>NW_027141852.1:1649090-1952121 GCF_036365525.1 Heterodontus francisci | reverse complement strand
ATGATGGACTTGCAGAAAATCCATTGGTGATGGGATAGTTTCCCACGGTGCACTTTGTTTGATAGCTGAAGAGGTCAATCTGTGAGAGGCAGGTTCTTCCACAAGTGACACATATGAGGTGGGATTATCAGGTGTCGCTGTTTTCCATGTCGGCACCTGCTGTCGAACTGCTGTAGTCACTGATCGTCATGGTGATGCACACACCAGTCCAGGGGTAATATCACCATTTCCCTCTGTTGTTGGCCAGTGTCTCCCATGTGTGAAAATCGATGTTTCGGGCCTTCATGTCCTGCTTGCAGGCATCCTTCAAGTGGGGCTTTGGGCATCCAACTGGTCTTCTGTCTCCGGCTACCCCCCCATACAGAATACCCTTGGGAATGTGTCATCTTCCATCCTGCAAACGTGCCTGAGCCAGCAAAGTCACCTCTGCTTGACGAGTGTGAGCATACTCGGGAGATTTGCTTTTGAAAGCATTGTTACATTTGTGATTTTGTCCAGTGTTTATTTGCGCAGTGTCTCACTGTCTTTTGCACAACTGCCTTGGCTAATTTCAAGTCATATAATGTTCTGGCTGCTGGTTTCATGTTGTGCATCAGGTCGGTTCTGCTTTTTGCTTCAATAACAGATGTCATCTCTGCTGAGTAGGTGGGGAAGAGACAGTTGCCCACCTCCTTCTGGAATGTGTCTTTGCAAAGCAGGTGTGGAAAGAGATGCAGCGGTTTTTGTTGAGGTTCATCCCAAGCAGCTCTGTAACACAGGAGTCTGTGCTCTACGGGCTGTTCCCAGGGACGCACACCGAGACAAACATCAACTGCTGCTGGAGGACCATCAATTCGGTGATAGACACTCTTTGGTCTGCCCGAAACTTGCTGGTCTTCCAGCGCAAAACGTTGTCCACGACCGAGTGTTGCAGACTGGCACATTCCAAGGTCCAGGACTACGTGCTGAGGGACACACTAAAGCTTGGGGTAGCCGCTGCAAAGGCTCAATGTGGAAAGACCATTGTGTAAGGTCCTCCTGCCATAGTGAACTAAGGAACTGGACCCATGGGAAACCCATCGGGCTGTGTACACCAAATATGGTTTTGCTGTAAAATGTACATGGCAGGTAAAGTGGAATGGAAGGGTTGTGAGGCAACTCACTCCTGTGTTGAAGAAAACTGATTTCTTTCACACTTTTTGGAATGTCATAGAGTCATGGAGAGATACAGCACTAAAACAGGCCCTTCAGCCCACCGAGTCTGTGCTGACCACCAACCACCCATTTACAGTAATCCTACATTAATCCCATATTCCCTACCACATCCCCACCTTCCCTCAATTCTCCTACCACCTACCTACACTCGGGAAATTTACAATGGCCAATTTACCTATCAACCGGCAAGTCTTTGCCTGTGGGAGGAAACCAGAGCACCTGTCGGAAACCCACGCGGTCACAGGGAGAACTGGCAAACTCCACACAGGCAGTACCCAGAACCGAACCCGGGTCGCTGGAGCTGTGAGGCTGCAGTGTTTTTTTTTCCAGATTTTTATGAATAAAGTATATTTTGGGAAAACAAAATTCTTAATGAAGTAGGCGCAGTCGATGGGTGCACCTCCTTCACTATCTTTCACCGCCACCCTAACGGTGTTACACACCCCCTGGCCTGGAGCTCTGGTGTTGGTTGCAGCCATTTTTACTTGACGCTTTCCTGGGACAAGTACTAAATCCTCAACTGACAGGGAAACCACCACCACGGTAGATCTCCAATTCCAAAGGGCGGAATGCCCTAAATACGGTGCAGAAACCACCTCCCACCCCCCCAAAAAAACACAAAAACAGCACCTGCATTATCAAACGCCACTGATCACGGTCTATCCCCTGCCAGCTAAGTCCAAGCATTGAGGTGGAGAAGTGCGTACTTGGAGCTGCGAAGAAACGAGCACGAGTGTTTATTGCAAAAAATATTTGGGAGCTGAAACACTGTCCAGCAACAGCTAGTAAATTCTATTTTTGATTCATATAATCAGGGGTGAGCGCAAAAGCAGACCCCCAACTATCACAAATTCTGCAGTTGAGTATCCCACATTTGAAGACATCGCAGGCATCAGCAAATCCACAGTACAATAGGTTTGCCTCATTCTGGGAGAACTTTTTTCTTTATTTCCAAAATATACTTTATTCATAAAAATCTGTAAAAATTACATTGCCAAACAGTTTCCAAACAGCACCAAAAAATACAAACATTGCAAGGGAGATCAGTTTCCTTCCATACAATCATGAGTTGCCTCACAACTCTTCCATTTCACGATTGTCAAACCAATTATAGTTTCACATTTACAGCAAAAGTAAATATCAACAAAACAGTTCGAGGGGTTTCCCATGGATCCAGCCCCTCAGTTCAGCTTGATGGGGGGACCTTACTTTTATTTTAAATTTCCAAAATATACTTTATTCATAAAAATCTGTAAAATTTACATTGCCAAACAGTTTCCAAACAGCACCAAAAAATACAAACATTGCAAGGGAGATCAGTTTATTTCAATACTGTCATGAGTTTCTTCACAACCCTTCTGTTTCACAATTGTCATGTCAATTGCAGTTTTACATTTACAGCAATTGAGAATATTAACGATACAGTTCGAGGGGTTTCCCATTGATCCAGCCCCTCAGTCCAGCTTGGTGGGGGAACCTTGCACTGTGGTCTTTCCCCATTGAACCTTTGCTGCAGCTGCCCCAAGCTTTAGTGCGTCCCTCAGCACGTAGTCCTGGACCTTGGAATGTGCCAGTCTGCAACATTCGGTGGTGGACAACTCTTTGCGCTGGAAGACCAGCAGGTTTCGGGCAGACCAAAGGGCGTCATTCAACGAATTGATAGTCCTCCAGCAGCAGTTGATGTTTGTCTCGGTGTGCGTCCCTGGGAACAGCCCGTAGAGCACAGAATCCTGTGTTACAGAGCTGCTTGGGATGAACCTTGACAAAAACCGCTGCATCTATTTCCACACCTGCTTTGCAAAGGCACATTCCAGGAGGAGGTGGGCGGCCGTCTCTTCCCCACCACAGCCAACACGGGGGAACTGTGCGGAGGGGGCGAGACTTCGGGTGTGCGTGAAGGATCTGACGGGGAGGGCCCTTCTCACCACCAGCCAAGCTACGTCTTGGTGCTTGTTTGAAAGTTCTGGTGATGAGGCATTCCGCCAAATGACTTTGACGGTCTGCTCGGGGAACCATCCGACAGGATCCACCGTTTCCTTTTCCCGTAGGGCCTTGAGGACATTCCGTGCAGACCACTGCCTGATGGACCGGTGGTCAAAGGTGTTTTCCCACAGAAACTGCTCCACGAAGGATAGATGGTACGGCACGTCCCAACTGCACGGAGTGTTCCGCGGCAATGTGACCAGGCCCATCCTTCGCAACACCGGGGACAGATAGAACCTCAGCACGTAGTGACACTTGGAGTTTGCGTACTGGGGATCTACACACAGCTTGATGCAGCCGCACACGAAGGTGGTCATCAGGATGAGGGCCACGTTGGGTACATTTTTCCCGCCCTTGTCCAGAGATTGGAACATCGTGTCCCTCCGGACCCGGTCCATTTTAGATCCCCAGACCAAGCGGAAAATGGCTCGGGTGACTGCCACGGCGCAGGAGTGGGGAATGGGCCAGACCTGCGCCACGTAGAGCAACAACGTGAGCGCCTCGCACCCGATGACCAGGTTCTTACCCACAATGGTGAGAGATCGCTGCCCCCACATGCCCAACTTTTGTCGTACCTTGGCTACTCGCTCCTCCCATGTTTGGTGCACGCCCCGGCCCTTCCGAACCATATCCCCAGCACCTTCAGGTAATCTGACCTGACGGTGAAGGGGACAAAGGATCGGTCAGCCCAGTTCCCAAAGAACATGTCCTCGCTCTTGCCATGGTTAACTTTGGCTCCCGAGGCCAGTTCGAACTGGTCGCAGATGCTCATCAGTCTGCGCATGGACAGCGGATCCGAGCAGAAAACGGCGACGTCATCCATGTACAGGGAGGTTTTGACCTGAGTGCCTCCGCTGCCTGGGATTGTCACCCCTCTTATGCTCGCATCCTTCCTAATAGACTCAGCAAAGGGTTCAATACAGCAAACAAACAAGACCGGGGACAGAGGACAGCCCTGTCTGACTCCAGATTTGATCGGGAAACTTTCAGATTCCCACCCGTTGATTGAGACTGCGCTACTGATGTTTGTGTGGAGCAGTTGGATCCAATTGCAGATTCCCTCCCCAAACCCCATTTTGGAAAGCACGTCCATCATGTCGGTGTGCGATAACCTGTCAAAAGCGTTCTCCTGGTCCAGGCTGATGAGGCAGGTGTCCACCCTCCTGTCCCGTACGTAGGCGATCGTATCCCTGAGTAGCGCGAGTCTGTCAGAGATCTTCCTGCCGGGTACAGTACAGGTCTGATCGGGGTGAATCACCAACTCCAGAGCAGACTTGACTCGACTGGCTATGACTTTGGACAGAATCTTGTAATCAACATTAAGCAGTGAGATGGGCCTCCAATTTCTGATTTCTGCCCTCTCCCCCTTCTGCTTGTAAACGAGCGTGATGATGCCTTTTCTCATGGATTCTGACATGCTGCCGGCCAGGAGCATACTCTCGTATACTTCCAGCAGGTCCGGGCCAACCCAGTCCCACAGCGCCGAGTACAACTCGACCGGTAAGCCGTCGCTCCCGGGAGTTTTACTCGTCTCGAAAGGCTCGACGGCCTTTGTCAGCTCGTCCAGAGTTAGCGGCTTGTCCAGTCTCTCCCTCCTGCTGTCATCTAGGACCTCTGTGATAGATGACAGGAAGGACTGGGAGGCTCTGCTGTCTGTGGGCTTTGCGTCATGCAGCCCAGCACAAAAGGATTTGCTGATCCTTAGTATGTCAGACTGCGAAGACGTTACCGAGCCATCTTCTTCCTTCAGGCTGCTGATAACAGAGCTCTCTGTGTGTACCTTTTGGAAGAAGTAACGCGAGCACGTCTCATCCTGCTCGAGGAGCGGACTCTGGACCGGAAGATGATCTTGGAGGCCTCCTTGGCAAAGAGCGAGGCCTGCTGGCTCTTCACCTCTTGGAGGTCCTCCTTGACCTCGACCCCCATTGACTGCAACCGGAGTAGATTTTGCATAATTTTCTGGAGTCGGGACATTTCCCTCTGTCTCTCTCTCGCCTTCTGAACACCTTTGTGGATGAAGAACCTCTTGATGTTCTCCTTAATCGCTTCCCACCAGTGAACTGGAGACTCAAAGAGGGGTTTCACGGTCCTCCAACCTTTGTAATCCCTTTTGAGTTCCTCAACGTTCTCTGGGGTCAGCAGTGTAGCATTGAGTTTCCACGTCCCTCTGCCAACCCGCTGGACGTCCTGTAAGTGACAGTCAGCCAGTAAGAGGCAGTGGTCGGAGAAGAACACCGGCTTGACGTCGGTGGATCCGACCGTGACAGCACGAGACACAAACAGGAAGTCAATCCTGGAACGGGCAGACCCGTCCGATCTTGACCATGTGTATCTGCGCTGCGCTCTGTCTGCAGGTTTGCTGAAGACGTCGTGCAGTTTGGCATCTTTAACTGTTTCTATTAGGAATCTGGACGTAGCGTCCAGTTTGCTGTCGTCACTGCCGGATCGTCCAGCCGCATCGATGATGCAGTTGAAGTCACCGCCCAGGATGACCGGCCTGGACGTCGACAGCAGCAGTGGGAGCTGCTGGAAGACGGTCAGCCGCTCGCTGCGTTGTACCGGGGCGTACACGTTGATCAACCGGAGCGGAGCGTTGTTGTACATCACGTCTGCTACGAGGAGGCGACCGCCCACCACCTCCTTAACTTCGGAGATGGTGAAGTTACCTCCCAGCAGCAGAATACCCAGGCCGGAGGAACGGCAGTCATTACCCCCCGACCAGATCGATGGCCCGTGGGACCACCATCGCGACCACTGCCTGTAGGTGCTGAGGTGTGGTATTCCACACTCCTGCAGAAACAGTAGGTCAGCTTTGACCTTGGCAAGGTAATCCAAGGTTGAAATACATCGCGTAGTAGATTTAATGCTACGCACATTAATGGAAGCAATTCTTACACCCATTTTTTATTAAAAATTAGTTGTTGCTTCCCATACCATTTGTCCTCGCTAGTCCCAGTCCTTCGGGATGTTCCTGCTCATCGTGTGCTCAAGCAGTTTCACGTTGATTGGGCTCAGAAACCCCTCCTGATTTTTCATGCAGGATTTGTTCCGCTCGGGTGACATCGGGGGGCTCTTGTAGCCAGAGAGCATTGGGTTGTCCTCAGCTGCTTCCATCTGTTCCTCCTCGAAAACATCACAGCTCCCGGTCTCCCGGAGCTCAGGTGCGCCAGACGTGTCTTTGCTCCCGGTGTCCCGGAGCTGAGATGCGTTGGCCACGTCGTTACGTGTGGGGCATTGGGGTTGGGCCACGCCGGGCCCATCACAGCTTCCAGTGCCTGGGGGCTGGGATGCTTTACCATCCATCTCGGAGTTCTGCCGCCTCTTTTGAAGGGGCTGTCGTTCCAGCATTTCCCCGTCCAGTGAAGAGGAGTTGTTGCAGTCTGATTCAGAAGAGAGCCTCCTCTTGCCAATGGTTTGGGTGGTGGCTTTGGGATGTTTTTTCTTTGTGGTTTTCCTCTGGACCACTTGCCACTGACCTGTTTGTGTAGATAGGCTGACTGGAGGGGAAGCGATGTTGGATTTGGTGCTTGGCAACGAACAAGGCCAGGTGGCAGATCTCTCGGTGGGAGAGCATTTCGGTGATAGTGATCACAACTCCCTGACCTTTACTATCGTCATGGAGAGGGACAGGAGCAGACGGGATGGGAAAATATTTAATTGGGGGAGGGGGAATTACAATGCTATTAGGCAGGAACTGGGGTGCATAAATTGGGAAAAGATGTTCTCAGGGAAATGCACGACAGAAATGTGGAGGTTGTTTAGGGAGCACTTGCTGCGACTGCTGGATAGGTTTGTCCCGATGAGGCAAGGAAGGGATGGTAGGGTGAAGGAACCTTGGATGACAAGAAATGTGGAACAGCTAGTCAAGAGGAAGAAGGAAGCTTACTTAAGGTTGAGGAAGCAAGGATCAGACAGGGCTCTAGAGGGTTACAAGGTAGCCAGGAAGGAACTGAAGAATGGACTTAGGAGAGCTAGAAGGGGACATGAAAAAGTCGTGGCGGGTAGGATTAAGGAGAATCCCAATGCGTTCTACACTTCTGTGAGGAACAAGAGGATGGCCAGAGTGAGGGTAGGGCCGATCAAGGATAGTGGAGGGAACTTGTGCCTGGAGTCGGAGGAGGTAGGGGAGGTCCTAAATGAATACTTTGCTTCAGTATTCACTTGTGAGAGGGACCTGGTCGTTTGTGAGGAAAGCGTGAAACAGGCTGATATGCTCGAACAGGTTGATGTTAAGAGGGAGGATGTGCTGGAAATTTTGAAAGACATGAGGACAGATAAGTCCCTGGGGCCAGATGGGATATACCCAAGGATATTAAGGGAAGCGAGGGAAGAGATTGCCGCGCCTTTGCCGATGATCTTTGCGTCCTCACTGTCCACTGGAGTAGTACCACATGATTGGAGGGTGGCAAATGTTATTCCCTTGTTCAAGAAAGGGAATAGGGATAACCCTGGGAATTATAGACCAGTCAGTCATACGTAGGTAGTGGGCAAATTATTGGAGAGGATTCTGAGAGACAGGATTTATGATTAGTTGGAAAAGCATAGTTTGATTAGAGACAGTCCGCATGGCTTTGTGAGGGGCAGGTCATGCCTCACAAGCCTTATTACATTCTTTGAAGATGTGACAAAACACATTGATGAAGGAAGAGCAGTGGATGTGGTGTATATGGATTTCAGCAAGGCGTTTGATAAGGTTCCCCATGGTAGGCTCATTCAGAAAGTAAGGAGGCATGGGATGCAGGGAAAGTTGACTGTCTGGATACAGAATTGGCTGGCCCATAGAAGACAGAGGGTGGTAGTAGATGGAAAGTATTCAGCCTGGAGCACGGTGACCAGTGGTGTTCCGCAGGGATCTGTTCTGGGACCTCTGCTCTTTGTGATTTTTAGAAATGACTTGGATGAGGAAGTGGAAGTCTGGGTTAGCAAGCTTGACGATGACACCAAGGTTGCTGGAGTTGTGGATAGTGTGGAAGGCTGTTGTATGTTGCAACAGGACATTGACAGGATGCAGAGCTGGGCTGAGAAGTGGCAGATGGAGTTCAACCTGGAAAAGTGTGAAGTGATTCATTTTGGAGGGTTGAATTTGAATGCAGAATACAGGCGAAAAGACAGGATTCTTGGTAGTGTGGAGGAGCAGAGGGATCTTGGGGCCCATGTCCATAGATCGCTCAAAGTTGCCACCCAAGTTGATAGGGTTGTTAAGAAGGCGTATGGTGTGTTGGCTTTCATTAACAGGGGGATTGAGTTTAAGAGCCGCGAGGTTATGCTGCAGCTCTATAAAGCCCTGGTTAGACCACACTTGGAATATTGTGTTCAGTTCTGGTCGTCTCATTAAAGGAAGGATGTGGAAGCTTTAGAGAGGGTGCAGAGGAGATTTATCAGGATGCTGCCTGGACTGGAGGGCATGTCTTACGAAGAAAGATTGAGGGAGCTGGGACTTTTCTCATTGGAACGAAGAAGGATGAGAGGTAACTTGATAGAGGGGTACAAGATGATGAGAGGCACAGATAGAGTGGATAGCCAGAGACTTTTTCCCAGGGTGGAAAGGGCTATCACCAGGGGGCATAATTTTAAGGTGATGGAGGAAGGTTTCGGGGAGATGTCAGAGGCAGGTTCTTCACACAAGAGAGTGGTGGGTGCATGGAATGCACTGCCAGCGGTGGTAGTAGAAGCAGATACATTAGGGACATTTAAGCGTCTCTTGGATAGGTACATGGATGATAGTAGAATGAAGGGTATGTAGGTAGTTTTGATCTTAGAGTAGGTTAAAGTTTCGTCACATCATCGTGGGCCGAAGGGCCTGTACTGTGCTGTACTGTTCTATGTTCTATAACACAGGTGTTGGGAGGCTCAGCCTGGCTACGCAATGTTACAAGGACGCTGAGTGACACCATCGACAACGAGACAGAGAGGAAAACACACAGAAAACTAATAGACTGTGAGGAAGCAAAAGTGAGGAACGGAGAGAGAGAGACAGACAACGAAACTGAGATGGAGAAACAAGGCATTTGTATGATTGTGCTCTCCCTGTTGTGTAAAGGTATTTCCTGTTGTGTAAATATGTTTTCTGTTGTGTAAAGATGTACCCTGTTGTTGTGTAAAGGTTTTCCCTGTTATTGTTTTATTTTCTGTTGCTGACAGTCTCCTCACTGTGACCATTTGTCATGGTTTTATTGTGGCCAAAATCACCATCTGGTGGTGGAGAGGAGACTCTGCAGGAAAGGGTTGACAAAGTGGGAGAGACTCGGCTGGTCCGTGTTTGCAGTTTGTGTTCGTGTGAGCAAAAGTGATTTGTTCCTGATTGATGTGTTCACTCAAAGGAAAAAGCTGATTGCAATCGAACACATCTTGTTATAATGGGGAAACACTTGATATTTTGAATGTGAACGGTTTGTGTTACTACCAAACATAAATGGCATAGAATGGTTTCGATCTATCGATCTCTGTGTTACGGGCCCAGCACTCTTCCGCTGCGCCACTCTGCTAACTGCTGAGTCAAATTTTAGCTGCCTGTTAGTGAAATATGTTCATTTCTCCAATGTTTTTATAAAAATAGGATTGTGGTCGGATTTCTCAAGAATCCCGGACTCAGCAACACACGTGCTGACGGACTCACCCTCACTGCACAATGACACAAGGACACTGAGTAACAGCACCGACAATGAGGCAGGCAGAGAAAGACACACAGAAAACCAGGAAGATATTATCAGGACCCAGAAAGGAACAGACAGAGAAAGACACACAGAAAACCAGGAAGAGATTATCAGGACCCAGAAGGGAACAGACAGAGAAAGACACACAGAAAACCAGAAAGAGATTATCAGGACCCAGAAGGGAACAGACAGAGAAAGGTACTGAGCAAACCAGCAAGAGACAACGAAAGACTGATGATTTATGTAATTGTGTTCTCTGTTGTGTAAAGATATTTCCTGCTGTGTAATATGTTCTCTGTTGTGTTACTGTATTCGCTGTTGTGTGAAGATGTTCTCTGTTATTGTGTAAAATGGTTCCCTGTTGGGTAAAGATCTTCTCAGTTGTGTAAATATGATCCGTCTTGTGTAAAAGTGTTCCGGGTTGTTTAAATATGTTCCCTGCTCTGTAATGTGGAGCTGAGTCTGCACTAATGGAATTGCTACAGTATCTTCCAGTCTGATACTGTATGAGGGCTGGAATGTGATCCAAAGCACAGTCTATACAAATTAAATTGCTATTGTATCTTTTAGTTTCACAATCCGGGGGAGTTTTAAACTGAAATCTCAGTTTGTATCTCAGGTTATGCTATCTTTCAGATTCTCTCAATCTGATATCACACTTGAGATTTAGACTTAAGAAAGGATGTACTGGCATTGCAGGAGTTCAAAAGCGATTCACTCAGCTGATTCCTGAGATGAAGGGGTTGACTTATGAAGAACGGCGAAACAGGTTATTCATTCGTGTTTAGAAGAATGAGGGGTGATCTTTTTGAAACGTACAAGATTCTGAGGGGGCTTAACAGGGTGAAGAAGGGTCTCTGACCTGAAACATTAACTCTGCTTCTCTCTTCACAGATGCTGCCAGACCTGCTGAGTATTTCCAACATTTCTTGTTTTTATTAACAGGGTAGATGTTGAGAAAATGTTTCCACTAGTGGGGGAATCTCAAACTAGGCGACATAGTTACAGAATAAGGGGACACTCATTTAAAACTGAGATGCAAAGGAATTTCTTCTCTCAGAGGGTAGTGAATGTCTGGAATTCTCTACCCCAGACAGTATTGGAGGCTAAATCACTGAAAGTATTTAAAGAGGATGTAAATAGATTTTTGAAATATTGCAGAGTTGAGGTCCATGAAGAGCTGGCAGGAAAGAGGAGTTGAGGTCTGGGGCAGATCAGCCATGATCTTACTGAATGGCGGGGCAGGCTTGAGGGGCCGAATGGCCTACTCCTGCTCCTATTTCTTCTGTTCTTATGTTATGTTATATCTAATGTATATGTCAGGATGCACTATGGGAATTAATACTGAAACTTATAAACTCATAATGTGTGTAAATATTGGGCTGATATTTAACTTGAATCTCAGAGTACATTATTGTAGTTAATTCTGTAAGTTTGAAAAGGGAACTCTGTGCCACAATGAAAACAAGAAATGCTGGAAATACTCAGCAGGTCAGGCAGCATCTGTACAGAGAGAAGCAAAGTTAACGTTTCAGGTCAGTGACCTTTCAGATGCTGCCAGACCTTTTGAAAGTCCATGTACACCACATCAACAGCATTGCCCTCATCATCCCTCTCTGTTACCTCATCAAAAAACTACAGCAGGACAGTTAAACATGATTTTCCCTTAAGATATCCATGCTGGCTTTCTTGAATTAACCCACATTTGTCCATGGGATTATTAATTTTGTCCCGAATTATTCTTTCGAGAAATTTTCCCACCTCCAAAATTGAACTGACTAGGGAGTGAAATGAGGTGAGTTGCTCTAACAGAGAGCCAGCACGGGTTCGACAGGCTGAATGGCCTCCTTCTGTGCTGTAGCCATTCTATGATTGTATGATTCTAGCAACAACTGTTGGTGCAGAGGCAGTGATGCAGGAATGGGTTGACAGAAAGGGGAAAGTCTGGGCTGGTGTGTGTTCGGGTTTGTGAATAAAGGTGATTTGGAAGCTGTGTTCCAAATTGAAGTGTTTACTGGAAGGAAGAAGTTGATGTAAATAAAGAGTAAAACGTGTTAAGATGAAGCGTGGTGTGATTGTGGGCAGCAGTAAATGTAGTGCTGGTGAATTATTTGTGTTAATAAACTTCCACTGCACCCTCTGCTGCAGGCTGCTGTTTATATCCAGCTGTGTATTAGTGCTGTGTGTTAACGAGATAAATGTTTGTTTCAACGCTGTTTACAAAGCAAAAGCATTGCACTCAAACAGTCCCAGACATAGCAACACACGTACAAAAGCAAAATACTGCAGATGCTGGAAATCTGAAACATAAACAGAAAATGCTTGAAATAATCAGCAGGTCTGGCAGCATCTGTGGAGAGAGAACAAAGTTAATGTGAGCTAAGGAAACAGACCTGAACTGTTAACTGTTTCTCTCTGCACAGATGCTGCCAGACCTACTGAGCATTTCCAGCATTTTCTGTTTTTATTACAGCAACACAGGTGTTGGGAGGCTCAGCCTGGCTACACAATGTTACAAGGACGCTGAGTAACACCATCGACAACGGGACAGAGAGAAAAACACACAGAAAACCAAGAATAGACTGTGAGGAAGCAAAAGTGAGGGACAGAGAGAGAGGCAACGAGACTGAGATGGAGAAACAAGGCATTTGTATGATTGTGTTCTCCCTGTTATCTAAAGGTATTTCCTGTTGTGTAAATATGTTTTCTGTTGTGTAAAGATGTACCCTGTTGTTTTGTAAAGGTTTTCCCTGTTATTGTTTTATTTTCTGTTACTGACCGTCTCCTCACAGTGACCATTTGTCCTGCTTTTATTGTGGCCAACATCACCATCTGGTGGTGGAGAGGAGGCTCTGCAGGAAGGGGTTGACAAAGTGGGAGAGACTCGGCTGGTCCGTGTTTGCAGCTTGTGTTCGTGTGAGCAAAAGTGATTTGTTACTGATTGATGTGTTCACTAGAAAGAAGAAGCTGATTGCAATCGAGTGCCTTTGGAAGCATCTTGTTATTTTAGGTAAATACTTGATGTTTTGAAAGTGAACTGTTTGTATTGTTACCAAACATAAATAGCAGAGAATGGTTTCGATCCATTGATCTCTGGGTTATGGGCCCAGCACACTTCCGCTGCACCTCTCTGCTAACTACTGCTTTCAATTTCAGCTGCCCGTTAGTGAAATATGTTCATTCCCCAATGTTTTTATAAAAATAGGATTGGAGTCGGATTTCTCAAGAATCCCGGACTCAGCAACACACGTGCTGACGGACTCACCCTCACTGCACAATGACACAAGGACACTGAGGAGCAGCACCGACAATGAGGCAGGCAGAGAAAGACACACAGAAAACCAGGAAGATATTATCAGGACTCAGAAAGGAACGGACAGAGAAAGGTACTGAGCAAACCAGCAAGAGACAGCGAGATAAAAGCAAAATACTGCGGATGCTGGAAATCTGAAATAAAAACAAGAATTGCTGGAACCACTCAGCAGGTCTGGCAGCATCTGTGTTCAGTTCTGGTCGCCTCATAAGAGGAAGGATGTGGAAGCATTAGAGAGGGTGCAGAGGAGATTTACCAGGATGCTGCCTGGACTGGAGGGTGTGTTTTACGAAGAAAGGTTAAGGGTGCTAGGGCTTTTCTCATTGGAACGAAGAAGGGTGAGAGGTGACTTGATAGAGGGATACAAGATGATGAGAGGCATAACTAGAGTGGATAGCCAGAGACTTTTTCCCAGGTCGGAAAGGGCTATCACCAGGGGGCATAATTTTAAGGTGATGGAGGAAGGTTTCGGGGAGATGTCAGAGGTAGGTTCTTTACACAGAGAGTGGTGGGTGCGTGGAATGCACTGCCAGCGGTGGTAGTAGAAGCAGATACATTAGGGCCATTTAAGCGACTCTTGGATAGGTACATGGATGATGGTTGAATGAAGCGTATGTAGGTAGTTTGATCTTAGAGTTGGTTAAAGGTTCGGCACAACATCGTGGGCCGACGGGCCTGCACTGTGCTGTACTGTTCTATGTTCTATGTTCCAGATGAAAGGATTGCATTAATCAATGGATTAGAATGTGGAGAGGCAGGGGAAAATGATGCCATTTTAAGTAGGGGGCCGGGGGTTTGTAGAAAGACCAGGGCTATTTTACTCTCTATCTCACTCCTTTCTTCTATCTGGCTCATTATCACATCCTCTCTCTCTCAGAGCGGTGGGAATCACTGGAACCCACACTTGTTGCTCAGGTTGTTTGGTTCCGGGAAAATACAAGGTCCACATCAGATTGACAGGAAGGGTAAATGTGATTCAGAGCCAATCATATTCCATTTAGTGATGTGTGCTCAGCCTTGTTATATCAGCAAAGGCAGCAGGAAATGCAAATCCTGAAGAGTTTTGATAGAGTGAAGAAGGAGAAAGTGTTGCCAGTGACAGAAGGGTCAGTAACCAGAGGAAACACATTTAAAGTAATTGACAAAAGAATTCGAGTTGTGATGAGGAGATTGTTTTTTCAGCAGTGTGTTGTTCTGGTCTGGAATGCAATCCTGAAAGGTCAGTGGAAGCAGATTCAATGTTAACTCTAAATGGATTTGGATATATACCTGACATGGAAAATCTAACAGGGCAATGGGGGAAAGGACAGGAGTGTGGGATGTGGGATTAATAGAATAGCTCTGTTCAATATCCGGCATATACACAGTAATAAGGTTCAGTGCTTGGACCTCAGATATTTTCACTCTATCAATGGCAGAGAAGGCTGGAGGAACCATGTGGCTACTCCTCACGTTCTTCCCCGTGTCCAGGATAAAGTGTAACATGACACTGATTTCCAGATGGCCAAAACAAATGCAACGCACATCTTTTGTGGAAACATCACATTTGAAGTGAGAAACTAATCAAAAGGCACAAACGAGGATTGAACCCGTAACTTTCAGTCTACGAGACTGACACCTTACCACTTGGTCACCACGCCTTTTGTTAATGAGCACCTGAGGCTCCAGAGGAGGATTTGTGATTCTTTTTCAATTTGGTTGAAACAGCATCGAGAAACATGCACAGAAATAAAGAGGGATTGTGGAATGGGTAACAGATCAGCCTCATTTACATCATCAGCATCATGAAATCTTCACTGAGACGTTCCATTCCCATCCTCAGCTTTTCTCACATCTGTACAATAATATAAGAGTGGACATTGGGTTGTTACTGGGCAGATTATATAAATAGACTATGTGCATCATCACAGGAAGTGATGTAATATAATCTGTACGGCACCTCATGGAGAGTTGTCGATGAAACCTTCAATGCAAGATGTGTAGAGTAAACTCAGGTTATTTTAACCGTCAGGTTCTTATAAATTCTGTACTACGCCTTGACAGATATCAGAATATTATATGGGGGCCACAGTAAACCAAAGCGAAGATGGAGAAATCTTTGCCTGTACCTTTGAAAAGGTCACTGCACTGAACCAAGCCGACGAGTGGCCGAGTTGGTTCCAGAGGTTTGCAAGGTATCGTACTGCATCGGGTCGCGTGCAGAAGCCAGACATGGAGCAGGTCAGTACACTATTGTCTGCAATGAAGGGAGTGTGCAGGCAACATCCTCATGAAGAACAGAAGGCAACATGTGAAGAAGTTATTAAGGCACGGAAGACCTATTTTAATTGAGGAAAAAAATGTCATCGTGGAGCCAAAGTTAAAACGCTGCATTTGCTGACAACGCAACCACCAGGTGACGCTGTACTAGCACATGCGCAAATGCAGCCTCTTCCACTGAAACGTCACTGTCTGTGACATTCAGGCAGCTGCCAGGATTAAAGATGGAGCTACTCAATTTATCACAGAAAACAACTTCGACCCAAAAATCCCCTCAAAGGTTGCCATCGCCGCCTCCGTCCCACCCCCAACAGTCCCCCGCTCCTTCTTGTGCATTCGCCAGTTATATGGTACCAAGTCATCTTCATTCACCTAAAGTGAATTATTTTCGGAGCAGTGACTGTCGTTTCATAAGCAAATATGGCACATATCTACACAATGGACATGTTTTGGTTGATTCTCGGAGAACGTTGCGCTGTTTGAAGTCTCATCAGAATGACAGCACCTCTGACAGTGCAGCACACCCTCTGTAATTCAGTGAGGTTTCATAGAGTCATAGAGTTATACAGCACAGAAACAGGCCCTTCGGTCATCATGTCCGTGCCGGCCATCAAGTACCTATCTATTCTAATTCCATTTTCCAGCACGTGGCCGTAGCCTTGTATTCTGTGGCGTTTTGAGTGCTCATCTAGATACTTCTTAAATGTTGTGAGGGTTCCTGCCTCTACCACTCCTTCAGGCAGTGTGTTCCAGATTCCAACCACCCTCGAATTGAAACATTTTTTCCTCAAATCCCCGCTAAACAGTGCCATCCCATTCTCCGGACGATCATTCCCCGCTTCCCCCCATCCCACTCTCTGACTGCTCACTCCCCGCTTCACCCACCACCACCCCCATCCTGCTCTCTGGCCGCTCACACTCCAGGCCATGGGCTCTGCCGCTTCCCTCCTCTCGGCCACTCGCTCCAACATTGCCCCATCACCTCTCGAGGCTCGCCTTGCTTTATCGGGTGGTGCGGTGAAGAATGATCGAATGTTGGAGCGAGAGGCCGAGAGGAGGGCAGCAGCATGCCTTAGAGCTAGTGTCCGGAGGGACGTGGGGGGGAAGCGGGGCGTGAGTGGACGGAGCGAGGGCAGTGCGAGGGTGGGGGGGGTAGCAAGCGGCCGGAGGGCGGGGGAGCAGGGTAGCGAGGAGCGGGCAGCGAGCGGCCTGGAGTGAGTGGCTGAAAGGGGGGAGAGAGTTTTCCCACGCATGCGCCACTTCGTCCTGGAAGACGTAGGCTGAGCATGCGCAGCATCTCAGAGCGCAGGAGACTGTTTGTGCATGTGCGAGCTTGGAGCGCTCTGATGACGTCGGCTGGCTGCTGCATTGTCAGGAATCACTTTGAATTTAATAAGCGTACAAAACAGAAAGGGGAGAGTATTCATTCATTTATCAATGACTTGTCCAAACTCACGGATATTTGTGAATACGGCAACATAAGAGAAGAGCTGAATGGAGACAGGATTGTGTTCGGGGGATTAGACAACACCCTTTCAGATCATCTACAGTCCAGGGCTGATCTCACATTAACGAAAGAGTTTCAATTGAGCAGACAAACAGAGGTTAGAAAGTTTAACCAATCCGTTGTTCGAGGGGACAGGGAGAGTCTGATCTCGAGAGTTGCAGACTCAATTGAATTTGTTAAGAAAACAAAAGGAAAAATTAGTGGTAAAAGACAAGAAAGACGGGAAGAGCATCTAGTGGTAGCTGCAACCAATTGCAGTAGGTGTGGCCGAGAGAGACACAAGTGGGAAAAGTGCCTCGCCAAAGAAGCTGAGTGTTTTTCCTGCAGAAAGATGGGACACTTTCAGTCAGTGTGTGGCAGTAAAATACCAGCACTGAATATAATTAAAGGGAAATCCCCAGACAGCAAAAACATTAATGAAGTACACGATATCCAAAGTGTGGAAATACATTTTTTAGGTGAAATCCAGGAAATAAAATGAGAGTTGCTGGACGACAGAAATTCTGAAATATTTTAAGATAGAGGTAGATAGATTCTTGACAAACAAGGGGGTGAAAGGTTATCGGGGGCAGGTGGGAATGTGGAGTTGAGGTTGCAATCAGATCAGCCATGATCTTATTGAATGGTGGAGCAGGCTCGAGGGGCCGAGTGGTCTACTCCTGCTCCTAATTGGTATGTTTGTATGTAAGAAAACATGTTCTAGATACAATGAGAACTATCATTTGTTTGGAAATGGATTTGAACCCTTTTATCAAAAGGTTATAGAGCTTTAATTTTTCTACAATTAACAGGCAAATCCTTGTGGAGTTGAGATTGACAGAAACAATGGGCTGGATTCTATAGAGCCCTCGACGTCGAGGTCTGTGGTGGGGCTGGGGTGGGGGCTGCCTGAAGATGGCCCCGGATGAGACCCGGAACGGACCTCAACGCCGGCAGGGCCTGGCTCGATATTGCCGGCGACGGCGAGGCCTTGTGGGGGACCTCCACCGCTCGGCAACGGGACCACAAACCTGCATTAATTATTATCCCATCACTTCCTGATGTTCCGCTGCGATCTTCAGCCCAGTGGCCGGCACTGCCGTGCCTTCGGAGCCCCACCCGGGCAAATGAGGTGCAACACTGGTGGGGAGGGGGGAGAAGGTAAGTTTCTCAGTGTAGGGGTGGGGGGACGGAGTCAAATTAATGTCATGGGTGTAGGGGATGGTGGGAAGGGTTATAGTTTACAGTTTGTGCAGTTTTCGGCGGAAGGTCAGATGGTAAAGGTAGGTTTTGGGAGGGAAGGGCAAATAATTAATTTAACTGTTATTGGGGGGATGGGAGAGAGGCAAAAGCAATGTATTTATTTCATTTAATTTAATCTTCCTTTAAATATTTTCCAAAAGGACTAACAGCCCTTTAAAAATGGCTGACACTCCAGTACCGTACTAAGGCAGTGCTGCACTATCAGAAATGCTGTTTTTCAGGTGAGACAGAAAACTGAGGATCCCTCTGCCCTCTCACGTGGATGTTAAAGGTTCCATGGCACTATTTCAGAGAATAGAAGGGGAATTATTTCTGGGATGCTGGTCATTGTTTAACCCTGAATCAACATCACTTCAAAACAGATTATCTCGTTTTTATCACGTTGTTGTTTCTGGGAGCTTGCTGTGCGCACATTGGCCACCATGTTTCCTACATGACTACAGTGACTACACTTGGAAAGTCCTTCATTGGCTGTAAAAGGCTTTGCAATGTCCTGTGGTGGTGAAATGCAAGTCTTGCTTTTTCCATTGTTATCAGTGTCATTGTGATCAAAAGATAGGATTCGTGAACACAAAGTTTGAATCAATTTTGATTAAAATAATGTAAAAGCATCTATATTCTTGCACTGTACTTAATAATCTCCATCTTCCTATCCTTACAGAGTGCAATGTCATCGACCCTGAAATTGATTCCACAATCTCATAGAATCTTAGACTCATAGAAAGTGAAGGCACAGAAAGAGGCCACTTGGCCCTCAGACAATTTCAGCCCAGTTCTGATGAAAGGTCACAGACCACAAACGTTAACTCTGTTTCTCTCTCCACAGATGCTGCCAGACCTGCTGAGTATTTCCAGCATTTTCTGTTTTTATTTCAGATTTACAGCATCTTCAGTATTTTGCTTCTGTGTTAATTTGAAAGTTAAAACTGAACCACCTGTCTACAATTCACACTGGGGTCTCCCATGAAATGATTCTGTATAATATTGATATAATGAATACAGATTCCGACACAGAGCTTCCTGTGGGGAATTGGGGATATGAAAACCAGCAGACTCTGCAGGGATTTCCACTGGGAGCGCAAATTCACAAAATCTACCTTTTATATATCGATTCATTTTGATTGTCCTTCTGGAAAATTATTTTGCAACAATTTAAACATCAACCCACAGCTCCATGACTTGGTCAATTATGAGGTCATCCTCTGACAGGTCATGTGACAGCTGGAGCCACAAGACATCAGAACTAGATTTGTGACTGGATTAAAACCCGGAATCCTGTCACAATGGCTTTTCAAATAAAGCTGTTGCTGTTTGAAAACACAGCAGTTAAACTTTCTGCCTGACCATGAGGGGAGCTAGGGAGAAATTTACAAAACTCAATCCTTCAACAAAATAGTTCAAAAATCATTCATATCGAAATCATGTGAGGATTCATATGCAGTAGAGAAACAAGCAGAATACAGAAAGTACAGAGGAGAGCTGAAAAAGGAAATGAGATCAGCAAGAGAATGTATGAGAAAAGATTAGCAGGTCACATAACTGGGAACACTGAAGTCTTTTACCAACATATGGACAGTCAATGAAAGGGTGGGTCAATTAGGAGATCCTATGGAGGCAGAGGGTTTGGCTGAGGCACTAATTAAGTATCACAAAATAAGCGGATGCTGCAAATGTCACAGTAAAGGAGGAGGAAGTGAAGAAATTGGACAGGATGAAAATAGATAAAGAGGAGACAATTACAAGGTTGGCAGCACTCACAGTAGAAAAGTCACCCAGTTTGAATGGGCTGCATCCTGGGTTGCTGAGGGAAGTAAGGGTGGAAATATCAGAGACTCGAACCACAATCTTTCAATCCTCCTTAAATATGGGAATGTTGCCAGAGGACTGGAGGATGCAGGTAAGCTTGGGGAGTTCGATCTTAGTTTAATTTGACCATTTTTATAATGTATCCATTGTAATAACTAACAAGGTCAAGAAAGCCATTTTATAATTAACACATGACCAAAGGAGCCATTTTGTGTTCAGCACTAATGTGCCGTGTAGAGGACACTATTTGTGCTTAAACATTAGCACAACACGGGAAGAAAGGGTTACTGATTATAAGCTCTCACTCAATTGGTGCAGAGTATGAGCACGAGGGGTTACTTCTGACAGTTGAAGAGATCATCGCATCTCATTGGATAGCTACCACCCACTCCAAGCTGGGCAGCCCCCAGTCAGGTAGGTGCTGTGAAGCCACGACCTGCTTGCTTCAATGGGTGCTTGGAGCTTAGATAGTCATCTCTCAACAGGCGGATCGATAATCAATGCACCAAGAAAAACAAGCTCAACAAAGAAGACACCAGTCCTTTGCATCACAAGCTGGAATGTAAGGACCATGTGTCCTGGCCTTACTGACACCCTTCTGCAGGTTGATGACACACACAAGACAGCTGTGATCGACGAGGAACTCACAAGGCTCAATGTGGACATTGCTGAGCTGCAAGAAACTAGACTCGTTCAAAGTGGATCCGTCAAAGAGAAACACTACACCTTCTTCTGGCAGGGGAAAGCCCAAGAGGCAACTCGTGAGCATGGAGTGGTTTTCACAGTAAAAAACACGCCACTTGAGATGAGTGAACAACCCACAGTAGGCTCAGAGAGACTTCTTACTCTTCACTTGTCAACAAGCGTGGGCCCAGTTAATCTCATGTGCATCTATGTCCCGACACTCACCTCCACCCCAGATGTCAAGGATCAATTCTATGTGACACTTGATACTGCCATCAGTAGAATTCCCAGCACTGAGGGACTGTACCTTCTAGGAGACTTCAACGCAAGCTTGGGTACTGACTACAGCTTGGCCAACGAGCATAGAGCACCAGGGGATCGGCAAGATGAATGAAAATGGACAGAGGTTGCTGGAGCTATGCTGTCACCATGGATTCTGTGTGATGAACAGCTACTTCCAGGTCAAGCTGTGCCACAGGGTGTCCTGGAGACATCTGAGATCACACCACTGGCACCAGCTAGACCTTATCATCACCAGACATACCACCCTCAGCAGTGTCCTCATCACTCACAGCTATCACAGCGCTGACTGTGACACTGACCACTCCCTGGTGTGTAACAAGGTCAGGCTTCAGCCAAGGAAGCCTCATCCATCCAAGAAGAACGTCGTCCTCAGATCAACACTTGACGAACCACTGATCCAGAAAGGACCCAGGAGGTCCTCAACATCCTCGATCAGGCTCTTTCAGACAACAATGCTCAAGGTCTCAGTGCGGTGTCAAAGTGGAATCATCTGTTAACAAGCAGATGGAAAGGTGAGTGGAGCATTACCTTAAACTCTACATAACGGAGAATATTGTCATTGAAGTGGCTCTCAGTGCCATTCCAGACTTCCCTGTCATGGAGGAGCTGGACAGTGACCCCACCATAGTGGAGCTCAACAAAGCCATTGACCATCTTGCCAGTGGTAAAGCCCCGGGAAATGATGGTATTCCACCTGGAATCATCAAAAGTGGAAAAGCGGCTCTACTGCAGCATCTCCATGAACTTCTGTGTCTCTGTTGGAAGGAAAGATCTGCACCTCAAAACATGCGTGATGCAAACATTGTCACCTTGTACAACAATAAGGGGGAATCGCAGTGACTGCAGCAAATAGCGAGGCATCTCCTTGCTAAGTATTGTTGGGAAGGTCTTTGCTCGCATTGCTCTGACCAGATTGCAGACCCTGGCATCACACATCTATCCTGAGTCTCAGTGCAGCTTCAGAGCTGGTAGATCGACAGTCGACATGATTGTCTCACTTCGGCAGTTACAGGAGAAGTACTGTGAACAGTACAGACCACTCTACATTGTCTTTACATATAAACATACGAATTAGGAGCAGGAGTGGGCCACTCGTCCCTTCGAGCCTGCTTCACCATTCAATAAGCTCATGGCTGAACTGATTACTCCACATTTCCATCTACCTCCGATAACCTTCCACCCCCTTGCAGATAAAGAATCCATCCATCTCTCCCTTAAAAATATTCAAAGACTCTGCTTCCACCGCCTTTTGAGGAAGAAAATTCCAAGGACTCACGACCCTCTGAGGGGGAAAATTGCTCCTCATCTCTGTCTTAAATGGGTGACCCCTTATTTTTAAACAGTGACCCCTAGCTCTAGATTCTCCCACAAGGGGAAACATCCTTTCCACATCCACCCTGTCAAAACCCCTCAGGATCTTGTATGTTTCAATCATGTCGCCTCTTTCTCTTCTAAACTCTAGTGGATACGAACCTAGCCTGTCCAATCTTTCCTCGTAAGACAGCCCACCCATTCCATGTATTAGTCTAGTAAACCTTCTCTGTACTACCTCCAATGTATTTACATCCTTCCATAAATAAGGAGACCAGTACTGTACTCAGTATTGCAGAAGAGGTCTCACCAATGCCCTATATAGCTGAAGCATAACCTCCCTACTATTGTATTCAATTCCCCTGGCGATAAATGATAACAACCTATTAGCTTTCCTAATTACGTGCTGTATCTGCAGACTAACCTTTTGCGATTCGTGCACTAGGACACCCAGATCCCTCTGCATCTCAGATCTCTGCAATCTCTCACCATTTAGATAATATGCTTTTTTATTCTTCCTGCCAAAGTGGACAATTTCCCACTTTCCCACATTATACTCCATTTGCCAGGTCTTTGCCCAGTCACTTAACCTATCTATATCCCATTGTAGCCCCGTTATGTCCTCTTCACAACCTACTTTCCGACCTATCTTTGTCATCAGCAAATTTAGCAACCATACTTTTGGTCGCTTCATCAAAGTCATTTCGAGAATTGTAGAAGGTTGAGGCCCCAGCACAGATCCCTGTGGACCACTCGTTACTTCTTGCCAACCAGAAAATGACCCATTTATGCTGACTCTCTGTTTCCTGTTCGCTAGCCAATCTTCTATCCATGCCAATATGTTACCCCTGACACCATGAGCTTTTATTTTCTGCAATAACCTTTGATATGTCACCTTATCCTTCTGGAAATCGAAGTACAATACATCCACCGGTTCCCCTTTATCCACAGCACATGTAACTCCCTCAAAGAACTCCAATAAATTGGTTAAACATGATTTCCCTTTCACAAAACCATGTTGACTCTGCCTGGTTACCTTAATGTTTTCTAAATGCCCTGCAATAACATCTTCAGTAATCGCTCCTAACATTTTCCCTAAGACAGATGTTAAGCTAACCGGCCTGTCGTTTCCTGCTTTCTGTCTCCCTCCCTTTTTGAATAAATGAATTACATTCGCTACTTTCCAATCTAACAGAACCTTCCCGAAGCGAGGGAATTTTGGAAAATTAAACCAGCGCATCAACTATCTCACTAGCCACTTCAGGACCTGGCGACTTGTCAGCCCGCAGCTCCAACAATTTGTTTAGTACCACTTCCCTGGTGATTGTAATTTTCTTGAGTTCCTCCCTCCCTTCCATTTCCTGACTTGCAGCTAATACTGGGATGTTATTTGTATCCTCAATAGTGAAGACCAATCCAAAGTATCTGTTCAATTCATCTGCCATCTCTTAATTATCCATTATTAATTCCCCAGACACACTTTCCATAGGACCAACACTCACTTTGTTAACTCTTTTCTTTTTAAAATATCTATCCAAACTCTTACTAGTTGTCTTTATATTTCTTGCTAGCTTTCTCTCGTACTCTAATTTTACCTTCCTTATCAATCTTTTAGTCATTCTTTGCTGTTTTTTATATTCTGTCCAATCTTCTGACCTGCCTCCCACCTTTGCACAATTATAGGCATTTTCTTTAAGTTTGATAGTATCTTTAACTGTTTTCATTAAACATGGATGGTGAGTCCCACCTTTGGAATTTTTCTTTCTCGTTGAAATGTATCTATTCTGTGTATTCTGAAATTTTCCTTAAATGTCTGCCACTGCATCTCGATTGACCTATCCCTTAACCTAATTTGCCAGTTCACTTTAGCTAGCTCTGCTTTCATGCCCTTATAATTGCACTTATTTAAGTTTAAAATACTAGTCTGGGACCCACTCTTCTCTCCCTCAAACTGAATGTAAAATTCAAACTTGTTATGATCGCTACTACCTAGGGGCACCTTAACTATGAGGTCATTAATTAATCCTATCTCATTGCACAATGTCAGGTCTAGTATAGCCTGCTCTCAGGTTGGCTCCAGAACTTATTTTTCCAAGAAATTATCCCAAAAACATTCTGTGGACTCCTCATCTAGGCTACCTCTGCCCATCAGAATTTTCCAGTCTATATGGATATCAAAATCCACCATAATTATTGCTGTACCTTTCTGACAAGCTGCCATTGTTTCTTTTTTTATACCCCATCCTGCAGTGTGGTTAATGTTAGGTGGCCTGTACACCACTCCCACAAGTGACTTCTTGCCTGTATTATTTCTCATCTCAACTCAAACTGCTTCTACATCGTGATCTCCTGAACTTAGGTCATCCCTCTCTATTGCGCTACTTCTTTTGGGCCTCCTTATCTCGAGAGACAATGGATACGCGCCTGGAGGTGGTCAGTGGTTTGTGAAGCAGCGCCTGGAGTGGCTATAAAGGCCAATTCTGGAGTGACAGGCTCTTCCACAGGTGCTGCAGAGAAATTTGTTTGTTGGGGCTGTTGCACAGTTGGCTCTCCCCTTGCGCCTCTGTCTTTTTTCCTGCCAACTACTAAGTCTCTTCGACTCGCCACAATTTAGCCCTGTCTTTATGGCTGCCCGCCAGCTCTGGCGAATGCTGGCAACTGACTCCCACGACTTGTGATCAATGTCACACGATTTCATGTCGCGTTTGCAGACGTCTTTATAACGGAGACATGGACGGCCGGTGGGTCTGATACCAGTGGCGAGCTCGCTGTACAATGTGTCTTTGGGGATCCTGCCATCTTCCATGCGGCTCACATGGCCAAGCCATCTCAAGCGCCGCTGACTCAGTAGTGTGTATAAGCTGGGGGTGTTGGCCGCTTCAAGGACTTCTGTGTTGGAGATATAGTCCTGCCACCTGATGCCAAGTATTCTCCGAAGGCAGCGAAGATGGAATGAATTGAGACGTCGCTCTTGGCTGGCATACGTTGTCCAGGCCTTGCTGCCATAGAGCAAGGTACTGAGGACACAGGCCTGATACACTCGGACTTTTGTGTTCCGTGTCAGTGCGCCATTTTCCCACACTCTCTTGGCCAGTCTGGACATAGCAGTGGAAGCCTTACCCATGCGCTTGTTGATTTCTGCATCTAGAGACAGGTTACTGGTGATCGTTGAGCCTAGGTAGGTGAACTCTTGAACCACTTCCAGAGCGTGGTCGCCAATATTGATGGATGGAGCATTTCTGACATCCTGCCCCATGATGTTCGTTTTCTTGAGGCTGATGGTTAGGCCAAATTCATTGCAGGCAGACGCAAACCTGTCGATGAGACTCTGCAGGCATTCTTCAGTGTGAGATGTTAAAGCAGCATCGTCAGCAAAGAGGAGTTCTCTGATGAGGACTTTCCGTACTTTGGACTTCGCTCTTAGACGGGCAAGGTTGAACAACCTGCCCCCTGATCTTGTGTGGAGGAAAATTCCTTCTTCAGAGGATTTGAACGCATGTGAAAGCAGCAGGGAGAAGAAAATCCCAAAAAGTGTGGGTGCGAGAACACAGCCCTGTTTCACACCACTCAGGATAGGAAAGGGCTCTGATGAGGAGCCACCATGTTGAATTGTGCCTTTCATATTGTCATGGAATGAGGTGATGATACTTAGTAGCTTTGGTGGACATCCGATCTTTTCTAGTAGTCTGAAGAGACCACGTCTGCTGACGAGGTCAAAGGCTTTGCTGAGATCAATGAAAGCAATGTAGAGGGGCATCTGTTGTTCATGGCATTTCTCCTGTATCTGACGAAGGGAGAACAGCATGTCAATAGTCGATCTCTCTGCACGAAAGCCACACTGTGCCTCAGGGTAGACGCGCTCGGCCAGCTTCTGGAGCCTGTTCAGAGCGACTCGAGCAAAGACTTTCCCCACTATGCTGAGCAGGGAGATTCCACGGTAGTTGTTGCAGTCACCGCGGTCACCTTTGTTTTTATAGAGGGTGATGATGTTGGCATCGCGCATGTCCTGGGGTACTGCTCCCTCGTCCCAGCACAGGCATAGCAGTTCATGTAGTGCTGAGAGTATAGCAGGCTTGGCACTCTTGATTATTTCAGGGGTAATGCTGTCCTTCCCAGGGGCTTTTCCGCTGGCTAGGGAATCAATGGCATCACTGAGTTCCGATTTGGTTGGCTGTATGTCCAGCTCATCCATGACTGGTAGAGGCTGGGCTGCATTGAGGGCAGTCTCAGTGACAGCATTCTCCCTGGAGTACAGTTCTAGGTAGTGCTCAACCCAGCGGTCCATCTGTTTGCGTTGGTCAGTGATTATGTCCCCCGATTTAGATTTGATGGGGGGGATCTTCTTGATGGTTGGCCCAAGAGCTCTCTTCATGCCATCATACATTCCTCTGATGTTTCCGGTGTCTGAGGCCAGCTGAATATGGCTGCATAGGTGTTGCCAGTAGTCGTTTGCGCAACGCCTAGCTGTTCTTTGTGCAGTACTTCTGGCTGCTTTAAGTGCTGCGGATGTTAAATCGCTGGGGGCTTTCTTGTAGTTCAAAAGTGCAATGTGCTTAGCGGCTATGACAGGTTCCAGCTCTTCATTATGAGATTGAAACCAGTCTGCATTTCTCTTCGCACTTTTGCCGTAGGTGGTCAAAGCTGACTCATAGATGGCGTCTCTGATGTGGGCCCACTTGGTCTCAGCATCCCCTGTGGGAGTGTTTTGAAGGGCTGTTACAAGTGAATTTAGAAATTTTTGTAACAGCTGTGGGTGAGAAATTCTGCTCGTGTTGATGCGCGGGTGGCCCTTCTGCTTGGAATGATGCAACTTCTTTGGTCTGAGTCTAACCTTGCTGCACACCAGGGAGTGGTCGGTGTCGCAGTCCGCACTGTGGAAGCTGCGTGTGATTTGAACACTTTAAGGCGGCTCGCCTTGTGACAATGAGGTCTAGCTGGTGCCAACGACGTGATCTTGGGTGCCTCCATGAAACCTGGTGACAGGGTTTAGTGTGAAAGAACGAGTTGGTGATGCAGAGGTTATGATAGGTACACAACTCAAGCAGTCTCTGCCCGTTCTCATTCATCCTTCCAACGCCATAGCGCCCAAGGCAGGAGGGCCATGAGTCATGGTCGGCCCCAACCCTGGCATTAAAGTCCCCCAGCAGGAATAGGTGTTCGGTGTTGGGGATGCTGCTAATGATGTTATGGAGTTGTTCATAGAACTGGTCTTTAGCTTCAGGTGCGGAGCAGAGTGTTGGAGCATAGATGCTGAGCAGGTGTACTGGACCAGAGGTGGTGAGCAGTCGGATGGACAGTATGCGTTCCGAGCCATTTGAGGGAGGCTCTATCATGCTGAGCAATGAGTTTCTGATGGCGAAGCCCACTCCATGCTGTCTTGGTTCTTCAGGATCCCTGCCCTGCCAGAAGAAGGTGTAGTCTTGCTCTGCTAGAGAGCCACTCGCGGGGAGGCGAGTCTCCTGAAGTGCTGCAATGTCCACATTGAATCTACTGAGCTCGTTGTTAATGATAGCGGTCTTCCGAGAATCGTTGATTTGTGTAAGGTCTTCCGACAGGCCAGGACACATAGTTCTGACGTTCCAGCTTGCAAAGCGAAGGGCTGGTACCTTCTTTCCTTTTTTCATGTTGTTTGGTGCTGTGTATCAGTCCACCTTTCGGGCAATGACCCTGAGCTCCAAGCACCCATTGAAGCAGACAGACTGTGGCGGGACAGAACCTTATTGACCGGGGGCTGCCCGGTTTGAGGCGGGCGGTAGCTGTCCAGTGAGGTGCAATGACCTCTCCCACCGACAAAGGCAACCCGTGGCGCCCAGTTTCTACGCCAATTTATCTGGACTTATAACCCGTAACTGCTGCCTTCCGTGTTGTTTTAGTCGCTGTGAGGCAACTATGGAGTGACCTCTCCATGGCGCATGCCTGGGCAAATTTATGGAGGTTGAGAGTTGCCCAGTCGTCAAAACCCCCCTCTCGGCCTTTCTGGCGCTAATACCATCATTAATTAACAGAGTTACCCCACCACCTTTTCCAAGCTTCCTGTCCTTCCTAAATGCCATGGAACCTCCAATATTAACATCCCAATCGATGACGCCCTGCAGCCAGGTCTCTGTAATGACTATCAGATCGCACTTATTTATTCCATTTGTGCTCCCAGTTCATCTGTTTTGTTTCGAATGCTCCATGCATTCAGATACAGAGCATTTAGTTTTGTCCTTTTATTATTTTTGTAACCTCCAGCCTTATCTGTTGATTTACTCTGAGATTTGTCTGCTCTGTCCCTTCCTGTCACAGTCTGTTTATCATTTCCCATATTTATACCTTTCTCTCTTGCCTTGTCTCTCCTCCTTGATTCACCATATCTTCCCAAATTTGATCCCTTGCCCCCACTATTCAGTTGAAAACTGTCTCTACTTCCCTCGTTATGTGGCTCGCTAGAACACCGGCACCAGCACGGTTCAGGTGTAGACCATCCCAACGGTACAGCCACCACTTTCCCCAGTACTGGTGCCAATGTCCCACGAACCAGAACCCACTACTACCACACCAGTCTTTGAGCCACGCATTAATTTCTCTAATCTTATTTGTCCTATGCCAATTTGCACATGGCTCAGGTAATAATCCAGAGATGATTAACTTTGAGGTTCTGCTACTTAATTTGCTGCCTAGTTCCTCATACTGACTTTGCAGAACCTCTAACCTTGTCCTGCCTATGTCATTGGTACCGACATGGACCACGACGACTGGATCCTCCCCCTCCCATTGTATGTTTCTCTCCAGCCCTGAGCAGACGTCCTGAATCCTGGCACCGGCAGGCAACACAGCCGTCTGGACTCTTGCTCTTTGCTGCAGAGAACAGTGTCAATCGCCTTACTATACTGTCCCCTACTGCCACTACATTCCTTTTTTCTCACTCTTTGAGCCGCAAACTTTTTTTTTATTTCCAAAATATACTTTATTCATAAAAACCTGTAACAATTACATTGCCAAACAGTTTAAAACAGCATCAAAATATACAAACATTTCAAGGGAGATCAGTTTCCTTCAATACTGTCATGAGTTTCTTCCCAACCCTTCCGTTTCACAATTGTCATGTCAATTACAGTTTTACATTTACAGCAATTGAGAATATTAACGATACAGTTCGAGGGGTTTCCCATGGATCCAGCCCCTCAGTCCAGCTTGGTGGGGGAACCTTACACTGTGGTCTTTCCCCATTGAGCCTTTGCTGCGGCTGCCCCAAGCTTTAGTGCGTCCTTCAGCACGTAGTCCTGGACCTTGGAATGTGCCAGTCTGCAACATTCGGTGGTGGACAACTCTTTGCGCTGGAAGACCAGCAAGTTTCGGGCAGACCAAAGGGCGTCTTTCACCGAATTGATAGTCCTCCAGCAGCAGTTGATGTTTGTCTCGGTGTGCGTCCCTGGGAACAGCCCGTCGAGCACAGACTCCTGTGTTACAGAGCTGCTTGGGATGAACCTTGACAAAAACCACTGCATCTCTTTCCACACCTGCTTTGCAAAGGCACATTCCAGGAGGAGGTGGGCGACCGTCTCTTCCCCACCACAGCCAACGCGGGGGCACTGTGCGGAGGGGGCGAGACTTCGGGTGTGCGTGAAGGATCTGACGGGGAGGGCCCTTCTCACCACCAGCCAAGCTACGTCTTGGTGCTTGTTTGAAAGATGACGGCGACGTCATCCATGTACAGGGAGGTTTTGACCTGAGTGCCTCCGCTGCCTGGGATTGTCACCCCTCTTATGCTCGCATCCTTCCTAATATACTCAGCAAAGGGTTCAATACAGCAAACAAACAAGACCGGGGACAGAGGGCAGCCCTGTCTGACTCCAGATTTGATCGGGAAACTTTCAGATTCCCACCCGTTGATTGAGACTGCGCTACTGATGTTTGTGCAGAGCAGTTGGATCCAATTGCAGATTCTCTCCCCAAACCCCTTTTTGGAAAGCACGTCAATCATGTAGGTGTGCGATATCCTGTCAAAAGCCTTCTCCTGGTCCAGGCTGATGAGGCAGGTGTCCACCCTCCTGTCCCGTACGTAGGCGATCGTATCCTTGAGTAGCGGGAGACTATCAGAGATCTTCCTGCCGGGTACAGTACAGGTCTGATCGGGGTGAATCACCAACTCCAGAGCAGACTTGACTCGACTGGCTATGACTTTGGACAGAATCTTGTAAACAACATTAAGCAGTGAGATGGGCCGCCAATTTCTGATTTCTGCCCTCTCCCCCTTCTGCTTGTAAATGAGGGTGATGATGCTTTTTCTCATGGATTCTGACATGCTGCCGGCCAGGAGCATACTCTCGTATACTTCCAGCAGGTCCGGGCCGACCCAGTCCCACAGGGCCGAGTACAACTCGACCGGTAAGCCGTCGCTCCCGGGAGTTTTACTCGTCTCGAAAGACTCGACGGCCTTTGTCAGCTCGTCCAGAGTTAGCGGCTTGTCCAGTCTCTCCCTCCTGCTGTCATCTAAGACCTCTGTGATAGATGACAGGAAGGACTGGGAGGCTCTGCTGTCTGTGGGCTTCGCGTCATACAGCCCAGCATAAAAGGATTTGCTGATCCTTAGTAAATCGGACTGCGAAGACGTTACCGAGCCATCTTCTTCCTTCAGGCTGCTGATAACAGAGCTCCCTCTGTGTACCTTTTGGAAGAAGTAACGCGAGCACGTCTCATCCTGCTCGATGGAGCGGACTCTGGACCGGAAGATGATCTTGGAGGCCTCCTTGACAAAGAACGAGGCCTGCTGGCTCTTCACCTCTTGGAGGTCCTCCTTGACCTCGACCCCCATTGACTGCAACCGGAGTAGATTTTGCATAATTTTCTGGAGTCGGGACACTTCCCTCTGTCTCTCTCTCCCCTTCTGAACACCTTTGTGGATGAAGAACCTCTTGATGTTCTCCTTAATCGCTTCCCACCAGTGAACTGGAGACTCAAAGAGGGGTTTCACGGTCCTCCAACCTTTGTAATCCCTTTTGAGTTCCTCAACGTTCTCTGGGGTCAGCAGTGTCGCATTGAGCTTCCACGTCCCTCTGCCAACCCGCTGGTCGTCCTGCAAGTGACAGTCGGCCAGATGTTTCAGAAAGAACAGAGAAGAGGGTAAAAGAGGGGGGGGTGTGGCATTGTTAATCAAGGAAAGTATTACAGCGGCAGAAAGGACGTTTGATGACTCGTCTACTGAGGTAGTCTGGGCCGAGGTTAGAAACAGGAGAGGAGAGGTCACACTGTTGGGAGTTTTCTATAGACCTCCGAATAGTTCCAGAGATGTAGAGGAAAGGATAGCGAAGATGATTCTCGACAGGAGCGAGAGTAACAGGGTAGTGGTTATGGGGGACTTTAACTTTCCAAATATTGACTGGAAATACTATAGTTCGAGTACTTTAGATGGGTCTGTTTTTGTCCAGTGTGTGCAGGAGGGTTTTCTGACACAGTATGTGGACAGTCCAACCAGGGGCGATGCCACATTGGATTTGGTACTGGGTAATGAACCCGGCCAGGTGTTTGATTTAGATGTAGGTGAGCACTTTGGCGATAGTGATCACAATTCGGTTAGGTTTACCTTAGCGATGGGCAGGGACAGGTATATACCGCAGGGCAAGAATTATAGCTGGGGGAAAGGAAATTATGACGTGATTAGGCAAGATTTAGGATGTGTAGGATGGGGAAGGAAACTGCAGGGGATGGGCACAAACGAAATGTGGAGCTTATTCAAGGAGCAGCTAATGCGTGTCCTTGATAAGTATGTACCTGTCAGGCAGGGAGGAAGTTGTCGAGCAAGGGAGCCGTGGTTTACTCAAGAAGTTGAAGCGCTTGTCAAGAGGAAGAGGGCGGCTTATGTTAGGATGAGACGTGAAGGCTCAGTTAGGGCGCTTGAGAGTTACAAGCTAGCCAGGAAGGATCTAAAGGGAGGGCTAAGAAGAGCAAGGAGAGGACACGAGAAGTCATTGGCGGATAGGATCAAAGAAAACCCTAAGGCTTTCTATAGGTATATCAGGAATAAACGAATGATAAGAGTTAGAACAGGGCCAATCAAGGATAGTAGTGGGAAGTTGTGTGCGGAATCAGAGGAGATAGGGGAAGCGTTAAATGAATATTTTTCATCAGTATTTACAGTAGAGAAAGAAAATGTTGCCGAGGAGATTACTGAGATACAGCCTACTAGGCTAGATGGGATTGAGATTCACAAGGAGGAGGTGTTAGCAATTTTGGAAAGAGTGAAAATAGATAAGTCCGCTGGGCCAGATGGGATTTATCCTAGGATTCTCTGGGAAGCCAGGGAGGAGATTGCAGAGCCGTTGTTGTTGATCTTTAAGTCGTCATTGTCGACAGGAGTAGTGCCGGAGGACTGGAGGATAGCAAATGTTGTCCCCTTGTTCAAGAAGGGGAGTAGAGACAGCCCTGGTAATTATAGACCTGTGAGCCTTACTTCGGATGTGGGTAAAATGTTGGAAAAGGTTATAAGAGACAGGATTTATAATCATCTTGAAAAGAATAAGTTCATTTGCGATAGTCAGCACGGTTTTGTGAAAGGTAGGTCGTGCCTCACAAACCTTATTGAGTTTTTCGAGAAGGTGACCAAACAGGTGGATGAGGGTAAAGCCGTGGATGTGGTGTATATGGATTTCAGTAAGGCGTTTGATAAGGTTCCCCACGGTAGGCTATTGCAGAAAATACGCAAGTATGGAGTTGAAGGTGATTTAGAGCTTTGGATCAGAAATTGGCTAGCTGAAAGAAGACAGAGGGTGGTGGTTGATGGCAAATGCTCATCCTGGAGTTTAGTTACTAGTGGTGTACCGCAAGGTTCTGTTTTGGGGCCACTGCTGTTTGTCATTTTTATAAACGACCTGGATGAGGGTGTAGAAGGGTGGGTTAGTAAATTTGCGGATGACACGAAGGTCGGTGGAGTTGTGGATAGTGTCGAAGGGTGGTGTAGGGTACAGAGGGACATAGATAGGCTGCAGAGCTGGGCTGAGAGATGGCAAATGGAGTTTAATGCGGAGAAGTGTGAGGTGATTCACTTTGGAAGGAGTAACAGCAATGCAGAGTACTGGGCTAATGGGAAGATTCTTGGTAGTGTAGATGAGCAGAGAGATCTTGGTATCCAGGTACATAAATCCCTGAAAGTTGCTACCCAGGTTAATAGGGCTGTTAAGAAGGCATATGGTGTGTTAGCCTTTATTAGTAGGGGGATCGAGTTTCAGAGCCACGGGGTCATGATGCAGCTGTACAAAACTCTGGTGAGGCCGCACCTGGAGTATTGCGTGCAGTTCTGGTCACCGCATTATAGGAAGGATGTCGAAGCTTTGGAAAGGGTGCAGAGGAGATTTACTAGGATGTTGCCTGGTATGGAAGGAAGGTCTTACGAGGAAAGGCTGAGGGACTTGGGGTTGTTTTCGTTAGAGAGAAGGAGGAGGAGAGGTGACTTAATAGAGACATACAAGATAATCAGAGGGTTAGATAGGGTGGATAGTGAGAGTCTTTTTCCTCGGATGAGGATGGCAAACACGAGGGGACATAGCTTTAAGTTGAGGGGTGAAAGATATAGGACAGATGTCAGAGGTAGTTTCTTTACGCAGAGAGTAGTAGGGGCGTGGAACGCCCTGCCTGCAACAGTAGTAGACTCGCCAACTTTAAGGGCATTTAAGTGGTCATTGGATAGACATATGGATGTAAATGGAATAGTGTAGGTCAGATGATCGGCGCAACATCGAGGGCCGAAGGGCCTGTACTGCGCTGTAATATTCTAATTCTAAAAAAAAAAAAAGAGGCAGTGGTCGGAGAAGAACACCGGCTTGACGTCGGTGGATCCGACCGTGACAGCACGGGACACAAACAGGAGGTCAATCCTGGAACGGGCAGACCCGTCCAATCTTGACCATGTGTATCTGCGCTGCGCTCCGTCTGCAGGTTTGCTGAAGACGTCGTGCAGTTTGGCATCTTTAACTGTTTCTATTAGGAATCTGGACGTAGCGTCCAGTTTGCTGTCGTCACTGCCGGATCGTCCAGCCGCATCGATGATGCAGTTGAAGTCACCGCCTAGGATGACCGGCCTGGACGTCGCCAGCAGCAGTGGGAGCTGCTGGAAGACGGTCAGCCGCTCGCTGCGTTGTACCGGGGCGTACACTTTGATCAACCGGAGCGGAGCGTTGTTGTACATCACGTCTGCTACGAGGAGGCGGCCGCCCACCACCTCCTTAACTTCGGAGATGGTGAAGTTACCTCCCCGCAGCAGAATACCCAGGCCGGAGGAACGGCAGTCATTACCCCCCGACCAGATCGATGGCCCATGGGACCACCATCGCGACCACTGCCTGTAGGTGCTGAGGTGTGGTATTCCACACTCCTGCAGAAACAGTAGGTCAGCTTTGACCTTGGCAAGGTAATCCAAGGTTGAAACACATCGCGTAGTAGATTTAATGTGACGCACATTTATGGAAGCAATTCGTACACCCATTTTTTACTAAAAATTAGTTGTTGCTTCCCATACCATTTGTCCTCGCTAGTCCCAGTCCTTCCCCTTCGGGATGTTCCTGCATACCCATCGTGTGCGCAAGCAGTTTCACGTTGGTTGGGCTCAGAAACCCCTCCTGATTTTTCATGCAGTGTTTGTGCCGCTCGGGTGACATCGGGGGGGGTCTTGTAGGCAGAGAGGATTGGGTTGTCCTCAGCTGCTTCCATCTGTTCCTCCTCGAAAACATCACAGCTCCCGGTCTCCCGGAGCTCAGGTGCGCCAGACGTGTCTTTGCTCCCGGTGTCCCGGAGCTGAGATGCGTTGGCCACGTCGTTACGTGTGGGGCATTGGGGTTGGGGCACGCCGGGCCCATCACAGCTTCCAGTGCCCGGGGGCTGGGATGCTCTATCATCCATCTCGGAGTTCTGCCGCCTCTTTTGAAGGGGCTGTCGCTCCAGCATTTCCCCGTCCAGTGAAGAGGAGTTGTTGCAGTCTGATTCAGAAGAGAGCCTCCTCTTGCCACTGGTTTGGGTGGTGGCTTTGGGATGTTTTTTCTTTGTGGTTTTCCTCTGGACCACTTGCCACTGACCTGTTTGTCCATCTGCTGCCTCCTCCTCCATTGATTCTGTCTGTGGAGGAGGGGTTTCCGGGCGCTGGATAGGTGCTGGGTCGTTGGTTTCAGCTGCCTCCCCTTCCTTCTCAGGTTGAAGTTCCTCGCTGCGGAGAAGGTTGCTGGTCTCCTTTCGAACAGCGGACGCCTTCGTCGAACCTTCTCCCGGCCTTTCCTTGGACCTTGCCGCCTGAGCATAGCTGAGGCAACGTTTGGGGCAGGTCTTGTAGAGATGGCCTGCCGCACCGCACAAGTTGCAACACTTAGTCTGCTTACAGTCCTTGGTCTGATGGCCTTCCTCCTTGAAGTTCTTGCAAACAACCGTGCTGCAGTTGGCTGCCATGTGACCAGATTTGCCACAGGTGCGGCAAACTCTGGGCTGCCCAGCGTAGACCAAGAAGCCTCAACTTCCCCCGATAGCGAAGCTGGAGGGAGGGTGGATGATGGCTCCACTGGGATCTACCTTCAAGGTCACCTTGACCTGCCGCTTGCTGGTCCAGATCCCAAAGGGGTCCTTGACATCAGTGCTGCTGCCGGCCACCTCGACGTACCTGGCGAGAAAGGTGAGTACATCCACCACCGGAACATGGTGGTTGCAGAGGTGAATCGTCACCACCCGGTACCGTTGTGACGGAAGCGTGAAGAGCGGCTCCGCCGTGAGGATCGACAGTGGCGCCCGGTCCCCTTTCACCTTGAACGCCTTCAGAAACTTGATGCATCCCGCCACGTTCCGGAACGTCACGTCGAAGTATCCACTGCTGGGTAAATCCTGCAGGCAGAAGACGTCCGTCGCTTGAAATCCGCAGCAATCGAAGAGAAATTTCTTGATGAAGAAGGTGCGATCGACCGGTGCATCTCCTTCCTTGTCCTTCACGACCACCCGAACAGTGTTGCGCACTCCCTGGCCCGAAACTCGAAAATTGGTTATAGCCATTTTACTCAAAGTTCCCCCAGGATCAAAAGGCAATGATCATGGTCTCTTCTCAATCAAATAAGCACTGATAAGAACAGATACTACACTTGCTGCAGATGTGTTTGCTCTGGATCACACTGGCATCCAGGAGCTCCCACATGCTGCAGCTGTGACACATCACCTGTCCTGTCACCCTTAACGTGTTTCAATTAACTACTTAATTATTTTATTCAGTTGTTTATTTTATTGTATATTTTATTACGCTTACTACTAGTTTGTTTACTATTTTAAACATTAGGACTAAAATGGACCTTAATCACTTACCAGATACTCATCAAACATGCAGATTTTTCCAAACCAATCAACTACCTGCTTGCCTGTGATGTCACAGCTTACCAGATCCTCACCAAACAGCTCCTTCCACTGCACCGAAGCAAGAACCAAATCCTGGAAACTCACCCCAGCGGCTCTCTGTTTCCCTGCTCTCACTCTCCATTGTGATGTCACCCCTTGATTTTTTTACCCCTGCTCCGCTCCTGCCGTGCTCCTCTCTCTCTCGCTCTGTCTCTGAGTCGGTGCTTTTGACACACTTGTTTACTCTGTTCCGTTGTGCTCTTCTGTCTCTGGTCCAAAATCTGACTCTGGTGGGATTTAAATCCACAACCTTTGAATGCCTGCTTTATCATTATTTAGAAGTCCAACACGCTATCCATTGCGCCACAGAGCCACACATATTTTGAACCACATCACCAAGGCCTTTGATCTTGTCAGCAGAGACTGACTCTTCAAACTGCGATGGAAACTCGGCTGCCCTCCTGAACTCTTGGGCATCATCTCTTCTTTCCACGAGAGCATGCACAGTTCCATCAGTTACAATGGAGCAACATCAGACACTTTCAAGATCAGCAGTGGGGTAAAGCAGGGCTGCGCGCTGGCGCCAACTCTCTTAGGAAAAGAGGAACATAGGAGTAGGCCATTCAGCCCATCGAGCCTGATGATCATGGCTGATCATCTACCTCTATCTGCCCCTTTCCCGTGCTATCCCCATATCCCTTGATGTCATGAGTATCAAGATTTCTAACAATTTCTGTCTTGAACATGCTCAATGATTGAACTGCCACAGCTCTCTGGGATAGAGAATTCCAATGATTCACCACCGTCTGAGTGTAGAAATTCAACCCTATCTCAGTTTTAAATGGCCTACTCCTTATTCTGAGACTTGGTCCCCTGATTTTAGACTCACCAACCAGGGCAAACATCCTATCTACATCCACACTGTCACACCCTGTAAGAATTTTATCAGTTTCAATGAGATCACCTCTCATTCTTCGAAACTTTAAGGAATACAGGCCCAGTTTCAGTCCCACCATCCCAGGGATTAGTCTGGTGACCCTCTGTTTCACTCCCTCTATGGCAAGTATATCCTTCCTTAGATGAGGAGACCAAACTATACACAATACTCCAGCGCGGTTTCACCATGGCTCCATACAATTGCAACAAGACATCTTTACTCCCGTACTCAAGACCCCTCGTGTGAAGGCCAACATACCATTTTCCTTCCTAATTGATTGCTGCACCTGCACAAGAGCTTTTAGTGTCTCATGAACAAGGACACCCAGGTCCCTTTGGACATCAACACTTCCCAACCTCTCACCATTTAAGAAATACTCTGTCTTTCTGTTTATTCCACCAAAGTGGAAGTGGAGGGGTTTCCGGTATCGAGGCTTCTTGGTCTACGCTGGGCAGCCCAGAGTTTGCTGCACCTGTGGCAAATCTGGTCACATGGCAGCCAACTGCACTTATTCACACTTCTTCACATTATATTCCATCTGCCATGTTCTTTCCCATTCACTTAGCCTCTCCAGGTTCCCTGGAAGCCTCTCTGCATCCTTCTCACAGCTCACACTTCACCTAGCTTTGTGTCATCTGCAAACTTGGAAATATTACATTTAATCCCCACATCCAAATCATTTATTTCGGTTGTTAACAGCTGTGGCTCCAACACTGATCCTTGCAGTACCCCAATAGTAACAGCCTGCCATCCTGAGGAGGACCCGTTATTCCTGCTCTCTGTTTTCGGTCTGTTAACCAATTCTCAATCCACACCAGTATATTATCCCCAATCCTATGTGCTCTAATTTTGTTTACTCACCTCCTGTGTGAGACATTACCAAAGCATCCACTGGTTCTCCTTTATCTGTTCTACAGGTAACATCCTCAAAAAACTCAACGGGTTTTTTCAAGCCTGTTTTCCTTTTCATAAATCTATGTTGACTCTGCCCAATCATATCATTATTTTCTAACTGTCTAGTTATCACATCCTTTATAACTGGTGTATTCTTCTCCATGCTGCTATTGTACACTTTCAGTCACTCAGATGGGGGTGTTCACCTGTATATCAGAGCTGACGACAAGCTGTTCATCTTGGCAAGACTCCACTTGGACGTAGAGACTTGGACGTAGAGACTCCACTTTCCATCAACATTGACAACCTCACTTTGGAGGTTGTCAACAGTTCACATACCTTGGATCAACAATCACCAGCAATCTGTCCCTTGATGCTGAAATCAGCACCAGGATTGCCAATGCTGCAGCTGTCATGTCAAAGTTGAGAGGACGGGTGTGAACCGACAGCAAACTGACCGAAAATACAAAACTCCATGTGTACCAGGCTTGTGTTCTCAGCACCCTCCTTTATAGTAGAGAAGCATCAACAACTTATACAAGCCAAGAAAAGCAGCTGAACAGCTTCCACCTCCACTGCCTCAGATGGATATTGGTCATCTCCTGGCAGGACAGAATGCCGAATGAGGAAGTACACCAGCGTGCAGGGATCCGCAGCATGTTTGCCCTCTTGAGTCGGAGGCGGCTCTGTTGACTGGGCCAAATGAATGACAGTCACATTGCCAAATACATGCTCTGTGGTGAGCTTGCTATAAGCACAAGACCAACAGGTCAGGGAAAAAATCAAGTCATTTGGAGAGGTTTGAGTTAATTAAGGAGAGCGGGCATGGATTTATAAATGGAAGTTCATGCTTGATGAATCTAACTGCATTTTGTGATAAACTATCTGAGAAAGTTGATGAAGGGAATGCAGTGGATGTTGTTTATGTGGATTTTACAAAAGCATTTTATAAAGTACCACATAAAAGGGTGGTTAACAAAATTGAGGTTCATGGATTAGGAGGGTCAGTGTCCATTTGGATAGGAAATTGGTTTAAGGACAGAAAACAGCGAGTCATATGAAATGGTTCTTGGTCAGACCGGAGGATAGTCGACAGTGGTGTTCCCCAAGGGTCAGTGCTAGAACCATTGCTTTTTTTTGCTACAGATTAATGACTTGGATCTTGGAATATCGAGTAGAATCTCAAAATATGCCGATGACACCAAACTTGGAGGAGTGGCAAACAGTGAGGATGATATGAACTGCCTGAAACAGGATAGTTATCGGCTAGTAGGATGGGCAGACAGGTGGCAGATGGAATTTAATAGTGACAAGTGTGAGGTTTTAGCAGAAGAAATAGGGAGAGGCAATATATACTCAATGCTACAGTTCTGAAGAGTGTGCTGGTTTCGAGGGACCTGGAGTACATGTCCATCATTCTTTGAAGTTGGCAAGACATATTGCGAGAGTGGTTAGCAAAGCATGTGGGATCTTGGGCTTTATAAATAGAGACATTGAGTACAAAAGCAGGGTTGTTATGCTGAACTCTGGTTAGGCCCCAATTGGAGAGTTGCATCCAGATCTGCTCACCAATCTGTCGAAAGGATGTGCGGATTCTTGAGAGGATGCATAGGAGATTTACCAGAATAGTTCCAGGGATGGAGGGTTTTAGTTTCAAGGTTAGGTTAGAAAAACAGGGTTTTTTCTGCCTGTATCAAAGGAGATTGAGGGGAGAATGGATAGAGGTGTCGAAGGCTCTGACAGTTTTAGATAAGTTGGCAAGGAAAAATTGTTCCCATTAACTATTGGTACAAGGACTAGGGGATTCAGATTGAAGGTTTTGGACAAGAGACGCAGGGGGAACGTGCGGAAGAGCTTTTTTACACAGTGATTGGTAATGATCTGTAACTCGCTGCCCCCGAGGGCGGAGGAAGTGGAGACAATCGTTGGTTACAAAAGGAATTTCGATGGGCATTTGAAGGAAATAAATTTACAGGGCTAGGGGGATCGAGCAGACGAGTGGGACTGACTGGATCGCTCCATGGAGAGCTGGCCTGTACTCGATGGGGCGAATGGCCTCCTTCTATACCACAAATGACCCAATGACTCGATGAGTCTATGTCACTCTCAGAATCAAGACAACAGAGTGACAGATTTAACACAACATTATAACATATGTTTGGTTTGACAAATTCAATAATAACTCGTCTCCACTCCTAGTATTTCTAAATCCCACACATTCACTATAATGTGAACAAGTATTTCCTGTTGTGTCTCTCTCACATTTGTAAACTTCACTATATTGGAGTGAGGTGACATCTACTGGCGGGAAGCAAGAACTGCAATCAAGCAGCAGAAACTCCACATTCTGTCAGGGTTAAAGAAACATTGCAATATGAGGAAATAGTGAAGGGGTTTGATCGGGTTGATGGAAACAAGATTCCACTTGTGGTATCGTATGAAGCAAGGGCCGGAAATATAAAATTGTCATTAATAAAAGAAATGAGGAATTCATGAAAAATGCATTTGCTTAGAGAATGGTTATAGAGATATACAGCACTGATATAGGCCCTTTGGCCCACTGAGTCTGCACTGACCATCAACCACCCATTTATACTAATCCTATGTTGACCCAGAATTCCCTACCACATCCCCACATTTCTCCTATCACCTACCCTGGGGCCAATTTACAACAGTCAATTTATCTATCAACCCACAAGTCTTTCGTTGTGGGAGGAAACCAGAGTACCTTGTGGAAGCCCACATAAACAACTTGCAAACTCCACACAGGCAGTATACAGAACTGAATCGGGGTCATTGAAGTTGTGAAGCTACAGTGCTCACCACTGCACCACCCTTAGAATGTGGATAGAGTAAAAAGTGAGATTGGATGGACAGAAGCAGTCTGAAAAGATGGCTCAAACAAAAGGTGAAAACCCTGAAATGTTAACTCTGTTTCTCTCTCCACAGATGCTGTCAGAGGTGCTGAGTATTTCCAGCACTTTCTGTTTTTATTTCAGCTTTGTAGGATATTGTTTTGATCTGAAAAAAATGCATGATCGGCTGTGGGTGCCAGTGAAATTCCACAGGAGCGAATAAAAGCCATGCCAACGGTGGCTTGTTGGTCTAGGGGTATGATTCTCGCTTTGGCTATATAAGTGATTATTATGTGAGAGGTCCTGGGTTCAAATCCCAGCCGAGCCCTTCTCTGTTGCCATTTTTAGTTTAAGGTCATCGATTGCTTTCAGCCTTCCAGAAAGCGGAATCGATTTCCAAACTGAGCCTGCTTGAGGACCGGGGAACTGGATTCAAAGAGCTTGTCGACAAAATTGAAATGAACAAAATATACAGATTGTCAAGTGGGAATATAAGGTTGCAACAGTAACTAAAGGCCTGCTCGGGTCAGCAAATGAAACCCGACCCAAGCCTGACAGCACCACATCCGACCTGGTCCGAGTCCTTTCATTTTTTTCCCGTGCCCGAACTGACCACCAGAATGTTCAGTTAAACTTGCTTCCGTTTTTCACTTTTTAAGCTTGTGCAGGTAAGGCAACAAAAACTGTAACTGGACTTGAAAGGTTGTTTAAATGTACATTAAGATTAGAGCTACGTACCGAAGGTGATGAGCTGAAGATTGTTACCATAGAAGTTAGTGATTGTTAGGTCACTGGTTAAAGAGAAACTCATGGAGTTGTGCCCAGACAGGTTGTCCCACACTGTATTGATTAAAATATTGCCCGAAGGCTAGAAAATATCATTATACATTCCCTGGACTCCTGCTTTACAGGTTGAAATATTTTCTGCAAGTTTATCCAGAGAGCAGCTGAGATGCAGAGACCAGGAAGGTCTTGAGTGATTAATTATTATAAAATATACATTCTTATATTAAAGAGATTGTGCTCTACCTTCGATGGAATCGCTCACTGCAGACTAGTGCGGAGTGTTTCCCGCCTTGACGTCCTGGCTGTCACTGGATCTAGAGTCCAGGCCTCTGGATTACTGGTCCAGTATTGTTTGAAATTTCTCCCTTGATCTAATATTTTAATCTGGTAAGTCAGATTTTACAAAAAAAAATTAAATGATTTAAGACTGCTTCATGTTCAGCAGTGCCAAATGAATAAAGAAATTCAAATATATTCAAAATTATATATCAACTATTAAATACTAATGCCCAGCTTTGAATACAAAAAAATGCCTCTAATTGTGTTCTGGTCTGGAATGGAATTCTTCAGTGTTTCTGTTTAGCTTGGATTGACTCATCAATTTTCTTGTTTTTCACTTTGTCGATGCCTTTGAATAATTGTGGATCCTTCTTCAGGGTGTCTTCTTTCACCAGGTAGTTCTGACCTCTGATGATGTTGATCGTAATCAGCTTCAATTTGCTGATAGTTTTGGAAGTGAGCAGATTTCCTTTGCTTGAGTTTACAACATGGAACTTAGTCTGACGTGTGGACCCATGGGAGGATTTGAAAGCTGCCCTTGCATTGGAGCATACAGTTGCATCCATCCAAACAGAGGTACAGTAGAAGTGACATATTCAGTTCAGTCTGTCGATCATGGGACTTTTAATCTTCGGGTTGTGAGTTTGAGCGCCATTTAGTTTTTCCATTTTTTAGGCTTCATTAGCAGAGAGTACAAGGAGTGTTTGAAATGAAATTCAACAACAGTATGAGAAACGCTCTCTTTCATTCGGGACTCTCGCGAGCGAGGAGTGAACAGCTGGGAAGTCAATTTCATCGGGAGTTTCGGTGGAGCAGGGACTGCTGGGTAAGTAGAAACCTATATATTTGGGCTGTGTAAATTCTCTTAGCTTTTCGTTGTGCAGCTTTTCCAGGAGCACAGGCATTGCGAGCGAGGAGTGAACAGCTGGGAAGTCAATTTCATCGGGAGTTTCGGTGGAGCAGGGACTGCTGGGTAAGTAGAAACCTATATATTTGGGCTGTGTAAATTCTCTTACCTTTTCGTTGTGCAGCTTTTCCAGGAGCACAGGCATTGCGAGCGAGGAGTGAACAGCTGGGAAGTCAATTTCATCGGGAGTTTCGGTGGAGCAGGGACTGCTGGGTAAGTAGAAACCTACATATTTGGGCTTTGTAAATTCTCTTACCTTTTCGTTGTGCAGCTTTTCCAGGAGCACAGGCATTGCGAGCGAAGAGTGAACAGCTGGGAAGTCAATTTCATCGGGAGTTTCGGTGGAGCAGGGACTGCTGGGGAAGTAGAAACCTATATATTTGAGCTGTTTCTGAACCCGAGACACTACTCTTGTAGTGTCTCCCACCCGCCCTCCTCCTCTTACCAAAAAAAAGGACTCGGTTGTGTGTAGGTAAGGTAAGGCTTTTTCTATTTCTCTTCTTGTTTTATCGTGTGATTGGTTAAAAACTTGGGTATTTAGAATAGTGGGAATGGAGTTTAAGGCAGTTGAATGTTCCTCCTGCAGAATGTGGGAGGTAAGGGTCGCCAAGGGTGTCCCTGCTGACTGCATCTGCAGGAAGTGCACCCAGCTCCAGCTCCTCGAGGACCGCGTTAGGGAACTGGAGCTGGAGCTGGAGGAACTTCGGATCATTCGGGAGACGGAGGGGATTATTGAGAGGAGTTATCGGGAGGCAGTCACACCTCAGGTAAAAGAAGAAGGTAGATGGGTTACTGTCAGGGGAAGGAGAGGGAACCAGCAGGCAGTGCAGGGATCCCCTGTGGCCGTTTCCCTCAACAACAGGTATACCGTTTTGGATACTGTTGTGGGAGACGACTTACCGGGGTAGGCAATGGGATACAGGTCTCTGGCACAGAGTCTGTCCCTGTTGCTCAGAAGGGAAGTGGTAAGAGGAGCAGAGCATTAGTCATTGGGGACTCCATAGTTAGGGGAACAGATAGGAGGTTTTGTGGGAACGAGAGAGACTCACGGTTGGTGTGTTGCCTCCCAGGTGCCAGGGTATGTGATGTCTCGGATCGTGTTTTTGGGATCCTCAAGGGGGAGGGGGAGCAGCCCCAAGTCGTGGTACACATAGGCACCAACGACATAGGTAGGAAGACAGATGGGGATTTAAGGCAGAAATTCAGGGAGCTAGGGTGGAAGCTTAGAGCGAGAACAAACAGAGTTGTTATCTCTGGGTTGTTGCCCGTGCCACGTGCTAGCGAAGTGAGGAATAGGGAGAGAGAGGAGTTGAACACGTGGCTGCAGGGATGGTGTAGGAGGGAGGGTTTTGGTTTCCTGGATAATTGGGGCTCTTTCTGGGGTAGGTGGGACCTCTACAAACAGGATGGTCTTCACCTGAACCAGAGGGGTACCAATATCCTGGGGGGGAGATTTGCTAGTGCTCTTCGGGGGAGTTTAAACTAATTCAGCAGGGGGATGGGAACCTAAATTGTAGTTCCAGTGTGCAGGATGTTGAGAGTAGTGAGGGCAGAGATAAGGTTATAAGGACACAAGAGGGCACTGGCAAGCAAGAGCTTGGTTTAAAAGGTGTCTTCTTCAACGCCAGGAGCATCCGGAACAAGGTGGGTGAGTTTGCAGCATGGGTTGGTACCTGGGATCTCGATGTAGTGGCCATTTCAGAGACATGGGTAGAGCAGGGACTGGAATGGATGTTGCGGGTTCCGGGATTTAGATGTTTCACTAAGAACAGAGAAGAGGGTAAAAGAGGGGGGGGGGAGGTGTGGCATTGTTAATCAAGGGAAGTATTACAGCGGCAGAAAGGACGTTTGAGGACTCGTCTACAGAGGTAGTCTGGGCCGAGGTTAGAAACAGGAGAGGTGAGGTCACCCTGTTGGGAGTTTTCTATAGACCTCCAAATAGTTCCCGAGATGTAGAGGAAAGGATAGCAAAGATGATTCTTGACAGGAGCGAGAGTAACAGGGTAGTGGTTATGGGGGACTTTAACTTTCCAAATATTGACTGGAAATACTATAGTTCGAGTACTTTAGATGGGTCTGTTTTTGTCCAGTGTGTGCAGGAGGGCTTTCTGACACAGTATGTAGGCAGGCCAACAAGGGGCGATGCCACATTGGATTTGGTACTGGGTAATGAACCCGGCCAGGTGTTAGATTTAGAAGTTGGTGAGCACTTTGGTGATAGTGATCACAATTCGGTTAGGTTTACCTTAGCGATGGGCAGGGACAGGCATATACAGCAGGGCAAGAATTATAGCTGGGGGAAAGGAAATTATGATGCGATTAGGCAAGATTTAGGATGCGTAGGATGGGGAAGGAAACTGCAGGGGATGGGCACAATCGAAATGTGGGGCTTATTCAAGGAGCAGCTACTGCGTGTCCTTGATAAGGATGTACCTGTCAGGCAGGGAGGAAGTTGTCGAGCGAGGGAGCCGTGGTTTACTAAAGAAGTTGAAGAGCTTGTCAAGAGGAAGAAGAAGGCTTATGTTAGGATGAGACGTGAAGGCTCAGTTCGGGCGCTTGAGAGTTACAAGCTAGCCAGGAAGGATCTAAAGGGAGATAGAAGAATAGCAAGGAGAGGACACGAGAAGTCATTGGCGGATAGGATCAAAGAAAACCCTAAGGCTTTCTATAGGTATATCAGGAATAAAAGAATGACTAGAGATAGGTTAGGGCCAAACAAGGATAGTAGTGGGAAGTTGTGTGTGGAATCGGAGGAGATAGGGGAAGTGTTAAATGAATATTTTTCGTCAGTATTTACAGTGGAGAAAGAAAATGTTGTCGAGGAGAATACTGAGATACAGACTACTAGGCTAGATGGGATTGAGGTTCACAAGGAGGAGGTGTTAGCAATTTTGGAAAGTGTGAAAATAGATAGGTCCCCTGGGCCAGATGGGATTTATCCTAGGATTCTCTGGGAAGCCAGGGAGGAGATTGCAGAGCCTTTGTCCTTGATTTTTATGTCGTCATTGTCGACAGGAATAGTGCCGGAAGACTGGAGGATAGCAAATGTTGTCCCCTTGTTCAAGAAGGGGAGTAGAGACAGCCCTGGTAATTATAGACCTGTGAGCCTTACTTCGGTTGTGGGTAAAATGTTGGAAAAGGTTATAAGAGATAGGATTTATAATCATCTTGAAAAGAATAAGTTCATTAGAGATAGTCAGCACGGTTTTGTGAAGGGTAGGTCGTGCCTCACAAACCTTATTGAGTTTTTTGACAAGGTGACCAAACAGGTGGATGAGGGTAAAGCCGTGTTTGTGGTCTATATGGATTTCAGTAAGGCGTTTGGTAAAGTTCCCCACGGTGGGCTATTGCAGAAAATACGGAAGTATGGGATTGAAGGTGAATTAGTGCTTTGGATCAGAAATTGGCTAGCTGAAAGAAGACAGAGGGTGGTGGTTGATGGGAAATGTTCATCCTGGAGTATAGTTTCTATTGGTGTACCGCAAGGATCTGTTTTGGGGCCACTGCTGTTTGTCATTTTTATAAATGACCTGGATGTGGGTGTAGAAGGGTGTGTTAGTAAAGTTGCGGATGGCACGAAGGTCGGTGGAGTTGTGGATAGTGCCAAAGGATGTTGTAGGTTACAGAGTGACATAGATCGGCTGCAGAGCTGGGCTGAGAGATGGCAAATGGAGTTTAATGCGGAAAAGTGTGAGGTGATTCACTTCGGAAGGAGTAACAGGATTGCAGAATACTGGGCGAATGGGAAGATTCTTGGTAGTGTAGATGAGCAGAGAGATCTTAGTGTCCGGGTACATAAATACCTGAAAGTTGCCACCCAGGTTAATAGAGCTGTTAAGAAGGCATATGGTGTGTTAGCTTTTATTAGTAGGGGGATCGAGTTTAGGAGCCACGAGGTCATGCTGCAGCTGTACAGAACTCTGGTGCGGCCGCACCTGGAGTATTGCGTGCAGTTCTGGTCACCACATTATAGGAAGGATGTGGAAGCTTTGGAAAAGGTGCAGAGGAGATTTACTTGGATGTTGCCTGGTATGGAGGGAAGGTCTTACGAGGAAAGGCTGAGGGACTTGAGGTTGTTTTCGTTAGAGAGAAGGAGGAGAAGAGGTGACTTAATAGAGACATATATGGTAATCAGAGGGCTGGACAGGGTGGATAGTGAAAGCCTTTTTCCTCGGATGGTGATGGCAAACACGAGGGGACATAGCTTTAAGTTGAGGGGTGATAGATATAGGACAGATGTCAGAGGTAGTTTCTTTACACAGAGAGTAGTAGGGGCGTGGAACGCCCTGCCTGCAACAGTAGTAGACTCGCCAACTTTAAGGGCATTTAAGTGCTCATTGGATAGACATATGGATGAAAATGGAATAGTGTAGGTCAGATGGTTTCACAGGTCGGCGCAACATCGAGGGCTGAAGGGCCTGTACTGCGTTGTAATGTTTTATGTTCTATAACTCTCTGCAGCATCTCGCTGTGAAAGATTGAACTTTATCTCATTTCTTTTTCAGCTGGGAGTCAGTGCGGCTCAGTGGGACTTCTGGCTGTCTCCCACCTCACAATCCATCAGTGCTGAGAAAGCAATGGGAAATATTACTCATGGCTGAGCAAGCAGAGGACACCGATTTAAGGTGAATGGGAAAAGAACCAAAGGCAACATGAGGAAAAACCTTTTTTATGCAGCAAATGGTTAAGATCTGATATGTACTGCCTGAGAGTGTGACGGAGGAAGATTCAACCATAGCTTTCAAAAGGATATATGATAATTATCTGAAGGGAAAAAAAAATCAGGTTTTCATGGAATACATGAGGATGTGGCATGAGCTGAGGTGCTTGTGCAGAGAGGCAGCACAAGCACGATGAGCTGAATCCCTCCTTTTGTGCTGTAAGTATTCTGTGATCTATGATTCTATACAAAGTGAAACCAACACTCACAGATGAGAAACTGACAGGTACAGTGTAAACCCCACACTAACAAACCAGCAGATGCCAGGGACAGAGTAAAACCAACAGTCCCAGACAAGAAACTGACAGATACTGTGTGAAACCCAAAAATCACTTATCAGGATTTGGCAGTTAATGTGTAAAAACCTCTCTTCAATATCCATCCTGCAAGGTACAAAGAAAATTAGGTACAAACCCAGGCTCATACTTCGAAGACTGAGAGATAAAGAGCAAAACACAGACTCACCTACAAGAGGCTGACAAGTACAGAGAATAAAATAGAGGGGGTGCAGATTAAAAACACATGCATGTAACGGATACTGATAGGGATAGAATCAAACCCTTTCTCACACATGACACGAAAATTGGTGGTGTCGTAAATAGTGAGGAGGAAAGCCTTAGATTACAGGCCAATATACATCGTCCGAGGCAGAGAATATAAGAGCAGGGAGGTTATGACGGAGCTGTATAAAATGCTAGTAAGGCCACAGCTGGAGTACTGTGTACTGTTCTGGGCACCACACGATAGGAAGGATGTGATTGCACTGGAGAGGATGCAGAAGAGAGTCACCAGGATGTTGCCTGGGCTGGGGCATTTCAGCTATGAAGAGAGACTGAAAAGGCGAGCATTGTTTTCCTTAGAGCAGCGAAGGTTGAGGGGAGATAAGATTGAGGTTTACAGAATTATGAGGGGCATTGATGGGTTAGATAGGAAGAAACATTTTACCTTAGCGGAGGGGTCAATAACCAGGTGGCATAGATTTAAGGTAAGGGGCAGGAGGTTTCGATGGGATTTGAGGAAAAAAATTTTACCCAGAGGGTGGTTGGAATCTGGAATGCACTCCCTGAAGAGGTGGTAGAGGCCGGAACCCTCACAACATTTAAGAAGTATTTAGATGAGCACTTGAAATGCTATAGCATACAAGGCTACGGGCCAAATACTGGAAAATGGGATTAGAATAGTTAGGTGCTTGATGGCCAGCACAGACACAATGGGCTGAAGGGCCTGTTTCTGTGCTGTATAACTCTATGATTCTATATCAGAAACTGATAGATCTTGACAAAAGCTGATGTTCACATACAAGTTGTTGAAAGATATGTGGTGAAACTCACATTTTTTTTATTTCCAAAATATACTTTATTCACAAAAATCTGTAAAAATTACATTCCCAAACAGTTTAAAACAGCATCAAGTCAAAAAATACAAACAGTGCAAAGGTGATCAGTTACCTTCTGTACAATCATGAGTTGCCTCACAACCCTTCCATTTCATTGTCATGCCATATACATTTTTACATTTACAGCACACAAAATTTCTCCGATACAGTTTGAGGGATTTCCCATGGATCCAGCCCCTCAGTTCAGCTTGGTGGGGGGACCTTACACTGTGGTCTTTCCCCATTGAGCCTTTGCTGCGGCTGCCCCAAGCTTTAGTGCGTCCCTCAGCAGGTCGTCCTGGACCTTGGAGTGTGCCAGTCTGCAACATTTGGTGGTGGACAACTCTTTTCGCTGGAAGACCAGAAAATTTCGGGCAGACCAAAGGGCGACTTTCACCGAATTGATAGTCCTCCAGCAGCAGTTGATGTTTGTCTCGGTGTGCGTCCCTGGGAATAGCCCGTAGAGCACAGACTCCTGTGTTACAGAGCTGCTTGGGATGAACATCGACAAAAACCACTGCATCTCTTTCCACAAAGTTAACTCACATAGCAATAGCAGAAACAGTCACAAACCAAAAACTGAAACATACAGAGTAAAAACCCACATTCTCACACCAGAAATTCACGGCTACAAAGTAAAGCTGACTCTCTCCTCCCAGGCACTGACAGGTACAAAAGAAAACACACACGAACATCCCAGGAAATGAAATGTAGGAAATAAAACCTGATTATCATGTCAGAGATTGGCATTAATGACAGTTGTGGTACCCAGAATGCTCTGCGCTCTATAATTTGCCTTGTCTCTGATCAGGAGCAGGTGCGGTCGTGGCTGAGCTCCATCTGCAGCTGGAACGGAATATGCACAAAGTGCAGGGAGACCGTGCCCGTAGCGGGTGCACACAGCTGGAGCAGGGCGTCAAGGCCACAATAGGATGGAACAATCCCGTTTGTGTCCCTGCGGGTGGCGGTGAAGCTTTTCTCTGTGAGGCTTCCCGAAACTGCCCGCCAGCAAGGTCAACTGATCAGAGAGCGTCTGTAAATGGATAGGAATTGGGGATTGAGCAGGGAGCGTCTCTAAATGAATAAGATTTGGGGACTGGGCAAGGAGCGTCTGTAAATGGATAAGAATTGGGGATTTGGCAGGGAGCGTTTTTTTATCCGTTCGTGGGATGTGGGCGTCGCTGGCTCGATCTCAGCTACAGTAATGTGTCCAGTTCTGGGCACCAGGTTTCAGAAAGGACATCAAAGCTTTTGAGACAGTTCGGAGGAGATTTACGAGAATGATACCAGAGATGAGGGGTTTCAGTTCTCTGGACAGGGTGGTGAAGCTGGGATTGTTGGCCACAAATGTCAAGGGGAGGTGAGGAGAGATCTTTTCACCCGGTAACTGATTCGGATTTGGAATGAATTGTCTGACAGGGTGGTGAAAACAGATTCAAATTATAACTTTCATAAAGGAATTGGACAAATATTTCAAAGTGAATTTCTCCAGGACTATGGGGAAATAGGCAGGGGGTTGGACTAATTGCATCATTTTTTTCACAGATTCACCACAGGCACAAAAGACCGATTGGCCTCCTTCTGTGCTGTATGATTCTCTGAAATAGTGACAGTCAGGGCAAGTCTGTATAAGAAGGAGAAATGGAGACAGGTCAGGGAGAGCACATCACCAAAACTGGGAGATACTACATTGGACAGGGAGGGTCGGAGGGGGAGAGAGCACGTACATACAGTCAGAAGCAGCACCTTCAGGGGAAGAGAGAGAGAGGAACCAGTGAGTGTAGAACTGAACCCAGCCAGAGTCAACCTGCTGAAACACCAGTGAGTTCACACTGGGGAGAGATCATTCACCTGCTCCGTGTGTCGGAAGGGGTTCATTCAGTCATCCAACCTCACTGAACATCAACTTGTTCACACTGATCAGAGACCTTTTTAATGTCCTGACTGTGAGAAGAGCTTTAAAAGCAGTTATGATCTGCTGAAACACCAACACACTCACTCTGGGGAGAGGCCGTTCCCCTGCCATGTGTGTGGGAAGGGATTCACTCAGTCATTCAATCTGCTGCAACATCAGCAAGTTCACATGTAACTGCAGGGGTTGGATTCTGCTGTTGTTGCTGCTATTCATCACTTTCAGAGACAAAGTTGGGTCTTACTTTATAACCAGTGTAGTCCAGAGCAAAAGCGTCTTCTTAATGTTGAGATAAACGGGAGAAGAAACCGGGAAGTGGCGGCGAGGATGGGGGAGGTGCTGCACCATCACTTTAATGGTGCACCCTCCCTCCCCCGGGGTCCTTGCTGCACGCCCGCCAGGCCTGGCGGCTCTGATTGGGGTCGTGAGAGCCCCTGAGACTCGGTGCAGCTGAGGCTGCGCTCACCCCCGCTCAGCTCTGTTGTGATATTTAAAATACGAAAGGCCTGTTGGACTGAGAGCTGATCTGGAATTTAGAAAGCAGCATGACTGGAGGCTCATTGCTGCTCAGCACAATCTCACCCCCAATCCTGGGAATTGTTGATTCTGACACCCTGTCGTTCAGTTCTGCAATTAACTAGAGGGGGAGATGTGTGAGCAGAAAAACAGAGCAAAATGAAAACACAGCTGGACAGATGTGCAACAGGTCAATCCACTGTTACAATAACTCCATCTCTGATTCCCTCCTGACAGTAATCAGCCCTTTCACAGAGACTGTGGGTGGCTCTGAAAAGAGCCTTTGGTTTATTAGATGTCATTTCGGCCGCTTTACTTTTTCTGGGAGCTCTGAGCGCTGGTTTTCTTGGGCAGCAGCAAGGCCTGGATATTAGGCAGCACCCCACCCTGAGCGATGGTCACCCCTCCCAGCAGCTTGATGAGCTCCTCGTTGTTGCGGACGGCCAGTTGCAGGTGTCTGGGGATGATGCGGGTCTTCTTGTTGTCCCGGGCCACGTTACCGGCCAGCTCGAGGATTTCAGCGGTCAGATACTCGAGCATTTTGCAGCGCCAACATCATCAGATTTCCGCAACAAATCCATCTTCGTGCATGCGTGATAAAGTGTCATTGGGTATCTAGCCACCCCATCCCCCCACCACTTGGCTGGAGGAAGTGGCTGAATGGGAGATTTTGAAGCTGTCGCTCTCCCCCCTCGGCAACTCACTCCAGACCTCGCTGCTCTCCCCCCCATTCCCCTGGCCAGTTGTTCCTCGCTTCGCACCACCCCACTCTCTGGCCACTCGCTCCAGGCCGTGCCGCTTCCGTCCTCTCAGCCACTCACTCCTACGTCGCCCCGTCACCCCTTGCAGCCCTCCTGCTTCTACAGGTGGCGCCTGCTGAAGAAATGTGGGAGCGAGTGTCACGGCCAGAGCTAGCAGCTGTGGGCTGGGCTGGGACAGGGTGGGGGGGTGGGGGTGCAGAGAGCGAACAGCCAGAGTGCGGAATTTCGCCAGTAGGGAGGAGGGGGAGAAAGCGAGTTGCAGAGGGGGGAGAGCGGTCAGTGGGGTGGGAGATAGTAGCTGCATTCGGGTGAAGTCAATCCTGGTCAGTTATATAAACAAATCACAATAACGAATTGGCAGCACATTTTATCCTCTGCCCGATTTTCCTTTCCATCGATCGGGGTGCTAATTCACTATCTTCCAATGGAAATTCAATCATAAAATTCCTTTTGTATTTAATAGGATTACTGAAATGTTAAATGGATCTGAGGATTACAGTTAGTATTAGCAAACGCACCCGAGTGAATTAGCACCCCAATCGATGGAAAGCAAAATCGGGGAAAGTATAAAATGTGCTGCCAATTCGTTATTGAGATTCGTTGAGTAATTCGATTCTGCCCAACACTGAAATTGGCGGCTTTTTTGAATTCAAACTTTCTGCCAGGACGACAATTTAAGCCAATGATTTGCTGTATTTTCTAATTCGAGGCTCGGCAATTGGTTAAGACATGCGAATGGGAAGAGGGTGACCAATCAGAAGTGGGCTCTGGATCGCGCGGGCTCAAACTGCGGGAATTCCAGGTCCCTGAACGAATGAGCTGAAACTGATCAGTTTCACAAACCCTATCAGTTTCAGTGCAGGAAGCACCGTCTCGGGGGAAATAACATCACAAGTGGGTCTGGTTCCAGTGACGGCTGCTGCAAAACTCCCGGATTCTCTCATTGCAGCGAAATCATTTTGAAATTCTATGAAAACAATGAGTGATTCTGGAGGAGTGATGTGGCTTTTCACTGAGGGCATGTGTGGACTGGGGAAATAACTAACTGTGGAGCCTCGGGCACTGTTTACACAGCCCGTTCAGAAAATCAAATCCACTGCACATCCTGGCTGCAAATGAAATGTCAAATTTGGGGATTCTAGTTTTGTATCTCGAACACAGCACAGATTTATTCCAGACAGTTCTAAACAGCCTATCCCAGCTCCCGTTTCCAGGTCACTGCTCTCTGTGTGAGGCGGTGGGTGGCTCTCAGAAGAGCCTTTGTTGTGTTTGCTGGTAAGGGTCGAGTTGTTCAGCCGCTGAATTCGTAGAGAGTGCGGCCCTGCCGTTTCAGAGCGTACACCACATCCATGGCAGTGACAGTCTTGCGCTTGGCGTGTTCAGTGTAGGTGACCGCATCCCTGATCACAATCTCCAGGAAAACCTTCAACACTCCGCGAGTCTCCTCATAGATCAAACCTGAGATCCGCTTGACCCCGCCACGGCGAGCCAGGCGGCGGATTGCTGGTTTGGTGATGCCCTGGATGTTATCACGAAGCACTTTGCGGTGCCGCTTTGCTCCGTCTTTGCCCAGTCATTTCCCTCCTTTACCTCTGCCAGACTTTCTTTTATTAATTTCCAAAATATACTTTATTCATAAAAATCTGTAAAAAAAAAATACATTACAAAACAGTTCCAAAAAGCACCAAGTCAAACAATACAAAGAATGCAAAGGAGATCAGTTTCCTTCAATACAGGAGTGAGTTACCTCACAACCCTTCCATTTCATTGTCATGCCATGTACATTTTACAGCAAACAAATATTTTCTGGCTACAGTTCGAGTGGTTTCCCATGGTTCCAGCTCCTCAGTTCAGCTTGGTGAGGGGACCTTACACTGTGGTCTTTCCACATTGAGCCTTTGCTTCGGCTGCCCCAAGTTTTAGTGCGTCCCTCAGCACGTAGTCCTGGACCTTGGAATGTGTCAGTCTGCAACATTCGGTCATGGACAACTCTTTGCACTGGAAGACCAGCAAGTTTCGGGCAGACCAAAGAGCGTCTTTCAACGAATTGATAGTCTTCCAGCAACAGTTGATGTTTACCTCGGTGTGCGTCCCTGGGAACAGCCCATAGAGCACAGACTCCTGTGCTACAGAGCTGCTTGGGATGAACCTCGACAAAAGCCACTGCATCTCTTCCACAGCTGCTTTGCAAAGACACATTCCAGAAAGAGGTGGGCAACGTCTCTTTTCCACCACAGCCACCTCGAGGGCCGCGTGTCGATGGGGTGAGACTTCGGGTGTGCAGGAAGGATCTGACAGGGAGGGCTCTTCTCACCATCAGCCAGGCTACATCTTGGTGCTTGTTTGAAAGTTCTGGTGATGAGGCATTCTGCCAAATGACTTTGGACTTCTGCTCAGGGGACCATCCGACAGGATCCACCATCTCCTTTTCCCGTAGGGCCTTGAGGATATTCCGTGCAGACCACTGCCTGATGGATTGGTGGTCAAAGGTGTTTTTCCACAGAAACTTTTCCATGAAGGATAGGCAGTACGGCACAGTCCAACTGGATGGAGCATTCCGCGGCAATCTGACCAGGCCCATCCTTTGCAACACTGGGGACAGATAGAACCACAGCACGTAGTGACACTTGAAGTTTGCAAACTGGGGATCGACACACAGCTTGATGCAGCCGCACACAAAGGTAGCCATAAGGATGAAGGCGACGTTGGGTACATTTTTCCCGCCCTTATCCAGAGGTTTGAACATCGTGTCCCTCCGGACTCGGATCATTTTGGATCCCCAGATGAAGCGGAAAATGGCTCAGGTGATCGCCACAGCGCAGGAAAGCGGTATGGGCCAGACCTGCACCACGCACAGCAATGTGAACGCCTCGCACCTGATGACCAGGTTCTTATCCATAATGGAGAATGATCGCTGCTCCCACATGCTCAGCTTATGTTGTACCCTGGCTACTCGCTCCTTCCAGGTTTTGGTGCACGTCTCAGCCCTTCCAAACCATATCCCCAGCACCTTCAGGTAATCTGACCTAACGGTGAAGGGGACAAAGGATCGGTCAGCCGAGTTCCCAAAGAACATGGCCTCGCTCTTGCCGTGTTTAACATTGGCCTCCAAGGCCAGTTCGAGCTGGTCGCAGATGCTCATCACTCTGCGCACAGACAGTGGATCCGAGCATAAAACGGCGACGTCATCCATGTACAGGGAGGTTTTAACCTAAGTGCCTCCGCTGCCTGGGAGTATCACCCCTCTGATGCTCGCATTCTTCCTAATAGACTCAGCAAAGGGTTCAATACTGCAAACAAACAAGACAGGGGAGAGAGGACAGCCCTGTCTGACTCCAGATTGGATCGGGAAACTTTCTGATTCCCACCCATTGATTGAGACTGCACTACTGATGTTTGTGTAGAGTAGTTTGATCCAATTGCAGATTCCCTCCCCAAACCCCATTTTGGAACGCACATCCATCATGTAAGTGTGCGATATCCTGTCAAAAGCCTTCTCCTGGTCCAGGCTGATGAGGCAGGTGTCCACCCTCCTGTCCCGTACATAGGTGATCATATCCCTGAGTAGCGCAAAGCTATCAGAGATTGTCCTGCCTGGTATAGTATAGGTCTGATCAGGGTGAATCACCAACTCCAGAGCAGACTTGAATCGACTGGCTATGTCTTTTGACAGAATCTTGTAGTCAGCATTAAGCAGAAATTGGGCCACCAATTTCTGATTTCTGTCCTCTCCCCCTTCTGCTTGTCGATGAGGGTGATGATGCCTTTCCTCATGGATTCTAACATGCTGCCAGCCTGGAGCATACTCTTGTTTACTGGCAGACATGTTGATTCTTTCCTCAAATCAGTGCACAATAAAAGAGACTGATTCTGTCAGGCTCCTTTTTATACAGGTCACCTGGACCTTGCTGAGAAAGGCAGAGTGAGAGCAGGGAGGGGAGGAGACACGAGTGAAGATTAAACAGAGAGCTAGATGGAGGAGACACCCAGAGTGACAGACAGAGAGAGAACGGCCCCTCATCTTTCAGCTCCACCTCCAGTTTCCTCCGGGCTGCCAATTTCAAACCCTTTATTAACAGTAGAACCAAAACCCAGCTCTCCACACAAACCCTTCCAGACTCGGCCTTCATAGTCAAGGCTTTCCAGAAAGCCGGAGCTTTTAAATATGGTCCCGATGCAATTAACACTCAGTAATATTCCCACCTAAACATAGTCCATCCTATACTAAGAAACCTCCTCAGTAACATCACCATTTCCACACACATCCGCTTCCTGCAGTTTACAAGCACCTTACTGCAGCTGTTTGGGGAATCTCCTGTGTTAAGATTGGAGTTGGAAAGCGGCCTTTACCCGGCAGTGTTATCGTCTCACACTGAATCTGCTAGACATCCTGTTCTCTTTATTGCGAGAGAGAAAGCACGGATTTAGGAAATGTTCATTTGAAATGATCTCTATTGAGAACGAGCCCGGCCGTGGGACAGGTATTCCAGTGCAAAGAGCTGTCCATGACCGAGTGTTGCAGACTGGCACATTGCAACGTCCAAGACTATGTGCTGTGGGACGGCATTAAAGCTTGGGGAAGCCACCATGGAGACTCAATGGGGAAAGGCTGCAGTCTGAGACCCTAGTAGGCCATAGTACAGTGAGGGGCTGGAACCTGTGTAAAACCCCTCGGGCTGTTTGCACCAGAGAATGTTTGATGTGTAATGTAAATACTGTAAATATAACCTGTACAGGCAGGGATTGTGAGATACATCATGTACATTATTGAAGGAAACTGATCTGTATTGTACCTTATGTAATATTAAATTTGAACTGCTTTGCAATGTAATTGCACAAATTATATGAATAAAATACATATTGTGCAAAAGAAAGCAGCTTTCCTGTCAACACACACCTTGTCTCAGGGCACAACTTTCCTGTGATCTTGTCATACCCAACGTCGCTCCATATCTTCTGACACACACACTTTACAGTCTGTCATTTCCAAAAACAAGCATTCTAAAATCAAAAGACCTTTTGTTTATTTCTCCTTTCTTTTCATTTCTCCTCTATTCTTCTCAATCACTCCCTTCAACAGTCCTATTCAGATCAAGGTGGAAAGTGAATAGTGTCACAACTCACCTCTGACACTATTATTACCCTTTTCTCTTGTCTCATTCAATGGGAAAGTTTTATTCACCAGTCTGTTGCTGTTTTACACTCTTGCCATACCATCTGGTATTGCATCCTTCTGAATTCTGTGCTTTCATGGCCTTACATATCTTTTCCTCTTCTGGATGATTTGTTTGCTTCAGTTCCATTCAACCAGGCTGGACCACAGGGAAGCTTAGAACCTTTGCCTTGGACGGGCCCACGTTGGTCCATTACATTCAGAATCACCTCCTTGAAATAACTCCATAGTACAACTACAGTAACCACACAGCATCTGCTTCAAACACTCCTCCACATTTTATCTGTTCTGACTGTCAACACCTCCAGCTCTTTTGTTTAAGTGGAACCCATCAGGTGTGTATAGGCTCCTTCTATTCTGAAAGCTGTAGCACTGGTTCAGGGAATTCAGCCCTGTTTCTCTACTCGAAATGATCAGCCATGCTTGATCTGCCTCGTATTTTGCTTTTATTGCAACGTAACAAGACCTCCAATCCTCTGGCACCACACCTGTATCCAGTGAGGGATTGGAAAATGATGGTCAGACCTTCCACTAGTTCTTCCCTGGCTTCTTTCAACAGCCTGGGGTACATTTCATCTGGTCCTGATGATTTATCCACATTCAAGGATGCTCATCCCATTAAGACTTCCTCTCTCCTTAAGTTATCACGTCCAATACTTCACATTCCTCCTCCTTAATAACAATATCTGCATCACCCTCTCATTCGGGAAAACAGTAAAGTATTCATTAAGGATATTGGCAACATCTTCCACCCCGATACAAAGGTTGCATTTTTGATCTTTTATGTGCCCTGCTGTTTGCTTTGTTGCCTCTTACTCTAATGTTTTGATGCAACATCTTTGGGTCCATTGTTACTTTGTTTGTTCATGTTCTTTCCTGCTTTCTCTTTGCTCTTCACCACTGCTCCCAAACGCCTCCAGTGCAGTCAAAACACAACTTGTCAGAATTGGGATTCGAACACACGCCTCCCATGGAGACTGCTACCTGAACGCAGCGCCTTAGACCGCTCGGCCACTCTGACTGCCTACAACGTACTATCAATGCTAAGGAAATTATTCATTCTTTGTGAAAGTATTTGTGAGATTGTGGAAATGTCTGGAAGAGGAAAGACCAGCGGGAAAGCTCGGGCCAAGGCCAAGTCTCACTCCTCCCGGGCTGGACTGCAGTTCCCAGTGGGCCGTGTTCACAGGCTCCTGAGAAAGGGCAACTATGCTGAGCGTGTGGGTGCCGGAGCCCCGGTCTATCTGGCTGCTGTGCTCGAGTATCTGACCGCTGAAATCCTCGAGCTGGCCGGTAACGCGGCCCGGGACAACAAGAAGAGCCGCATCATCCCCAGACAACTGCAGCTGGCCGTCCGCAACAACGAGGAGCTCAACAAGCTGCTGGGAGGGGTGACCATCGCTCAGGGCGGGGTGCTGCCTAATATCCAGGCCGTGCTGCTGCCCAAGAAAACCAGCACTCAGAGCTCCCAGAAAAAAGTAAAGCGGCCAAAATGTCATCTAATAAACCAAAGGCTCTTTTCAGAGCCACCCACAGTCTCTGTGAAAGGGCTGGTTACTGTCAGGAGGGAGTCAGTGATGGAGTTATTGTCACAGTGGATTGACCTGCTTCACATCTGTCCAGCTGTGTTTTCAGTTCCCTCTCTGGATTTCGCTCTGTTTCTCTGCTCACACATCTCCCCGTCTAGTTAAGTGAAGATGTGAACTACAGGGTGTCAGAATCAACAATTTAATAAATACCGCTGCCTTCGATTTGATAAATCCTGAGATTGTCCCGGTACATTAACGGGAACTGGTTCGGAGCTGCTGAATTAATTTAATAATGGAAGTGTCCGGGTTAATTCTCTGTTTTTCATTTGGACAGTTTGAATTGTGTTTTTTTTTTTCTCTCTGGTGATCTGAGCGCCGCTTCTCAATGAGAATCTGCTCCCGGAACAGAGTAAATGCAGGAAGGAAGAGGCCATTCTCGGGCTGTGTGTTTCTCTCCCAACCTGATCTGTTTAGACCGCACTGTTCCCAGAGGACGGAATCAGTGAGAGTTGTGCACACACAGGAGCTGAGTCCATTGCAGCGCTTTAATATGTGCCTTCCCCCCGGCCCTCCCTATTCTCCGGACACAGAGCTGTCTGTTTCATCCGGCAGCGGGATAGAGTCGGGGATTCTCTGCCCGCAGTGTCAGGGTCTGCAGCCCCGGGGAACTGGCGGTTTCAGTCAGAGTGACCGAGCTACCTTACATATCCTGTGCACTGAGCTCCAATGGATTCAAATATTAGTGAACTCATTGGGTAATGTTTGTAAATAACCCTCATGTGAACGGACCCGGCTCCATTAATGCCTTCCAAATAAAACTGGGATCCATTTCTTTTCCCCAAATGCCAGCTAACGGATCCCAGGAGCGGGGTTGAGATTGTGCTGAGCAGCAATGAGTCTCCGGTAATGCTGCTTTCTAAATTCCAGATCAGTTCTCAGTCCTGCAGGCCTTTCGGGAAAGTGATGTGACAAAACAGAAACCATGTGACCGCCCCTTCAATCTAATGGATTTGATGATGAACAGAGATGGCAGTTCTTTCCTTTGCTGATTTGGTGGCTCTGAAAAGAGCCCTTGTTACACTTGTTACTGAAGCTGGGTTTTAGGTGCGTTCCCCGCGGATGCGGCGGGCCAGCTGGATGTCTTTGGCCATGATGGACCGGGATCATTCTGGTGAATCTGCTCATTTTCCGGCAGAAGCATCAGTCGCTGTTTGAACTGTTTAAAGTCAGGGGTGTATTAGCAGCCAGAAAGTGAAGGGCAGTTCATTGCTCCCTGCAGCATTATCCGCCTCTTTCAGGAGAAAAGATCAGAAACCGCTCGTTTCTGTCAGTCCCCGACAAGCCTGTGAGAAGCAGTTAGTCGCTAATGTGTTCCTTTTACAGAGACAAGCTGATATTTGTCCCGTTTTAAATTGCTGAACCGGACCTTCCTCCCGCCGCTTACAGTTAACAGATTGACAAATGAAAACGATTCCTAAAATCGCGTCAGGATTTTGTGACGGTAAATACAGTAAAACAGAACATAAAATGAGAGGTTTTAAAATTGTTGCCTGAAAATTGAAATTTTCCATCATTTCAATTCCTTCCTGCTCTTGAATTGCCGGGCTTTTTCCAATTGGAAAATCTAAGCCAATGAGAACTTCTATTTACTTATATGTGATTCTCCTATTGGTTAAGAATTGGATTGAGAAGCGGGTGACCAATCGGAGACAGAGTCAAACTGCGGGGATTCCAGGCCCCCAGTAACTGAGCTGAAACTGTTCAGATTGACAAACCCTGGCAGTAGCTTCACACATTGGACACTTCACACTGAGTCATTCAAGGGCTGGTGTGAGAGAAGCTTCAGATCCTGTCATTACTCTCTGACTCATCATTCATCTAGAACCAAACAATTAGTAAATGTGAAGCAGTGAAGAGACTTTTCACTCTCACTGCAGAATGTGTCATCTGGGGAAATAAGGAACTATTATTTTCGGAGATTCCAGGTACATTCCTCCCTGAACAAATCCATTCTTCACATTCCCGATTACAGCCTATCCCAGCTCCTGTTGTCACCCGACTCCAGCTGAATTGGAGAAACTCATGTGTTGGGGTTTGAGTTGTGAGGTGGGGTTTCTCCGCCAGTGTTCCTGTCTTACAGACTCTCCCCCTGAATTTGTGAACTGAGACTGCACCGAACACATCTCCAGTTAGAGTGAGGGCCGGATATCCCTCTGTTTTATTACAGAGAGTGGGGAAAGGGCTGGGTGGAGGGGAGTCACCAGAGATCCTGGATTTACTCCAAATCATTTCCATGTGGAATCTGCAGGCGGGGCCGGGACAGGGATCATTTGATCAGGGGATCAGCTCTTTCCTGAGAGATGTGGGTGGCTCTGAGAAGAGCCTTTGTGTTCAGATGTTTACAAGTTTCCTGCGCTCTTTCACTTCTTTCCAGACCCTGCTTTCTGAGCCTTCGCTGCTTTCGGCTTGACCTTGCTCTTCCATGTCTGCACTTTCTTCAGCGCCTTTCCGCCCGCCGCACTCTTGCCTTTTTTGACCTTCTTCGCAGGAGACTTTTTCTGAAGCGCTGCTTTCTTCACCACCTTATTTGGCGTTGCCGCCGCCTTGCTGCTCGTTTTCTTGGCTGTTACTTTCTATGTTGTCACTTTCACGTCTGCTGGTTTCTTCACTAAAGATTTCTTGTGTGCTGGTTTCTTCACCTTCTTTCCCACTTTTCCCTCGGTTTTCCTTCTTGCTGATTTTGAAGGAGCCGGAGGCTCCCTGTCCCTTGCTCTGCACCAGGGAGCCTTTGTTCACATTCCTCTTGATACTTTGCTTGATCTGGGTTTTGAGCTTCTCCTGAGCGGTGGCAGACCTGCAAGGAATCAACTACCAGCTAGCGTATAAAGCGAGACCAAGGCTCAGGGCCTTCAGTTACCTGGAGGGGAGTCGGAGAGGCAGCGGATCCTGTGAGGAACCACAATCCAGGAAGGATGAGAAGGTCATTGTCAGGGTACAGAGGAGATTAAGTTAAAGATTTACCAGTTTATAAGCAAGCGCAGAGCCAAGGAACGGTGCTGGGGCAGATCAAATAATAGGAAGCTGTGATCAGTTGGAAGGTAAGAGTGATGAAATGACAGAAGAGATGATGGTGCAAGGCAAAAGTCAGGGAAAGAAAAAGTAACATTTTGTAAGCACAGATAGCAGGAGTGGAGTCTGAACCCACGCAGACACATGTCTATTGGATCTTAAGTCCAACACCTTAACCACTCGGCCCTCCTGGTACATTAACCCACCACTGAAAATGAAATTTAATGTGATCCGGGTGCCATCTGGCCTTTTCCAATACAAAGTTATGACTCCTCTCCCATGCTGAATTGGACCCTTCATTATTTATGAACCTCAATCGGATCACCCCTCAGTCTAGGTTTCTCTGAGGTGTAGGGTCCCAACTCTTTTAGTCTAACTTGATAACCAAGATGTCTTATACTGGGAATTCGTTGAATGTCTCTCCTCTGTACCCTTTACAAAGCCTCAATATCACCCATCATGTGAGGAGACCAAGACTGGAGACAATATTCCAAGTGAGTCCTGACCAAGGTTTCATAAAAGGACAAATTCAGGACATCTCAGATACTGAAGGAGTCCATGTCCAGAAGCAGCAAGACCTGGACAACATTCAGACTTGGGCTGCTAAGTGACAAGTAACATTCATACCACATAAGTACCAGGCAATGACCATCTCCAACAAGAGAGAATGTAACCATCTCCCTTTGACGTTCAACAGCATTACCATCGCTGAATCCCCCCACCATCAACATCCTGGGGGTTACCATTGACAAAAGCTTAACTAGACCATTCATATACATACTCTGGCTACAAGGGTAAATCAGATAGTGAGAATTCTGTGATGAGTAACTCAGCTCAAGGCACATGGTGAAATGCTCATTAGGAGAGCTGGAGAAATGAACTGGTCAGGTGGGCAGAAAAGTGGCAAATGGAATTCAACTTGGAGAAGTGTGAGGTGATGCCTTTGGTGAGGTCAAACACAGCAAAGGAAGACACAATTAATGGGTGAATGCTGAGAGGTGTAGAGGAAGTGAGGGACCTTGAAGTGAATGTCCACAAATCCCTGAAAGTAGCAGGATAGGTTGATAAGTTGGTTGAGAAGGCTTATAGAATCCTTTCCTTTATTATCCTATGTATAGAATATAAGAGCAGGGAGGTTATGCTGGAACTGTATAAATCATTAGTTAGGCCACAACTTGAGTTCTGTGTGCAGTTCTGGTCACCTCATTCCAGAAAGGATGTAATTGCACTAGAGAGGTTACAGAGGAGATTTACGAGGATGTTGCCAGGACTGGAAAAATGCAGCTATGAGGAAAGATTGGATAGACTGGGGTTGTTCTCCTTGGAATAGAAGAGGCTGAGGGGAGATTTGATTGAAATGTACAAAATTGTGAGGGGTCTGGATAGAATGGATGGGAAGGGTCTATTTACCTTAGTAGGGAGGTCAGTGACTAGGGGGCATAGATTTAAAGTGATGTGTTGAACAATTAGAGGGGAGATGAGGAAAGGTTTTTTCACCCAGAGGGCTGTGGGAGTCTGGAACTCACTGCCTGTAAGGGTAGCTGAGGCAGAAACCCTCAACTCATTTAAAAGGAGTCTGGATGTGCACCTCAAGTACCTGAACCTGCAGGGCGACGGTCCAAATGCTGGACAATGGGATTCAGCTGGGTGGCTCGTTTTTTGGCCTGCCTGGGCTGTAAACTTTCTATGTTCTATGATTCTATGCAGACACAATGGGCCCAATGGCCTCCTTCTCCACTGTAATAATTTTGTGATTTTTGACTCTCCAAAACTTGTCAACCATCTACAAGGCACAAACCAGGATGAGTGCAGCACCAACAATACTCTAGAAACTCGACACTGTTCAGGACAAAGCAGCCGCCTTGATTGTCACCCCATTCACCACCTTAAACATTCACTCCCTTCACCACTGACGCACAGTGGCAGTAGTGTGTACCATCTACCAGATGCACTGCTGCAACTCACCAAGGCTCCGCAGACAGCACCTTCCAAACCGAAGACCTCCACCACCTTGAAGGACAAGGGCTGCAGATGCATGGAAACACCACCATGTGCAAGCTCCCCTCCAAGTCACACACCATCTGATCTGCAAAAATATCGCTGTTCATTCACTGATGCTGGGTCAAAATCCTGGATCTCCCTTCCTAACAGCACTGTGGATGTACCTACACCACATGGAGTGCAGCAATTCGAGAAGGGAGCTCACCGCCACCTTGTCAAGGACAATTAGGGATGGGTAACAAATTCTGGACTTGCCAGTGTCGCTCACATCCCATGAAAGAATATGCCTCATTTTATACTCAATTGTCCTCTGAATGCAGCCCAACCCTCTATTTGCTCCAACTATCACTTCACAGCATTGCTGCTGTACCTTTAGAGATCTGTGCACGAGAACATCCAGATGTCTGCTCAAAATTATTTTCTTTTTTCCACCTACTTTAATGTTTTTCCCTGAAGGGTGTATGAATGTTGAGCATTCGCCCTGTCCACATGAATAACACTGCACTTACCCAAATTAAACATAATTTACCAGTCATGAACCCAATCTCCCAACACATTAAGATCAGCCTGAAACAGTCGAGTATCGTTTACAGTCTGAACACTCGCACAGATCTTCAAATCATCTGTAAATTTACAGATGGTGCCCCCAACACCTACATCCAGATCATTAATAAAAATAGTGAAGAGCAACAGTCCCAACACCGATCCCTGTGAGATACCATTGGTAACTGGTCTCCAAACAGATCCAGATCCATCTGTAACTACTTTCTGCCTACGTCCTGCCAGTCAGTTCCCAATCCAGATCAATATATTACCACTGATACCAGGGACTTTAATCTTATAGAGAAGCCTCTTGTGTGGAACCTTATCAAAATCTTTTGGATGAGATCAGCTGATTGAACACAGGCCGGGGATGAGGCCTAGGCCTGTCCTGCTTTGTGTGTGGGTCTCAGAACCACACAAGGTGAGATCAGCTCACTGAGCACAGGCCCATCCTGCTCTATATAGTGCTCAGTACCTCGCCAAATGAGAATAACTAACACACCACAGGCCATGGAGCCTCGGCCCATCCTTCCCTGATTGCGGTTCAGTGCCAACCAGGTCAGATCAGCTAATTCAGCACAGGCCGGAGATGGATGCTGGATCTTTCCTGCTCTGGGGACTCCGTACCATACCAGGTGCGATGAAGTAAAATACCACAGGCCGGGGATGGAGCCTGAGATTTCCCTGTTCTGTGTGGGGCTCTGTACAACAATGTGTGAGAAGAACTATCATCCCTCAGGCTGAGGAAGGAGCCTGGGCCCATTCTGTTCTGTGTGGCTCCTACCACACTGAGTGGGATCAGTTAACTCAACACAGGCCATGAATACAATCAGGCCCTTTCCTGCTCCGTGTGACTCAGTATCACACCAGGTGGCATCAGCTAACACAGCACAGGCTGGGGCTGGGGCTGGAGCCTGGGCCCGCCCTGCTCTGTGGGCTCAGTAACAACCCGTAAGATTAACTTTTTTCAAAAGACTTCAGTGTATTTATCTCTGTCCAACACTCTGAGGCAGCTTTCTGTGTTTATAAAGAGTGTAATTTATTGACTGGTCTCTTGGATCAAACAGGGTAACAGACAGAGGTCTGTGTGCAGAGGGTTTGGGAGTGAGCTCTGATTCCTAACTCTTTCTGGACTGTGAGGAATAAAGAATGAATGAGAGAGAGAGAATGTGGGAGAAGGGATGATGGAAGAATTTGTCCGTGAACCTGATTAAAAGTGGCTCAAACGCAAGATAATATTAAGATATCAAGAGCAGAACATTAACATAATCTGAGTTCCGCGATCTGGTCGGGTCCCATTCCCCTGAAGTGAGGAATGAACGGGTGGGGAAATTCCGCCTGGAGTTATATTTGTCTCCAATGAAGATGAGTTCACAGTGAGGATGGAATAGCTCAGTTGGGAGAACACTAGATTGAAGAACCAGGATACAATCCCTGGTTTCATCAGTTTTAATTTGGTGTCTCCATCAGTTTAAGTAGAGAGAATCAGAGGGCAGATTTTCCACTCTTGACCCCATGGGCTGAATTTTAAACTAACGGTGCGGCTCTCGGCAGAGACACCGTGTGTGGGTGCCGTCACCACACGAGTGAAATGTGGCCGGCCAACCCCGATCACGGAGCAGCTGACCAATTAATGAAGGGGAGGCGTGGGGCCCATGTAAACAAGGACCAGAGGCAGGGAACGAGGCACCGATGGCACCGACATCTGACACAACGGCAGCTGCTGGCACCATATTGAAAGGACTGCCAGACCTGTATTCACTGCTGCCTGGTTTAAAGGAGTGTCTTCCTGAGAGCCCTCTGCTGTCCCAGAACCCGTTCTGCTGCCTCTGCTGTCCCAGGACCCGTTCTGCAGCCTCTGCTGTCCCAGAACCCGTTCTGCTGCCTCTGCTGCCCCAGGTCCCGTTCTGCTGTCCCAGAACCCGTTCTGCTGCCCCAAGACCCATTCTGCTGCCTCTGCTGCCCCAGGGCCCGTTCTGCTGCCCCAGGACCCGTTCTGCTGCCTCTGCTGCTCCAGGACCCGTTCTGCTGCATCTGCTGCCCCAGGGCCTGTTCTGCTGCCTCCGCTACCCCAGGACCTGTTCTGCTGCATCTGCTGCCCCAGGACCTGTTCTGCTGCCTCCGCTACCCCAGGACCTGTTCTGCTGCATCTGCTGCCCCAGGACCTGTTCTGCTGCCTCTGCTGCCCCAGGACCTGTTCTGCTGCATCTGCTGCCCCAGGACCTGTTCTGCTGCCTCTGCTGCCCAGGACCCATTCTGCTGTCCCAGGACCCGTTCTGCTGTCACTGATGCCCCAGGACCCGTTCTGCTGTCTCTGCTGCCTGATAGATAAGGAGCTGAATGCGAGCCTGCAGTGACCATGGTCCAATAGTTTAGCGATGCCTTCTTGCAGGTTCGCCTCCAGGTGACAACAGATAGGTGGAAGATCCTCTTCCCCAGGGATGGGAGGTGGTGACCTGTCCACCTGACCAAGCAAAGCTGCTTTGAGATAGTAGGTGAAGTCAGCAGCCGTGGGGTCACCCCCAAGACATGGATCCAGTGCAAGAAGTGGGTCAATGACCGGATCCGGGCTGCTCAGGCACAAACTCAAAACACTTTGGACCCTTTGGACATTGCGCATGGCAGAGTGAGAGGGAGTGTTTGGTGGAAAGGGAGTGACCACCCAGTCATGTGTATTGGGGAAGGGCAGCAGGACATGCTGCCTGAGGCTTGGCTGCATCTCGGTGGGAGGTGCACGTCAGTCATTGTATAAACTCACACAGTCCCTCGAGAGGGGCCACATGCAGGAGGAATATGTGTGTCCACATCATGGACTGCTGGACTATCACCATCAGAGATATTGGGTTTGTCCCCGCTGGGAGACTAACTTTGTTGATCATAGTGGCTGCAGGAGAAGACAGCCCACAATCGGAAAGAGTATGTCAAGACTGGCAGTGGATGCCTTATCTCCATGTCCTCATCCCGATGGAGGAGGAGGCCATGGAACAGGCCAGGCAGCAAAGCAGCTGCTCCATAGCTGATGGAGTGACAGGGACACCTACCTAAGAGAGTGAATGAACATCTCCTGGGGCACAAGGGTGCATCCGCTGCAAAGGAGCCACACTGCTCATCTGTTCACCACTGCATCAATGGAGCTGCACAGTAGGGGTGGTTGGAATGTCACGATGGGCAGACCCTAACCCTTCAATGTCCCTGTTTTCACATGCAGGCTAGGATGAACGACAAGAGCGAAGAGCTGGAGAGACTGGGGGACAGCCAGACACCTCTGAGGAGGAGGAGGGAGCCTCAGAGGGTGCACCGTCACATCATTCCCCTGCACCCTCCACCAGCACAGAAACCCTCACTCGGTGGGTATCCACTCGCTGTTAGATTTGGGCACACAAGCTGGTGAGCACGTCACAGACAGGCCCGGGCAGCTGACAGAGGCTGTGACAGCCGAGGCCACTGGCAGTTGGAAGTCTGTGGGAGGCCAGGCCCATGCTGAGTCCCAGGCTGATAAACGTGCCTCTGGTGTCACCAGCAACACGGGAAATGCTGAAGCTGCAGCAAGAGGTCAGGCAACATCTGGCAGAGTTGCCGGAGGTTATGTGTACCCAAGTTCGGATGATGGAGGAGTCCATCCAGGCCTTGCATGCTGTACTGTCTCTGATGGGGGTGTGTCTGGCTTCCTTCCTTGAGAGATTGGTGACTCTGATGGAGAGCCAGATCCAGCCGACCAATCAGTGGCTGCCGGAGATGTCTGCAGACCTGCACTCCATCGCTTTGTCCAAGAGCTCCATCCAGCGGTGACAAGGCGAGAGGGGGGACGAGGCACCTGAACTCTTCACCAGGTCCACGTCCCTCTCAGGTCAGCAGCGAGTTACAAGTGTGTCTTATAAGGGGGAGGAGCAGCTGGCTGCTACAACTGGGGTCTCCTCTCAGGGTGCTCCTGGTGTGGACAGTAGCTCCAAATCCCCTCTGCCAGTGACACAAGTGATGCCAGTGCCTGCCTCCATCACCCTCGATGACAGAGGGGGGTCCCTGTACCTGTGCAGGAGGCCCTCAGTGTGCCGGGGCACTCCAGGCCTCAGGCAGCAAGAGGACGGCCACCAATGTCATCCCAAGCCATGGGGCAGCAAGGTCAGCAGCCTGTCTCCACCTCAGCTGACAGAGCAGGGGGAGCACCACGTAGGAGCACGCGGAAAAGATTTCAGAAGAGCACCTAGATTCACTTAGTGTTCACGGTGAATGTACATTCCAGATGGATAGGGTTGCGTTTGTTGTCACACGGAAGAAAGAAATGATGTTCTCTCACTATGTCTCCTTCCTATTGTTGATGCCCTTTGGGACTTCATTTAAACCCTTCCTCCCAAGGGGCTGGAAGTGAGGGACCAAGCCCTGAGTTCACAAAGCTTCGGCCTTGTCACTGTGCGATGTGTACCTGGACGCTGCAGTGCAGAAGGAAGGAGGCGACAACAGGGCTATTTAAAGCTAAGACTTTATTGACTTGGTTCCTGAAGGTGGTAAGGCTCAAAGGAAACTTGAATGTATAAGGGTGTCTCATGTCTCCCTTGTGTGTATCTCATGGCCCCTTTCCTGCTGTGCCTGAGGTTCTTCATCTGGCACTGCTTGGGCAGCATCCTCCTCCACATCCTCATCATCAGAGGAGACATCACACTCCACGATATCCTCACTAGTCAACACCTCACCCCTCTGTAATGCCAGATTGTGCTGTGCACAGCAAACCACCACGATATGCGAGACCCTCGCCGGGACATACTGAAGGGCTCCACTGGATCGATCTAGGCACCTGAATCTCATCTTCAGGAGACCAATGGCCTCCTTGATGGTCGCTCGGGTTGACCCGCAGCAGGTGTTGCACCTCTCCTCTGCATCCGTGCGTGGGTTCCTCACAGACGTCAGTAGTCATGTCCTCAGTGGGTAGCCCTTGTCTCCAAGGATCCATCTCTGAAAGCGGATGGGGCCGCGGAAAGGTTCTGGCACCTGGGAGTGCCTTGGTATGCAGGCGTTGTGGCTGCTTCCCGGGATTTGTGCACACACCTATGGGATCCATTTGCAGTGGTCGCAGACCCATTGCACACTGAGCAAGTGGAAGCCCTTCCTGTTGAAGGCTGCTGGCTGGTCTGCAGGAGCCATGATGGTCACATGGGTGCAGTCAATGACAGCCTACACCTGGTGGAATCCAGCGATGGCCCGAAACCTATAGCTCTCTCAGCTTGACTGTTTGGATCAATGTGCACATAGTCACCGGCCCTCCTGAACAGGACATTGGTGACCTCCTTGATGCACTGATTCACTACAGACTGTGAGATTCCACACATATCTCCAGTGGATCCCCGCAATGATCTAGTGGTGAAGAAGTTCAGTGGCACAGTGACCTTCAGTGACACTGGCATCAGGTGCCCACCAAGTCGCATGGGGCACAGCTGCATCATGGCAGAGAGATCAGTGACGACCCCCGTGGAGAGGTGCAGTCTGCGGAGACACTGTCACTCGGACATCTGCAGGTAGTTGAACCTCGGCTGACGTGTTCCTCTGCCTCCTTCTCCAGCCTCCTGTTCGAGGCTGGCCTTCCTGTGGGCCCCCAAGCTGCTGTGGTGCCCCTGCTGGTGCCTGCGCCTCCCTCCCTTCCTCTCTACCCCTCCTCCTCCTCCTCAATGGGAGCCTCGAATCCAATGAGAGCCTCGAATGAGGCCCATGACAGGTTGCCCCTCCCTGAGTGCAAGGCCTTGACAGTAAACAACACCCAGCCACATTTACCTCACTTGTCACCCTCAATGAAGTGGCACTGCCCCAATGGCACCCTGGTGTTGTTCCCTCTGCAGAGCTGGCACATTGGCCCCCACTCCTGACAGTGTTTCCCGCTGCCCTTTCTGCCAATTTTTGCTGCCTCACCCGATAGCTTCCCAGTGAAGACAACACTCAGCTCCCACCTCCCAGTCACCTCCTTTAACCAGGCGAGGCTCTGAAGCCCCGTAGTTCCCGTGTGCTATTAGTTCAATTGAACCCAGTGAATAAAATTGCTGACAATTGGACTCATAAATACTTGAAATGCCTTCTTGCCGTGTGGATGTGCGAAGTCTGCCCTGCATGTCAGCCGCCGACAGAAAAATCCGGTCCAACGTCTTCCATCCCTATTTTATACACCCCCCCTCCCCCTCCCCGGCCTCCATTCCCGTCTCCAACGGTCCCTTAAAATTCTGGCGCATGTCACTAAGACTAATGGGAGTGAAACCACATCTGCTCCTTAGACTGAACAGGGAGAGCTGCTCTCTCTGTGTTTAAAGTGAATGAATCTGCTCTTTACCTTGTCTTACTGGAACGTTCACTGTCTGGAGATGTCTGTTTGAAAATGTTTTTCTGTTATATTAATGGAGCAGAGGAGCAGATGTGAGGTACTGTTGAACAGAGAGGTTTGGAAGTGGGTGAAGGGGTGGAGTGACGGTGTGAGTGAGAGGCGCAGTGAGTTGGCCATTCTCAATAGAGTGTCAGGAATGAAGGTCAGAGGAACAGACCAGGCTGGAAACACAGAAAGAGCGAGGTGAAGCTGGTGTGAAAAACAGAGATTAAACAACGGGCTTGTTCATTTGGTTTGGGTCTGGTGTTTAGAATACCCAGAATCTGGGTTCACTTCACTTCCAACTCAGGAAATTGTACCAACATTATGTTCATAAAACCATAGACTGATACCCAAAGAAGGAGACCATTTGGTCCATTGTCTCAGTGCTGTCTCTTTGGTTGTGCTATCCAATTAGTCCTGGTGTTCAGCTTTTTCCTGTAATCTGTAAATTTTCCTTCCAGTATTTATCCCAATTGCTTTTCAAAGTTACTACTGAATCTGCTTTCAAGTCCTGATCAGACAGTGCATTCCAGATGACAACACATCACTGTATAAAAAATCATTCCTCATTTCGCCTCTGGTCTTTTCTCAATCACCTGATAAATACATCCTCTGGTTACTGACCCTTTTGCCACTGGAAACAATTTCTCCTTATTTAACTTATTGAAACCTTCTTGATGATGTCACATACTAGACTGCCAGTAAAACTGAAGCCCATGGAATAAAAGGGACAATGACAGCATGCATATGAAGTTTGCAGACTGATAGGAACATAGGAGCAGGAGTAGGCCATTCAGCCCGTCGAGCCCACCCTGCCATTCAATATGATGATGACTGATCGTCCACTTCAATGCCTTTTTCCCACACTATCTCCATATCCCCTATGTCATTTGTATTTCGAAATCTGTCAATCTCTGCTTTAAACATACTCAATGACTGAGCTTCCACAGCGCTCTGAGATAGAGAATTCCAAAGATTCACAACCCACTGAGTAAAGAAATTTCTCCTCATCGCTGTCCTAAGTGGCTTTCCCCTTACGTTGAAATTGTGTCCCCTGGTTCTAGACTCCTCAACCGGGGGAAACATCTTAGCTTCATCGACCCTGTCTATCCCTTTAAATATTTTGTAAGTTTCAATGAGATCACCTCTCATTCTTCAGAACTCTAGAGAATACAGGCCCAGTTTCCCCAATCTCTCTTCATTTGACAGTCCCGCCATCCCGGGAACAAGTCTGGTGAACCTTCGTTGCACTCCCTCTATGGCAATGATATCCTTCCTAAGGTAAGGGGAACAAAACTTCACACAGTATTCCAAAGTGCAGTCCAACCAAGGTTATATACAATTGAAGCAAGACTTTACTGCTCCTGTACTCAAATCCTCTTGTGATAGAGGCTAACATATCATTAGCCTTCCTAATTGCTTGCTGCACCTGCATGTTAGCTTTCAGTCACTTATTGACAAGGACACCCAGGCCCCTTTGTACATTCACACTCTTACCATTTGACAAATAATCTGCACATCTGTTTCTCCTACCAAAGTGGATAACCTCACATTTTTACACATTATATTTCATGTGCCACTTTCTTGTCCACTCACTAAGTCTGTCCAAATTCCCTTGAAGCCGCTTTGCATCTTCCTCACAACACACATTCCCACCTAGTTTTGTGTCATCTGCAAACTTGGAAATACTACATTTGGTCCCCGCATCCAAATCATGTGAACAGCTGGGTCACAGTGTGGTGGTGAACAGTTGTATTTCTGTCTGGAGGAAGGTTTACAGTGGGTTCCCCATGGTTCCTCATAACTTCAGTTATGTGCAGACACTGGAAAAGCTGGGGTTGTTCTCCTTGGAGCAGAGCAAGTTCAGAACAACTTTGACAGAGTTAGAATCAAGGAATCAAATGGTTACAGTACAGAAGGAGACCATTCAGTCCATCATGTCCTTGACAGCTCTTTGCAAGAGCAGATCAGCTAATTCCACTCCTCTGCCCTTTCATTGTAGCCCTGCAAATTTTCTCTCTTCAGGTGTTTATCCAATTCCCTTTTGAAAGCCACGATTGAATCTGCCTCCAGCACACTCTCAGGCAGTGTATTCCAGATCCGAGCCACTCACTCTGTCCCACACCCCTGGTACCATTGCAGAAAATCTTTTCTGTTCATTTCATCCCTCATAAATAATTGAAATGAAATGTTTATTAGGAAATGCACAACATAAAAAGGAGAGAGAAATAAATGCTGAGCAAAATAGAAGTCAATGTTTGGAAGGTAAAAAGAGCAAAAGATGTAACTTTTATTCTGGTTGAGTGAGGAATATATCACACTTTGGGGCTTTTGTAAGAGGATTTACTGATAAACCTGGGATTTGAGAGGAAGCTGCTTCATGGTTTACAGAACAAATTTAGCCCCTGGGGTGGAGCCAACAGCTGCACCGTCCAATAACAGACAGGATGGGGACACTGTCTCAGGCCTGGTGAGCTCAGTCGCTGAAAGCATGAAACTCTGAATCTCAAGTTTTTGAGTTTGAGCCCACGGTGGGTGTTCTCAATTTCCTTTTTAGGCTGATTTTACAGGCGTTATCCAGCTCTGAATTCCTCGGCAGAGAGTTCAAGGAGTGTTTGAAATGAGATTCAACAGCAGTATGAGAAAGTCTCTCCTTGATTCAGGACTCTTACCTCTCTGCAGCATCTCGCTGCTGAAGATTGAACTTTTTCTCATTTCATTCTCAGCTCAGGGTCAGTGTGGATCACTGGGAATTCTGGCTGTCTCCCACTTCACAATCCATCAGTGCTGAGAAATCAATGGGGAATATTACTCACATGTTGTAATGTTTTATAAATACTTGAATGTATTTCACACTGTGTCCAACAGTGTGAATCTCCCCTGGTATATCAGCTCACCAACACTTCAACAGAACATTCACATAATGTGAGCTCTGACATCTGTTCAGATCCCATTCCCAAGACCTGGAAAGTGGGATTGGGCTGGATCGCTCTTTTTCAGCTGGCACAGACACGATTGCTAAATGGTCTCATTCTGTGCCATAAATTTTCTCGATTTTCTATGTTCTATGAAGTGAGGTGTGATTGGGAGGGGCAATTCCACCAGGGTTATATTTTCGACCAAAAGAATGACACAAGGGATAATTCACATTTTTATTCATTCATTCATGCGATGTGGGCATCGCTGGCTAGGCCAGCACTTATTGCCCATCCCTAATTGCCCATGAGAAGGTGGTGGTGAACTGCCTTCTTGAACCGCTGCAGTCCATGTGGGGTAGGTACACCCACAGTGCTGTGAGAAAGGGAGTTCCAGGATTTTGACCCAGCGACAGTGAAGGAACGGCGATATAGTTCCAAGTCAGGATGGTGTGTGGCTTGGAGGGGAACTTGCAGGTGGTGGTATCCCCTGCATTTGCTGCCCTTGCCCTTCTCGGTGGTAAAGGTCGCTGGGTTTGGAAGGTGCTGTCTAAGGAGTCTTGGTGCATTGCTGCAGTGCATCTTGTAGACGTTACACACTGCTGCCACTGTGTGCCGATGGTGGAGGGAGTGAATGTTTGTAGATGGGGTGCCAATCAAGTGGGCTGCTTTGTCCTGGACGGTGTTGAGATTCTTGAGTTGGAATTGCACCCATCCAGGCAAGTGGAGAGTATTCCATCACACTCTTGACTTGTGAATTGCAGATGGTGGACAGGCTTTGGGGAGTCAGGAGTCATGGATGAGTGAGAGGAATATATCACACTTTGGGGCTTTTGGAAGAGGATTTATTGATAAACCTGGGATTTGAGAGGAAGCTGCTTCATGGTTTACAGAACAAATTCAGCCCCTGGGGTGGAGCCAACAGCTGCACTGTAATTACTCACCTCAGGATTCCAAGCCTCTGACCTGCTCTTCTAGTCACGTTATTTGTATGGCTACCCATGGTAACCTCCATGATGTTGATGGTGGGGGATTCAGTGATTGTAATGCTATTGAATGTCAAGGGGAGATAGTTAGATTCTCTCATGTTGGAGATGGTCATTGCCTGGCACTTGTGTGGTGCGAATGTTACTTGCCACTTATCATCCCAAGCCTGTGAGACTGAAATAGCTCAGTTGGGAGTGTGTTGGACTGAAGATCCCTGGTTCAATCTGGGGTTTTGGCAGTTCTCCTTTATTCTGCATCGCCCTTTGATTTTGAATCTTGAGCTGCACAATTTACACTGAAATTATTTACCCAACTCTGAAGGTTGGATTGGAATAGAGAGATATCAATGATGGGAAATATTTACATTGTCAGCTTTAGCTTATTCTCTATCTCCTTGTGTCCGTTTCCCCAGTTTTTGAATCTTTCGGGGCCGGGTGAACATTTGATTTGCTGCATATGTCCCAAACTGAAGCCTTTTCCACATCTCTGGGCGGTCAGACTTGCTCTGTCTGTTTTTGCTGCTCGTGACCATTAACGAGAACAGGCCACGAGTTGAACGTTTATCAGCAAATGGAAGATAATTGGAAAGAATTCTGTGTTACTCCAGACCAGTGACAAAGATGCAATGGATGTTATTCAAAATAAATTCCCTTTGACATTTTATGTAAACTTGTTTGCATCTAAAAGTTGGATTTTAAGTGTTCCAAAAATGTGTCAAATTAATGACTGACCATGTGACAGTGCACATGGGGATCAAATCCACAGCCTTGTTGTTATCAACACTGCGTCCTAACCAACTGAACTAAGCGGCCGATAGACAGAGCCAGGTATGGGTTTGAGCCGCACGCTGTGCGGTTTGTGTTTTATTTCTCACACTGGGTGACAGAGCGATTGTCCACATCACATCCCTGAAACATTGTTCTGATATAAAACAGTGTGAAATAAGAACTGAGCATGGAAATGGAACGGAACCAGAAATCAGGACTTTAATCGATTAAAGTTGATCTTGAAATTCTACCATGCACGAACATTCCAAGAGAACGAACTCTCTTCTGATATAAAATCCAGGAACTTGAGCTGCTGTGAAACATAACTGAGCCTAACATGATTTGAACACGCAATCTTCTGATCTGGATTCAGACGCGCTACCGTTGCACCACAAGCTCACAGATAAAGCAAAGTCTTCCATTCCTGGCAGATTTACTTCTTGTTTAGATTCAGTGATTGAAATTAATTCAATCCTCATCTGACGTCCGCTCTGTGAAGGCCTATCTCTGTACTACCTCCAATGCATTTACATCCTTCCGCAAATAAGGAGACCAGTACAGTACTCAGTACTGCAGAAGAGGTCTCACCAATGTCCTGTGTAGCTGAAGCATAACCTCCCTACTATTGTATTCAATTCCCATGGTGATAAATGATAACATTCCATTAGCTTTCCTAATTACGTGCTGGACCTGCATACTCACCTTTTGCAATTCATGCCCTCGGACACCCAGATCCCTCTGCATCTCAGAGCTCTGCAATCTCTCACCATTTAGATAATATGCTTTTTTATTCTTCCTGCCATAGTGGACAATTTCCGACTTTCCCACATTATACTCCATTTGCCAGGTCTTTGCCCAATCACTTAACTTATCTTTCTCCCTTTGTAGCCCCCTTATGTCCTCTTCACAACCTACTTTCCTACCTATCTTTGTGATCAGCAAATTTAGCAACAATACCTTCGGTCCCTTCATCTAAGTCATTTATATAAATTGTAAAAAGTTGAGGCCTCAGCACAGATCCCTGTGGCACACCACTCGTTACTTCTTGCCAACCAGAAAATGACCCATTTATGCTGACTCTTTGTTTCCTGTCAGCTAGCCAATCTTCTATCCATGCCAATATGTTACCCACGACACCATGAGCTTTTATTTTCTGCAATAACCTTTAATATGGCACCTTATCCTTCTGGAAATCGAAATACAATACATCCACTGGTTCCCCTTTATCCACAGCACATGTAACTCCCTCAAAGAACTCCAATAAATTGGTTAAACATGATTTCCCTTTCAAAAGACCATGTTGACTGTGCCTGATTACCTTAATTTTTTCTAAATGCCCTGCTATAACATCCTCTGTAATAGCTCCAAACACTTTCCCTAAGACAAATGTTAAGTTAACTGGCCTGTCGTTTCCTGCTTTCTGTCTCCCTCCCTTTTTGAATAAATGAGTTACATTCACTCCTTTCCAATCTAACGGAACCTTCCCGAATCTAGGGAATTTTGGAATATTAAAACCAGCGCATCAACTATCTCACTAGCCAATTCAGGACCTGGCGACTTGTCAACCCGCAGCTCCAACAATTTGTTTAGTACCACTTCCCCGGTGATTGTAATTTTCTTGAGTTCCTCCATCCCTTCAATTTCCTGATATACGGCTAATACTGGGATGTTATTTGTATCCTCAATAGTGAAGACCGATGCAAAGTATCTGTTCAATTCATCTGCCATCTCTTAATTATCCATTATTAATTCCCCAGACACACTTTCTATAGGACCAACAGTCGCTTTGTTAACTCTTTTCTTTTTAAAATATCTATCGAAACTCTTACTAGTTGTCTTGAAATTTCTTTCGAGCTTTCTCTCATACTCTAATTTTACCTTCCTTATCAATCTTTTAGTCATTCTTTGCTGTTTTTATTATATTCTGTCCAATCTTCTGACCTGCCTCCCACCTTTGCACAATTATAGGCTTTTTCTTTAAGTTTGATAGTATCTTTAACTGTTTTCGTGAACCATGGATGGTGAGTCCCACCTTTGGAACTTTTCTTTCTCGTTGAAATGTATCTATTCTGTGAGGTCTGAAATATCCCCTTAAATGTCTGCCACTGCATCTCTATTGACTTATCCCTTAACCTAATTTGCCAGTTCACTTTAGCTAGCTCTGCTTTCATGACCTTATAATTGCCCTTATTTAAATTTAAAATACTAGTCTGGGACCCACTCTCCTCACCCTCAAACTAAATGTAAAATTCAATCATATTATAATCGCTACTACCTAGGGGCACCTTAACTATGAGGTCATTAATTAACCCTATCTCGTTGCACAATGCCAGGTCTAGTATAGCCTGTTCTCTGGTTGGCTCCAGAATGTATTGTTCCAAGAAATTATCCCCAAAACATTCTATGTACTCCTCATCTAGGCTACCTCTGCCCATCTGAATTTTCCAGTCTATATGTAGGTTAAAATCCCCCATAATTATCACAGTACCTTTCTGACAAGCTGCCATTATTTCTTCCTTTATATCCCATCCGACAGTGTGGTTAATGTTAGGTGGCCTGTACACCACTCCCACAAGTGACTTCTTGCCTTTATGATTTCTCATTTGTACCCAAACTGCTTCTGCATCCTGATCTCCAGAACTCAGGTCATCCCTCTCTATTACGCTAATACCATCATTAATTAACAGAGCTACCCCGCCACCTTTTCCTAGCTTCCTGTCCTTCCAAAATGCCATGTCACCTCCAATATTCTCATCCCAATCTAGGTCGCCCTGCAGCCATGTCTCTGTAAAGACTATCAGATCGTACGTATTTATTCTATTTGTGCTCTCAGTTCATCTGTTTTGTTTCGAATGCTCCATGCAGAGCATTTAGTTTTGTCCTTTTATTATTTTTGTCACCTCTAGCCTTACCTGTCGATTTACTCTTAGATTTGTACATTCTGTCCCTTCCTGTCACAGTCTGTTTATCATTTCCCATATTTATACCTTTCTCTCTTGCCTTGTCTCTCCTCCTTGATTCACCATATCTTCCCAAATTTGATCCCTTGCCCCCACTATTCAGTTTAAAACCGTCTCTACATCCCTCATTATGTGGCTCGCTAGAACACCGGCACCAGCACAGTTCAGGTGTAGACCGTCCCAACGGTACAGCCACCTCTTTCCCCAGTACTGGTGCCAATGCCCCACGAACCAGAACCCACTACTACCACACCAGTCTTTCAGCCGCACATTACTTTCTCTAATCTTATTTGTCCTATGCCAATTTGCACATGGCTCAGGTAATAATCCAGAGATGATTAACTTTAAGGTTCTGCTTCTTAATTTGCTGCATAGTTCCTCATACTGACTGTGCAGAACGTCTATCCTTGTCCTGCCTATGCCGTTGGTACTGACATGGACCACGACGACTGGATCCTCCCCCTCCCATTGTATGTTTCGCTCCAGCACTGAGCAGATGTCCTGAATCCTGGCACCGGCAGGCAACACAGCCGTCTGGACTCTTGCTCTTTGCTGCAGAGAACAGAGTCAATCCACCTTACTATACTGTCCCCTACTACCACTACATTCCTTTTTTCTCCCTCTTTGAGCCGCAAACACTTACTGCAGACGTGTTTGCCCTGGATCACACTGGCATCCAGGAGCTCCCACATGCTGCAGCTGTGAAACATCACCTGTCCTGTCATCCTTAACGTGTTTCAATTAACTACTTAAATATTTTATTCAATTATTCATTTTATTGCATATTTTATGAAACTTACCACTAGTTTGTTTACTATTTTAAACGTTAGGACTAAAATGGACCTTAATCACTTACCAGATGCGTATCAAGCAGGTCGGTTCTTCCAAACCAATCAACTACCTGCTTGCCTGTGATGTCACAGCTTACCAGATCCTCACCAAACAGCTCCTTCCACTGCACCAAAGAAAGAACCATTTCCTGTGCACTCACCCCAGCGGCTCTCTGTTTCCCTGCTCTCACTCTCCATTGTGACGTCACTCCTCGATTTTATTCCCCTGCTCTGCTCCTGCCGTGCTCCTCTCTCTCTCGCTCTGTCTCCCAGTCTGTGCTTTTGGCGCATTTTTTCATTTGTTGTTCCGTTGTGCTCCTCTGTTTCTGGTCCAAAATCTGACTCTGGTGGGACTTGAACTCACAACCTTTGAATATCTTCTTAGTCATTATTTAGAAGTCCAACACGCTATCCATTGCACCACAGAGCCTCACACAACCTTATCAACATCACTAAGGCCTTTGATCTTGTCAGCAGAGACGGCCTCTTCAAACTGCGATGGAACATCGGCTGCCCTCCTGACCTCTTGGGCATCATCTCTTCTTTCCACGAGAACATGCATAGTTCCATCAGTTACAATGGAGCAACATCAGACGCTTTCAAGATCAGCAGTGGGGTAAAGCAGGGCTGCACGCTGGCGCCAACTCTCTTAGGAACAGAGGAACATCGGAGTAAGCCATTCAGCCCATCGAGCCTGCTCTGCCATTCAATTCGATCATGGCTGATCATCTACCTCAAAGCCCCTTTCCCGTGCTATCCCCATATCCCTTGATGTCATGAGTATCAAGATTTCTATCAATTTCTGTCTTGAACATGCTCAATGATTGAGCTGCCACAGCCCTCTGGGGTACAGTATTCCAATGATTCACCACCGTCTGAGTGAAGAAATTCCACCCATCTCAGTTTTAAATGGCCTGCTCCTTATTCTGAGACAATGTCCTTTGGTTTTAGACTCACCAACCAGGGCAAACAACCTGTCTACATCCACACTGTCACGCCCTGTAAGAATTTTGTCAGTTTCAATCAGATCACCTCTCATTCTTCGAAACTTTAAGGAATACAGGCCCAGTTTCCTCATAAGACAATCCCACCATCCGAGGGATTAGTCTGGTGACACAAAAACAAGAAATGCTGGAACCACTCAGCAGGTCTGGCAGCATCTGTGAAAAGAGAAGCAGAGTTAACGTTTCAGGTCAGTGACCCATCTTCGGAACTGACATATATTAGAAAAGTCACAGGTTATAAGCAAGTGAGGTGGGGGTGGGGCAAGAGATAACAAAGGAGAAGGTGTAGATTGGACAAGGCCACATAGCTGACCAAAAGGTCATGCAGCAAAGGCAAACAATATGTTAATGGTGTGTTGAAAGACAAAGCATTAGTACAGATTAGGTGTTAACGGACTGAATATTGACCAGCAGCAAATACAAACCTGAAAAAAACAGTAGGTAAGCAAACTGAACAAACTGAGATGAAATGAAATAAATGCAAAAAAAAGATTAGTCTGTTGACCCTCTGTTTCACCCCCTCTATGGCAAGTGTATTCTTCATAAGATGAGGAGACTAAACTGTACACAATACTCCAGTGCGGATTCACCAAGGCTCTATACAATTGCAGCAAGACATCTTTACTCCTGTACTCATGACCCCTCATGTGGGTACAACATACCATTTGCCTTCCTAATTGATTGCTGCACCTGCACAAGAGCTTTCAGTGTCTCAGGAACAAGGACACCCAGGTCCCTTTGGACATCAACACTTCCCAACCTCTCACCATTTAAGAAATACTCTGTCTTTCTGTTTATTCCACCAAAGTGGATAACTTCACACTTATTCACATTATATTCCATGTTCTTGCCCATTCACTGAGCAGCTCCAGGTCCCCTGGAAGCCTCTCTGCATCCTCCTCACAACTCACACTTCACCGAGCTTTGTGTCATCTGCAAACTTGGAAATATTACATTTAATCCCCACATCCAAATCATTTATATAGGTTGTAAACAGCTGTGGCTCCAACACTGATCCTTGCAGTCCCCCAATAGTAACAGCCTGCCATCCTGAGAAGGACCCGTTATTCCTGCTCTCTGTTTACGGTCTGTTAACCAATTCTCAATCCATATCAGTATATTATCCCCAAGCCTATGTGCTCTAATTTTGTTTACTCACCTCCTGTGTGGGTGGTTAGCACTGCAGCCTCACAGCTCCAGGGACCCGGGTTCGATTCTGGGCACTGCCTGTGTGGAGTTTGTAAGTTCTCCCTGTGTCTGCGTGGGTTTTCTCCGGGTGCTCCGGTTTCCTCCCACAAGCCAAAAGACTTGCAGGTTGGTAGGTAAATTGGCCATTATAAATTGTCACTAGTATAGGCAGGTGGCAGGGAAATATAGGGACAGATGGGGATGTTTGGTAGGAATATGGGATTAGTGTAGGATTAGTATAAATGGGTGGTTGATGGTCGGCACAGACTCGGTGGGCCGAAGGGCCTGTTTCAGTGCTGTATCTCTAATCTAATCTAAAAAATCAAATCTAAAATACCACACATCCACTGGTTCTCCTTTATCTGTTCTATAGGTAACATCCTCAAAAAACTCAACAGGTTTTTAAAACCTGTTTTCCTTTTCATAAATCTATGTTGACTCTGCCCAATCATATCATTATTTCCTCACTGTCTAGTTATCACATCCTTTATAATTGGCATATTCTTCTCCATGCTGCTATTGTACACTTTCAGTGACTCAGATGGGGGTGTTCACCTGCACATCAGAGCTGACGACAAGCTGTTCAACTTGGCAAGACTGTGCGCCAAGACCAAAGTGGGGAAATTCCTAGTCTGTGAGTTGCTGTTTGCTGATGATGCTGTGCTGACATCCCATGATGAAGTTCACTGACAGCAGCTTGTAGATAGCTTCTCCCTGGCCTGCAAAGTGTTTGGACTGACGATCAGCATCAGGAAGATGAAAGTTATGGGCCAGGACGTAGAGACTCCACTTTCCATCAACATCGACAACCTCACTTTGGAGGTTGTCAACAGCTTCACATACCTTCAATCAACAATCACCAGCAATCTGTCCCTTGATGCTGAAATCAGGACCAGGATTGCCAATGCTGCAGCTGTCATGTCAAAGTTGAGAAGACAAGTGTGAACCAACAGCACAAAGCGGCACAGTGGCGCAGTGGTTAGCACCGCAGCCTCACAGCTCCAGCGACCTGGGTTCGATTCTGGTTATTGCCTGTGTGGAGTTTGCAAGTTCTCCCTGTGTCTGCGTGGGTTTCCTCTGGGTGCTCTGGTTTCCTCCCACAAGCCAAAAGACTTGCAGGTTGGTAGGTAAATTGGCCATTATAAATTGTCACTAGTAGAGGTAGGTGGTAGGGAAATATAGGGACAGGTGGGGGGATGTTTGGTAGGAAGATGGGATTAGTGTAAATGGGTGGTTGATGGTCGGCATAGACTCGGTGGGCTGAAGGGCCTGTTTCAGTGCTGTATCTCGAATCAAAGTGACCGAAAATACAAAGCTCCACGTGTACCAGGCTTGTGTTCTCAGCACCCTCCTTTAGAGTGGAGAAACATCAACAACTTATACAAACCAAAAAAAGCGGCTGAACAGCTTCCACCTCCACTGCCTCAGATGGATACTGGGCATCTCCTGGCAGGACAGAGTGCCGAATGCGGAAGTACACCAGCGTGCAGGGATCCACAGCATGTTTGCCCTCTTGAGTCAGCGGTGACTCTGTTGACTGGGCCAAATGGATGACGGTCACATTGCCAAATACATGCTCTTTGGTGATCATGCTATCAGCACGAGACCAACAGGTCAGGGAAAAAAATCAAGTCCTTTGGAGAGTGGGCATGAATTTATAAATGGGAGTTCATGCTTGACAAATCTAACAGCATTTGTTGATAAACTATCTGAGAATGCTGATGAAGGGAATGCAGTGGATGTTGTTTATATGGATATTACGAAAGCATTTTATAAAGTACCACATAAAAGGGTGGTTAACAAAATTGAGGTTCATGGATTAGGAGGGTCAGTGTCCATTTGGATAGTAAATTGTTTTAAAGACTGAAAACAGCGAGTCTTATTAAATGGTTCTTTGTCAGACTGGAGGATGGTCGACAGTGGTGTTCCCCAAGGGTCAGTGCTCGAACCACTGCTTTTTTTGCTAAAGGTAAGTGACTTGGATCTTGGAATACAGAGTAGAATCTCAAAATATGCCGATGACACCAAACTTGGAGGAGTGGCAAACAGTGAGGATGATATGAACTGCCTGCAACAGGACAGTGATAGGCTAGCAGAATGGGCAGACAGGTGGCAGATGGAATTTAATAGTGACAAGTGTGAGGTGATGTAAAGGAATAGGGAGAGGCAATATATACTTAATGGCACAGTTCTAAAGAGTGTGCTGGAATAGAGGGACTTGGGGTTCATGTGCATCAATCTTTGAAGGTGGCAAGACATATTGCGAGAGTGGTTAGCAAAGTATATGCGAACTTGGGCTTTATAAATAGAGGCATTGAGTACAAAGCAGGGAAGTTATGCTGAACCATTATAAAACTCTGGTGAGGCCCCAATTGGAGTGTTGCTTCCAGTTCTGCTCAGCAGACTTTAGAAAGAATGTGAGGGTCCTTGAGAGGACGCAGAGGTGATTTACCAGAATGGATCCAGGGATGGGAGAGTTTAGTTACAAGGTGAGGTTGGAAAAGCTAGGATTATTCTGCCTATATCAAAGGAGATTGAGTGGAGAATTGATAGAGGTGTATAACACCTCTGGAGAACAGGCCATCCAAGACTGGGTATTGTGTAATGAGAAAGGATTAGTTAACAATCTTGTTGTGTGGGGTCCCTTGGGGAAGTGCGCCCTTAATATGATAAAATTCTTCATTAAGATGGAGGGTGAGAGAGTTGATTCCGAGACTCGGGTCCTGAATCTAAACAAAGGAAACTATGAAGATATGAGGCGGGAGTTGGCTATGATAGATTGGGGAACGTTACTTAAAGGGTTGACAGTGGATAGGCAATGGCTAGCATTTAAAGAGCGCATGGATGAATTACAACAATTGTTCATTCCTGTCTGTGCAAAAGTAAAACAGGAAGGGTGGCTCAACTGTGGCTTACAAAAGAAATTAAGGAATGTATTAGATCCAAGGAGGAGAAATATAAAATGGCCAGAACAAGCAGCAAACCTGAAGATTGTGAGCAGTTTGGAATTTAGCAGAGGAGGACAAAAGGATTGATTAAGAAGGGGGAAATAGAGTATGAGAGTAAGCTAGCAGAGAACATTAAAACTAACTGTAAAAGCTTCTATAGATATGTGTAGAGAAAAAGATTAGTGAAGACAAATGTGGGCCCCTTACAGTCAGAAACGGGGGAATTTATAATGGGGAACAAAGAAATGGCAGACCAATTAAATACATACTTTGGTTCTGTCTTCACAAAGGAGGATACAAATTACCTCCCAGAAATGTTGGGGAACATAGGGTCTAGTGAGAAGGAGGAACTGTATGAAATCAGTATTAGTCGGGAATGTTTGGGAAATTGATGGGATTGAAGGCCGATAAATCCCCAGGGCCTGATAATCTGCATCCCTGAGTAATTAAGGAAGTGGCCCTTGAAATAGCAGATGCATTTCTGGTCTTTTTTCAAAATTCTATCGACTCTGGAACAGTTCCAATGGATTGGACGGTAGTTAATGTAACTCCATTATTTAAAAAAAGAGGCAGAAAGAAAACAGCGAATTATATACCGGTTAGCCTGACATCAGTCGTGGGGAAAATGCTGGAGTCCATTATAAAAGATGTAATAGCAGAGTGCAATAATAACTCGTCTCCACTCCTAGTATTTCTAAATCCCACACATTCACTGTAATGTGAACAATTATTTCCTGTTGTGTCTCTCTCAGATTTGTAAACTTCACTGTATTGGAGTGAGGTGACATCTACTGGCGGGAAGCAAGAACTGCAATCAAGCAGCAGAAACTCCACAGTCTGTCAGGGTTCAAGAAACATTGCAATGTGAGGAAACAGCGAAGTGGTTTGATTGGGTAGATGGAGACATGATTCCACTTGTGGTGGTGTCTGAAGCAAAGGCCAGAAATACAAAATTGTCATTAATAAAAGAAATGAGGAATTCATGAAAAATGTAGTAACGTAGTGAATGGTTAAAATGTGGATAGAATAGAAAGTGAGATTGGATGGACAGAAGCAGTCTGAAAGGATGGCTGAAACAAAAGATGAGTGCCGTGAAACGTTAACTGTATTTCTCACAGCACAGATGCTGCCAGAGCTGCTGAACATTTCCAGCACTTACTGTTTTTATTTCAGCATTTGCAGGATGTTGCTTTGATCTGAAAAAATATGGATGATTGGCTGGGGGGGGGTTCCAGTGAAATTCCACAGCAGTGGAAGAAACAAAACGGTCAGTGGCTCGTTGGTCTAGGGGTATGATTCTCGCTTCGTGAGTATGGTTAATTAGCATTTGAGAGATCCCGGGTTCAAGTCCCGGACGAGCCCTGGTCTGCTGGCATTTTTCGATTGAGGTCATCGTTTGGTTTCAGCCTTGCAGAAGGTGGAATTGACTTCCATGCGGAGCTGGCTTGAGGACCAGACAACTGGATTCAAAGAGCTTGTCGACAAAATTGTAATTAACGACATGTACAGATAGCCAAGTGGGAATATGAAGTTGTTGCAGTAATTGTGACCTGACTCCAAAAACAACAGGACTGGATTGGAATGGAATTCTTCAGTGTTTCTGTTGTTTGGCTTGCATTGACTCATCGATTTTCTTGTTTTTCAATTTGTCGATGCCTTTGAATAATTGTGGATCCTTCTTCAGAGTGTCTTCTTTCACCAGGTAGTTCTGACCTCTGATGATGTTGATTGTAATCAGCTTCAACTCGCTGATAGTTTTGGAACTGAGCAGATTTCCTTTGCTTGAGTCTACAACATGGAACTCAGTCTGACATGTGGACCCATGGGAGGATTTGAATGCCACCCCTGCGTTGGAGTTGCATCCATCCAATAAAAGACCGAGTAGAAGTGACAGTTCTGTCAGTCGAACATGAGACTTTTAATGGCAGGGTTGTGAGTTTGAGTGCCATTCTGTTTTTCCCTTTTTTAAGGCTTCATGAGCAGAGAGTACAGGGAGTGTTTGAAATGAGCAAGTCTCGCTTTGATTCAGGACTCTTACCTCTCTGCAGCATCTCACGATGAAAGATTGAATTTAATCTCATTTCATTCTCAGCTCGGGGTCTGTGCGTCTCAGTGGCACTTCTGGCTGTCTCCCGCTTCACAATCCATCAGTACTGAGAAAGCAATGGGGAATATTACTCACATGTTGTGTTCTTGAATTTTTTGGAAAACTTGAATGTATGTATTTTCCTCCAAAACAAGGACTCCAAGAAGCTGTTAATGTAGGGCTCAAATAGCTCAGTTGGGAGAGCGTTAAACTGAAAATCTAAAAGTCCCTGGTTCAATCCCGGGTTTCAGCACTTCCGCTTCCTTATGCGTCCCTTGCCTTGGTTCTGATTTTCCAGTTGCATAATTTCCTTTGAAATTATTTGCCAAGAACCAGTGGATTGAATTTGAGAAACAACACAGAGCCATTTCAGCATAGAAGGTGGTCGTTTGGCCTATCATGTCCATGCTGGCTCTCCCCGGAGCAATCTAGTCAGTTCCACTCACCAGCTCGATCCCTTTCCTCCTGCAAGTTTCTTTCCTTCAAGTATCCATCCAATTTCCTTTGTAATCATTGATTGTCTCTGCTTCCACCACACTCGTGGGCCAAGACATTACCACCCACAACATAAAAAATTCCACCTCATCAAGAATGGGAAATACTTATATCTTCTATATTTGCTTATTCTCTATTTCTATGAGAATAGACTGGCAGTCAACATGAAAGGGAACCCAAACATCTTCGAGCAGCATGTAAGTGATAAGTGGGTAGTAAGAGGTTGAGTAGTGCCTATTCGGGACAAAAAGGATAATATAAGCTTAGAGGTGCAGGGCAATGTTAATCTACTTAATGAGTACTTTGCATCAGTGATCACTAAGGAAGTGGAATTTGACAAAATATCAGTAGAAGTGAAGAGAGTGGAGGCAATGGAGAGAGTACAAATTGAGAGAGGGAGGTACTAAAGAGGCTGGCTGTGCTTAGGGAAGATAAATCACCTGGTCTGGATGGCTCACATCCCAGGTTGCGAAAGGAAATGCGGATGCAGATAACGGCAGGGCTTGCTATAATCTTCCAATCTTCCCTGGATACGGGGGAGGTGCCAGAGGATTGAACAGAGGCAAATGTGACACTCTTATTCAAGAAAGGCTGTGAGGACAGTCTGGGTAACTACAGGCCTGTTAGATTAACAGCAGTGGTGGGTAAGGTTTTAGAAAGAATAATCAGGGTAAAATATCAACAGTCACTTGGAGAGGTTTGAGTTAATTAAGGAGAGTGAGCATGGATTTATAAATGGGAGTTCATGCTTGACTAATCTAACTGCATTTTTTGATGAACTAACAGAGCAGGTTGATGAAGGGAATGCAGTGGATGTTGTTTTGTATGGATTTTAAGGAAGCGTTTGACAAGGTACCACATAAAAGGGCGGTTAACAAAATTGAGGTTCGTGGTATAGGAGGGTCAGTGTCCAATTGGATGGAAAATTGGGTTAAGGACAGAAAACAGCGAGTGTTATGAAATGGTTCTTTGTCAGACTGGAGGATAGTCGACAGTGGTGTTCCCCAAGGGTCAGTGCCAGAACCACTGCTTTTTTTGCTAAAGATAAATGACTTTGATCTTGGAATATTGAGTAGAATCTCAAAATATGCCGATGACAACAAACTTGGAGGAGTGGCAAACAGTGAGGATGATATGAACTGCCTGCAACAGGACAGTGATAGGCTAGCAGAATGGGCAGACAGGTGGCAGATGGAATTTAATAGTGACAAGTGTGAGGTGATGTATTTTGGCAGAAGGAATAGGGAGAGGCAATATTTACTTAATAGCATAGTTCTAAAGAGTGTGCTGGAATAGAGGGATTTGGGGAGCATGTGCATCAATCTTTGAAGGTGGCAAGACATATTGCGAGAGTGGTTAGCAAAGTATATGGGATCTTGGGCTTTATAAATAGAGGCATTGAGTACAAATGAGGGAAGTTATGCTGAACTATTATAAAGCTCTGATTAGGCCCCAATTGGAGTGTTGCTTCCAGTTCTGCTTCCCACACTAAAGAAAGAATGTGAGGGTCCTTGAGAGGATGCAGAGGAAATTCACCAGAATGGATCCAGGGATGGTGCATTTTAGTTACAAGGTTAGGTTGGAAAAGCTAGGGTTGTTCTGCCTGTATCAAAGGAGAGTGAGGGGAGAATTGATAGATGTGTTTTAGGCTATGACAGTTTTAAATAAGTTGGCAAGGAAACATTGTTCCCGTTAACTATTGGTACAAGGACTAGGGAACACAGACTGAAGGTTTTGGACAGGAGGTACAGGGGGAATGTGCGGAAGAACTTTTTTCCACAGTGATTGGTGATGATCTGTAACTCGCTGCCCACGAGGGCGGTGGAAATGGAGACAATCGATGATTACAAAAGGAATTTGAATGGGCACTTGAAGGAAATAATTTTACAGGGCAATGGGGATTGAGCAGACAAGTAATAACTCATCTCCACTCCTAGTATTTCTAAATCCCACACCTTCACTATAATGTGAACAATTCTTTCCTGTTGTGTCTCTCTCAGATTTGTAAACTTCACTGTATTGGAGTGAAGTGACATCTACGGGCAAGAAACAAGAACTGCCGTGATTAGATCAGCCATGATTGTATTGAATGGCAGAGCAGGCTCGACGGGCTGAATTGCCGACTCCTGCTCCTAGTTCTTATGTTCATAGAATCATTCAGCACAGAAGGAGGCCATTCGGCCCCATTGTGCCTCTGCTGACTCTCTGACAAAAAGATGCAATTAGTCCAACCCCCTGCCTATTTCCCCATAATCCTGGAGAATTTCACTTTGAAATATTTGTCCAATTCCTTTATGAAAGTTTTCATTAAATCTGTTTCCACCACCCTGTCAGACAATTCATTCCAAATCCGAATCAGTTACTGGGGAAAAAGATCTCTCCTCACCTCCCCTTGACATTTTTGGCCAATTATTTTAAATCTGTATCCTCTGGTTACTGACGCCCAGGTGGGGTCAGTTTCTCCCTCTCTACCCTATGAAAATCCTTCATGATTCTGAACACCTCTATTAAATCTTCCCTTAAGCTTCTCTACTCTGAAGAGAACAATCCCAGCTTCACCAGCCTGTCCAGAGAACTGACACCCCGCATCTCTGGGATCATTCTAGTAAATCTCCTCTGAACTGTCTCAGAAGCTTTGATGTCCTTTCTAAAGCCTGGTGCCCAGAACTGGACACATTACTCGAGCTGAGATCGAGCCAGCGACGCCCACTCCCACGAACGAATAAAAAAACTCTTCCTAACCAGTCCCCAATTCTTAAGCATTTATAGATGCTCCCTGCCCAGTCCCCAAATTTTATTCATTTAGAAATGCTCCTTGCCCAGTCCCCAATTCTTATACAATTATAGACACTCCCTGCCCAGTACCCAAATCTTATTCATTGAGAGACGCTCCCTGCCCAGTTCCAGATTCTTATCCATTTACAGACGCTCCCTGACCAGTACCCAAAATTTTATTCATTTAGAGACGCTCCCTGCCCAGTCCCCAATTCTTTTCCATCGACAGACGCTCCCTGACCAGTACCCAAATCTTCTTCATTTACAGACGCTCCCTGACCAGTACCCAAATTTTATTCATTTAGAGACGCTCCCTGCCCAGTCACCAATTCTTATCCATTTACAGACGCTCCCTGACCAGTACCCAAATTTTATTCATTTAGAGACGCTCCCTGCCCAGTCCCCAATTCTTATCCATTTACAGACGCTCCCTGACCAGTACCCAAATTTTACTCATTTCGAGACGCTCCCTGCCCAGTCCCCAATTCTCATCCATTTGTCGACGTGGTTTCGGGAAGCCTCACCGGGAAAAGCTTCACCGCCGCCATCCACAGGGATACAGATTGGATTGTTCCATCTTATTGTGGCCCTGAGGCCCTGCTCCAGCTGTGTGAGCCCGGAAAGGGCGCGGTCTTCTCGCACTTTGTGAATATCCCGCTCCAACTCCGAATCCGCAGCTCCAGCAGCTGACAGAGCTGTCTCTACTGCGCCTGCGCGCCCCGCTCCTGTCACAGATCGGGCGGATTCTAGGCCGCCCAGCATTCTGGGTACCAGACCTGTCATTAATGTTATTCTTTCAGCTGATCGGTTTTATTACGTACATTGCATGACCTGGTATCGTCGTGAGTGTTTTCGTTTGTCCCTGTCAATGCCTGGGAGGATAGAGTCAGCTTCACTTTGTAGCCATGAGTTTCTGGTGCGAGAAAGTGGTGTGAAACTCAGTATATTTCAGTTTTTGGTCTGTGACTGTGGGTATTATTCAGTACCTGTTTGTTTTATCTATTGCTATGTGAGTTTCACCACATATCTTTCAACAACTTGTATGTGAGCATCAGCTTTTGTCTATATCTATCAGTTTCTGAGAAGTGAGAAAGGGTTTGATTCTATCCCTATCAGTTTCTGTTACATGCATGTGTCTTGAATCTGCACCTCCTCTGAGTGTGTCTTCTTCTCTGTACTTGTAGGTGAGTATGCGTTTTGCTTTGTATCTCTCAGTCTTTGAAGTGTGAGCCTGGGTTTGTACCTAATTTCCTTTGTACCTTGCAGTTGGGATATGAAAGAAAGATTTTTACACGCTACCTGCCAACTGCTGCTAAGTGACTGTGGGTTTCACACTGTATCTGTCAATTTCTTGTCTGGTAATGTGAAGTTTACAGTGCACCTGTCAGTTTCTAGTCTAGGACTGAGTTGGTTTTACTCCGTCCCTAGCATTTGCTGGTATGTTGGTGTGGGGTTTACATTGTACCTGTCAGTTTCTTGTATGTGAGTGTTGATTTCACTCTGAAAAGAATCATAGATCATAGAATAGTTACAGAACAAAAGGAAGCCATTCAGCTCATTGTGCTTGTGCTGCTTCTCTGCACGAGAAACTCAGCTCATGCCACAGACTCATATATTCCATGAAAACATGCAATTTTTTTCACTTCAGATAATTATCTTATACCATTTTGAAAGCCATGGTTGAGTCAGCCTCCATCACACTCTCAAGCAGTGCATATCAGATCTTAACCACTCGCTGTGCAAAATAAGTTTTTCCTCGTGTTGCCTTTGGTTCTTTTGCCATTCACCTTAAATCGGTGTCCTCTGGTTACAGAGCCATGAATAATATTCCCCATTGCTTTCTCATGACTGATGGATTGTGAAGTGGGAGACAGCCACATGTCCCACTGAGCCGCACTGACCCCGAGCTGGGAATGAAATGAGATGAAGTTCAATCGTTCACAGTGAGATGCTGCAGAGCGATAAGAGTCCCGAATCAAAGTGAGACTTTCTCATACTTTTGCTGAATTTCATTACAAACACTCCTTGTACTCTCTGCGAATGAAGCCTTAAAAAAGGGAAAAACAAAATGGCACTCAAACTCACCATCCTGAACTTAAAAGTTTAATGTTCGACTGACTGAACTGTCACTTCTACTCGGTCTCTTATCGGATGGATACAACTGTATTCTTCAACGCAGGGGTGGCATTCAAATCCTCCCATGGGTCCACATGTCAGACTGAGTTCCATGTTGTAGACTCAAGCAAAGGAAATCTGCTCAGTTCCAAAACTATCAGTCAGTGAGTTGAAGCTCATTACAATCATCATCATCGGAGGTCAGAACTACGTGGTGAAAGAAAACACCCTGTAGAAGGATCCACAATTATTCAAAGGCATCGACACAGTGAAAAACAAGAAAATCAATGAGCCAATGCAAGCCAAACAACAGAAATGGGAAAGGTTTCCTTTCCATACCAGAACCCAGTTCTGTTGCTTTTTGGAGCCAGGCTTCAGTTAAAGTTACAACTTTATATTCCCACTTGGCTCTCTGTACATTTCATTCATTCCAATTTTGTCGACAAGCTCTTTGAATCCAGCTCTCTGGTCCTCAAGCAGGCTCCATATGGAAATCAATTCTGCCTTCTGTAAGGCTGAAACCAATCAATGACCTTAAACTAAAAACGCCAGCAAAGAAGGGCTTGTCCAGGATTTGAACCCAGGATCTCTCACACATTAATTAATCACTCACCCTAAGCAAGAATCATACCCCGAGATCAACATGCCACTGATATCAGAACTTCCTTTTAGCTTCTGTGGAATTTCACTGGCAGCCAAAGCCGATCATCCATTTTTTTCAGAGCAAAGCAACATCCTGCAAATTCTGAAATAAAAACAGAAAGTGCTGGAAATGTTCAGAAACTCTGGCAGCATCTGTGGAGAGAGAAACAGAGTTAACCTTTCAGGGCGTTTCCCTTTTGTTTGAGCCATCCTTTCACACTGCTTCTGTCCACCCAATCTCACTTTCTATTCGATCCAGATTCCACCCACTCACTACCTAAATACATTTATCATGAATTCCCCATATCTTTTATCAATGACAATTTTATATTTCTGGCCTTTGCTTTGGACTCCACCACAAGTGGAATCATGTCTCCGTCAACCCAATCAAACCCCTTCACTATTTCCTCACATTGCAATGTTTCTTTCACCCTGACAGACGATGGAGTATCTGCTGCTTGGTTGCAGTTCTTGCTTCCTGCCAGTAGATGTCACCTCACTCCAGTACAGTGAAGTTTGCAAATCGGAGAGCCACACAACAAGACAAATTGTTCACATTCTGGTGAACAAGTCCCTCTATTCCTGCACACTCTTTAGAACTGTGCCATTAAGTATATATTGCCTCTCCCTATTTCTTCTGCCAAAATGCATCACCTCACACTAGTCACCATTAAATTCCATCTGCCACCTGTCTGCCCATTCTGCTAGCCTATCATTGTCTTGTTGCAGGCGGTTCATTTCATCCTCAATGTTTGCCACTCCTCCAAGTTTTGTTTTATCGGCATATTTTGAGATTCTGCTCTATCTTCCAAGATCCAAGTCATGTATCTGTAGCAAAAAAAAAAGCAGTGGTTCCAACAGTGACCCTTGGGGTAGAGCACTGTATTCTGTACAATTTTGGTTTCCTTATTTTATATTTATTTAGAGATACAGCACTGAAACAGGCCCTTCAGCCTACCGAGTCTGTGCTGACCAAAAACCACCCATTTATACTCGCCCTACAGTCATCCCATATTCTCTACCACCTACCTGCACCAGGAGCAATTTACAACAGCCATTTTACCTATCACCTGCAAGTCTCTGGCTGCGGGAGGAAACCAAAGCACCCAGCAAAAACCCACATGGTCACAGGGAGAACTTGCAAACTCTGCACAGGCAGTAGCCAGAATCAAACCTATGTTTTTGGAGCTGTGAGGTTGCAGTGCTAACCACTGTGCCGCCCATGACAATGCCACTACGCCATCACCTCCCCTTATCTAAGGAAGGATAGACTTGTCACAGAGGGAATGCAATGGGGATTCACCAGACTAATCCCCTTATGATGAGAGACTGCAGAAACTGGGCCCAAATTCTCTGGAGTTTTAAAGAATGAGAGGTGATCTCATTGAAACTTGCAAAATTCTTACAGGGTGTGATGGGTAGATATGGATAGGATGTTTCCTCTGTCTAGTGAGTTTGGAAGAAGGGGACACAGTCTCAGAATAAGGACAGGCCATTTGAGACTGAGATGAGCAGGAATTTCTTCACTCAGAGGGTGGGAAATCTGTGGAATTCTTTATCCCAGAGGGCTGTGGAGGCTCAATCACTGAACATATTCAAGACAGAAATCAATAGATTTCTAAATACTACCGGGATCAAGGGATATGGAGATAGCAGGGAAAATGGCAAAGAGGGATATGATCAGCCACGATCTGTTTGAATGGCAGAGCAGGCTCAATGGGCTGAATGGCCTAATGCCCCTATTTCCTATGATCATATGAATCCCAATAATGTACATCAGACGTTAGACCGAGCTATGCATTACATACCAGTTCAAAAATCCCACAGAGATTAAGACTGAAAGATACAGTATCAATTCCATTACTACAAAGTGAAGGACTTGGAGCTTGCAGACCAGCCCATGTATAAGATTGAAAGTTATGTTTTCATTCACAATCATTTTCACAGAGCTAAATATTGAATACCAATCCACAACTTGTACAGGACTACCAAATAAAACCTACAACTGTGAAATACAGTTAATCCATATTTTAAATTAAACACAACGCAAACAAATATTGATACATCAAGAGAGCAGGAAACAGTGAGAGCAGAGTGGAGCATAAAGAGCCCGGGGTGGGGAGAGAGAGAGAGAGCAAGCAAGAGTTCACTCAGAGAGCAGGAAACGGTGAAAGCGGAGTGGACAGGAGTCCAAGCATGCTGGAGTTTGGAAACAAAGTGAATAGTGACATCACAGGAAAGCTGCAAGGTGACTGGTTGTGATTAACGGCTGTTAGGGAGTAACAGTAAATAGTTAGTACACCACTGTTAGGGTGGGTGTGTAAATGGCTGGGTTATAGCATTTCAACAACAGGCAGAATAAAAAGAGTATAAATTAAGTATTAATGATAAGGGACAAGTGAATCATTGGTGAGTTTTTTGGAGTAAGGTTTATCTTAACTAGTGAACTGTATTGATTTTTAGTGGGATTTATCAGTACTAGGAAAGTTTTATTTATAATTCTAAGGTGTTGTAGTACTGTTAAGGATTTTTTTAAGCAGTAGCAAATGGTCAACGAATGGCAGGGGTGTTTCAACCTTGAGAGTGCACCTCCTGTGATATGTGGGAGCTCCAGGATGCTTCCACTATCTTAGAGAACCATTTGTGCCAGGAAGTGCTCTCAATTGTGGCAGCTTGAGCTCTGTGTTTTGGAACTTGAGTGGCAGCTGGTGACACTGCAGTGCATTCGTGAGAAGACAGCTACATGGATAGCACGTTTATAGATGTGGTCACCCCACAGCTTAAGAGTATGCAGGGAGAGAGGGAATGGGTGATCACCAGGCCGTCAAAAAGAATCGAGTAGGTAGTGCCGGACACCCTGACTGCATGACGCTCTCCAACGGGTTTTCAGTTCTGAATATGGACCACAGTGATGCTTCCCTGGGGAGTGCAGCCAGAGCAAAGTCCATGGCACCATGGGTGACTCAGCTGCAAAGGGAGGTACAAGGAAGACTGGAAAAGCCATAGTGATAGGTGATTCAATAGTCAAGGGAACAATCAGGCATTTATTGGGACCGGTCTGACGGGTTGCACCTGAACAGAGCTCGGACGGAGTTCCTTGCGGGGCATTTTGCTCGTGCTGTTGGGGAGGGTTTAAACTAGTTTGGCAGGGGGATGGGGACTGGAAGGTAGAGTCAGATGGGACAAAATCAGAAATGAAAATGGAAGGCAGAAAATTAATGGATGAGTCTGGAAGACTGAGGAAACAAAGTTTAGAAAATTAAAAAAGAAGTGTTTGGCAGTGCTCAAGTGTATCTATTTCAATGCAAGGAGTATAGCAAATAAAGCAGATGAGCTGAGGACAGATAGACAGGTGGCAGTATGATATCATAGCTCTCAGAGAAACATGGCTTAAGGAGGGACAGGAATGGCAGCTCAACAGTCTTGGTTACAGGGTTTTCAGACACGATAGGGAGGGAGATAAGAAAGGAGGGAGAGTGGCAATTTTTGTCAAAGCAACAGTACGGCAGCAATAGAAAGGGATTTTAACCACCCAAACATTAACTGAGATAGTTTTAGTGTGAAAGGAATTGAGGGAGCAGAATTCTTGTGATGCATTCAGGAGAAATTTTTTAGTGAATATGCAGCAAGTCCAACAAGAGAGGAATAGTTTTAGGAAATGAAGATGGGCAGGTGGAAGGAGTGGCAGTGGGAGAGCATTTTGGTGGTAGTGATCATAATTCAGTCAGTTTTAACATAATTATGGAAAGGACAAGGATACAACAAGAGTTAGAGTTCTCAATTGGGACAAGGCCAACTTTACTAAGCTGAAGATTGATTTACCGAAAGTGGACTGGAAACAGATACTTGAAGGTAAATCAGTGTCAGAGCAATGGGAAAAATTCAAGGGGAGATTCCAGGGGTTCAGAGTCAACATGTTCCCGCAAAGAAAAAGGGTGGGAAGGCCAAATCTAGAGCCCCATGGATGTCAAGGAGCTTATGGGTATGATATGGCAGTAAAGGAAAAATTATGCCCGACACAGAGAACTCAATACTACAGAAAGCCGAGAGGTCTATAGAATGTGGAGGGGGGAAATGAACGTTGAAATTAGGAAAACTAAGAGAGGCATGAAAGAATACTGGCAATCAAAATCAAGGTAAACACAAAGATGTTTTATCAATACATTAAAAGTAAAAGGATAACTAAGGAAAGAGTAGGGCACAGAAAAGACCATAAAGGTAACCTATATGTAGGGGCAGAAGATGTTGGCATTGTTCTTAATAAATACTTTGCATCTGTCTGCACAAAAGAGGGGGACGATGCAGATATTGTAGATAAGGAAGAGGGGTGTGAAGTATTGGATATGATCAACAGAGGGAGAGAGGACATACTAATGGAATTAGCTTATTTGAAAGTTGATAAATCACCAGGGATGGATGAAATGTACCTCAGGCTGTTAAAAGAAGCAAGAGAGGAAATAGCGGAAGGTCTGACCATCGTTTTCCAGACCTCACTGGATACAGGTGTTGTGCTGGAGGATTGGAAGACTGCTAACATTGTACCTCTGTTTCAAAAGGGAGTGAGGGCTAGACCGAATAATTACAGGCCAGTCGGTCTAACCTCAATAGTGGGAAAATTATTGGAATCTATTCAGAGAGACAGGATAAAATGTCACTTAGAAAGGCACAGATTAATCAAGGATAGTCAGCATGGATTTGTTAAGGGAAGATCTTGTCTGAACAACTTGATCGAAATTTTGAAGAATTAACAAGGAAAATAGATGAGGGTAGTGCAGTTTATGATGTAGTCTGCATGGATGTAAATGTAGGGGGCATGATCAAGAAGTTTGCAAATGACACAAAGATTGGCCATGTGGTAAATAGCAAGGAGGATAACTGTAGGCTGCAGGAAGATCTTGATGGTCTGGTCAGATGGGCAGAATAATGGCAAATTGAATTCAATCCAGAGAAGTGTGAGGTGATGCATTTGGGGAGGTCAAACAAGGCAAAGGAATACACGATTAATAGGAAAGTGCTGAGAGGTGTAGAGGAAGTGAGGGACCTTGGAGTAAATGTCCACAGATCCTTGAAGGTAACAGGACAAGTTGATAAGGTGGTAAAAAGGCATATGGAATCCTTTCTTTTATTAGCCGAGGTATAGAATATAAGAGCAGGGAGGTTGTACTGTAACTGTATAAATCATTAGTCAGGCCACAACTTGAGTACTGTGTGCAGTTCTGATCACCTCATTACAGAAAGGATGTAATTGCCCTAGAGAGGGTACAGAGGAGATTTACAAGGATGTTGCCGGGACTGGAAAACTGCAGCTATGGGGAAAGATTGGATAGGATGGGGCTGTTCTCCTTGGCACAGAGGAGGCTGAGGGGAGATCTGACTGAAATGTACAAAATTTTGCGGAGCCTGTATAGAGTTGAAGTGAAGGGCCTGTTCACCTTTGCAGAAAGGTCAGTGACTAGGGGAATAGATTTAAAGTGATTGGTCTAAAGATTACAGAGGAGATGAGGAAATTTTTTTTTCAGCCAGAGGGTGGAGGGGGTCTGGAACTCACTGCCTGATAGGGGAGTTGAGACAGAAACCCTCAACTCATTCAAAATGAGTCTGGATATACACGTCAAATGACGTAATCTGCAGGGTTATGCACCAAATGCTGGAAGGTGGGATTAGAATGGGTGGACCGTTTTCATCTGGCACAGACACAATGGGCCAACTGGCCTCTTCCTGTGCCATAAACTTACTTTGATTCTATAAATTACCCAGCTGCTGCAGTGGAATTTGAACTCATGTCTCTGGTCCATTAGTGGAGACTTTTGGATTACTCGTCCTGTAAAGTAACCACAAAATCACCATACCCCTGGATGAGAGTTTTTACAGGTTTGTAATTTTATTTTCAGATACGGCACTGAAACAGGCCCTTCAACCCACCGAGTCTGTGCCAACCAACAACCACCCATATACACTAATCCTACATCAATCCCATATTCCCTCCCACATCTTCACACGAGGGGCAATTTACCTAACAACCTGCAATTCTTGGGCTGTAAGAGGAAACTGGAGCACATGGAAGAAACCCACGCGGTCATAGGGAGAACTTGCAAACTCCGCAGAACTGAACCCAGGTCAGTGGAGCTTTGAATCTGCAATGCTAACCACTGCGCCACTGTGCCGCCATAATGTGGAGTTCAGTCTACACAAATGGAATTGATAATCTATTTCACTCTGATCATGTATGAGATGTTTTTGGCTGGAAAATAATGCGTATCATGGACAACTGTATTTTTTTATTTCCGCAGTCTGGGTGAGTTCTGTCCAGGGATCTAATTTACATCACAGTTTACACTTCATATCAGCATTGCTCAATCTGATACTGTATGTGATTTTTGGACTGGCAATGATTAGATCAATCTACACTAATGGAATTGATACTGTATGAGTTTTTGGAATAGTATGTAATGTTTAGGTCAATGTGCACTAATAGAATTGATACTGTATTTCAGTTTGATATTGTATGAGTTTTTAGAATGGTATATAATGTTTAGATCAATCTACACGAATGGAATTAATACTGTATTTCAGTTTGATATTGGATGAGTTTTTAGAATGGTATATAATGTTTAGATCAATCTACACTAATGGAATTAATACTGTATTTCAGTTTGATATTGTATGAGGTTTTAGAATGGTATATAATGATTAGATCAATCTACACTAATCGAATTGATTCTGTATCTTTCAATTTCACAGCGTGCGTGAGTTCTGAACTGGTATCTAATTTGTGTCTCAGCTTACAATATCTTTCAGCATCTTTGAAACTTTCACTGTAATGAATGTTGGACTTGTATGTAACTTGTATCTCAGGGTACACTATGGGGATGTTTAAACATCCTTTATAATGAATGGGTGTGAGCTTTGGGTATGATATTTAATTTAAATCTCAGGGTACATCATTAGCTTAGATTCTGTGCCATTCAATCAGTAGCGTGTGCCAATTCTATCTGATATTTAATTGCTCGCTGAGTCTGCATTATATTTAGATTGACACATTGTATTTCAATCTGCTAGTGGGTGTGATTTTGACCTGTGATTGATGTATCTGACTGTCAGTGGGACTGAATTGGGGCGAAATGGAAACAACTTTTTTTTCTCCTGCTTTGTTTGATTGAAAATGTGTCTCTGGAACTTGGAATGAATGTGGGCCTGACTACTTCTGCAGTCTGAGACTAGGGAACTGATGAACTGTCTATCCCTCTGTACTCTGAGTGATAATGTACCTACTGTGTGTGAGAGGAGTTGGCTGCACTGTTCCTTGTGCCTCAAGTGCAGCAACCATCACATTCATCACGATACCTTCAAGTATTTGCCTCTATGAAGAAAAAACATATCTTATAACTCAAGAACAGGTGAGGGGCAAAATATCAAAGAGGTGAATTTAATTTCTCAATTAATAATCATTAAGAACACCCACAAATGAAAACCAGTGTCAGTATCAGCCTCCACTGAAGTACTGAAGCTCCCAGCTCCTGCATCACAAATGTTCTGGGCAGATCCATCCAGACAAAACACTGCATTGGGATCATCCCAACTGCTCTCTGCTCTACACATATTTCCAGCCATCCTGCTTCATATGCACAAATTTTAAAAAATGAAGCCCGATATGTATATCCCTCAATTCATTTCTCCCCATACACTTGTTCATTTGTTCCACCTCCCCTTAAGTGCATCAATACTATTCACCCCAACCTCTCCCTGTGATAGCAAATTCCAGATTCTATCCATTCACTGCATAAATACATTTTTCATGAATTCCTCATTGGTTTTATGGATGTTGATTTTATATTTTTGGCTCTTATTTCAGAAACCACCACAAGTGGAAACATGTCTCTGTGTATTCTATAAAAGCCCTTCACTATTTCCTCACTTTTTTCATTTGTTCCTGGGACATAGGCATCGCTGGCTATGCCAGCATTTATTGCCCATTACAAATTGCCCTTGACAAAGTGGTGGTGAGCTGCCTTCTTGAGCCGCTGCAGTCCTTGAGATGCAGGAATACCAACAGTGCTGTTTGGAAGGGAGTTCCAGGATTTTTACCCAACGACAATGAAGGAATGGCGATACAGTTCCAAGTCAGGATGGTGTGTGGCTTGGAGAGGGACTTGCTGGTGGTAGTGCTCCCTTGCATCTGCTGCCCTTGTCCTTCTCGGTAGTAGAGGTTCAGAGTTTGGAAGGTACTGTTGAAGGAGCCTTAGTGTGTTGCTGTAGTGCATCATGTAGATTGTACACACTGCTGCCACTGTGCATTAGTGGTGAATGGAGTGAATGTTGAAGCTGCTGGATGGGGGCAATCAAGCAGTCTACTTGAGTGTTGTTGGAGCTACACTCATCCAGGCAAGTGTAGAGTATTCCATCAAACTCCTGACTGGTGCCTCGTAAATGGTGGAAAAATGTAAAGATGTGGGGAGACAGGAGGTAAGTTGCTCACTGCAGAATTCCTAGCCTCTGACCTGCTTTTGTAGCAAATGCATTTATGTGGCTGGTCCAGTTCAGTTTATTGTCAATGGTAACTCCCCCAATGTTGATGGTGGGGGTTTCAGTGATGGTAATGCCATTGAACATCAAGGGGAAATGATTAGATTCTCTCTTTTTTGAGATGGTCATTGCCTGGCATTTATGTGACGCAAATGTTATTAACCACTTATCAGCCCAAGCCTGGATGTTGTCCAGGTCTTGCAACATCTGGACACGGGCTGCTTCAGTATCTGAGGAGTCATGAATGGTGCTGAACATTGTGCAATCATCAGTGAACATCCCCACTTTCGGCCTTGTGATCCCACTTCTGATAAATTGTCTTTTGACTTAACTAGAGGCATTTGGGAGCAGCGACGAAGAGCAAACAGAGAGCATGAAAGAATATTGACAAGCAAAATAAAAATGGATCCAAAGATGTTTCATCAATACATTGGAGTAAGAGGCAACTGAGGAAAGAGTAGGGCCCATCAGGGTGGAAGATGTGGGTATGTTTGTTAATGAATACTATACTGTCTTCACAAATGAGGGGGTGATGCATATATTGTAATTAAGGAGAAGGAGTGTGAAGTATTGGACATGATAAACTGAGGGAGAGAAGTTGTATAAATGGGATTAGCATCCTTGAAAGTGGATAAATCATCAGGGCCGGATGAAATGTACCCCAGGAGGTTAAAAGAAGCCAGGAAGGAAATAGTGGAAGGTCTGACCAGTTTCCAATCCCTCACTGGATACAGGTGTGATGCCAGAGGATGGGAGGTCTCGCAACGTTGCAATAAAAGCAAAATTCTGCAGATGCTGGAAATCTGAAATAAAAACTATTAGTGCTGGAAATACACAGCAGGTCTGGCAGCATCTGTGGAGAGAGAAGCAAAGTTAATGTTTCTGTTCTGATGAAAGGTCACTGACCTGAAATGTTAACTTTGCTTCTCTCTCCACAGATGCTGCCAGACCTGCTGTGTATGTCCAGCACTTTTTGTTTTTATTGCTAACATTGCACCATTCTTGAAAAAGGAAGCGAATGAACAATTAAAGGCCAGTCAGCCTAACCTCAATAGTGGGCGAATTATTGGAATTAATTCTGAGAGACAGGATAAACCGGCACTTAGAAAGGCTCAGATTAATCAAGTATCATCAGCATGGATTTGTTCAGGGAAGCTCCTGTCTGACTATCTTGATTGAATTTTTTGAAGAAGTAACAATGAGGATTGTGAGGATAGTGCAGTTGATGTGGTCTACATGGATTTTAGCAAGGCTTTTGACAAGGTCCCACATGGCAAACTGGTTTAAAAAACATAAAAGCGCATGCGATCCAGGGGAATGTAGCAAGCTGGATACGAAATTGGCTCAGTGGCAGGAAACAAGAAGGAATTGGTTACAGGTGTTTTTGCAACTGGAGGACTGTTTCCAGTGGTGTTCCACAGGGCTCAGAACTAGGTCCCCTGCTTTTTGTGGTATATATTAATGATATAGACATAAATGTAGAGGGCACAATCAAGATGTTTGCAGATGACACAAAAATTGTCCGTGTTGTTGATAGGGAGGAGGATAGCTGTACACTGCAGGAAGATATCAATAGACTGGTCAGGTGGGCAGAGAAGTGGTAAATGGAATTCAAATTGGACAAGGGTGAGGTGATGCATTTGGGAGGTCAAAAAAGGCAAAGGAATACACAATTAATGGGAGAACACTGAACGGTGCAGAGGAAGTGAGGGATGTTGGAGTGAATGTCCACAGATCCCTGAAGTAGCAGTACAGGTCAATAAGGTGGTTCAGCAGGTATATGGAATCCTTTCCTTTATTAACTGAGGTATAAAGTATAAGGGTGACCTGGTATCCATGTCAATAAGTCACTGACAGCTAACATGCAGGTGCAGCAAGCAATTAGAAAGGCTAATAGTATGTTAGCCTTTATCACAAGAGGATTTGAGTACAGGATTAGTGAATTCTTGCTTCAATTGTATAGAACCTTGGTTAGACCGTACTTGGAGTACTGTGTGCAGTTTTGGTCTCCTTACCTGAGGAAGGATAGTATTGCCATGGAGGGAGTTCAACGAAGGTTCATCAGACATGTTCCTGGGATGGTGGGACTGTTCTATGAAGAGAGATTGGGAAACTGGGACTGTATTCTCTAGAGTTTCGAAGAATGAGAGGTGATCTCATTGAAACGTACAAAATACTTAAAGGACAGTCAGGGTAGATGCAGCTAAGATGTTTCCCCTGGTTGGGGAGTCGAGAACCAGGGGACGCAATTTCAAAATAAGGGGCAAGCCACTTAGGACAGAGATGTGAAAAAATTTTGTTATGCAGAGGGTTGTGAATCTTTGGAATTCTGTACCCCAGAGGGCTGTGGAAGCTCAGTCATTGAGTATGTTTAAAGCAGAGATTGACAGATTTCTAAATACAAATGACATAAGGGAATATGACGAAAGTGTGGGGAAAAGGACATTGAAGTGGATGATCAGCCATGATCATATTGAATGGCGGGGCAGACTCAATGGGCTGAATGGCCGACTCCTGTTCCTATGTTCCGAACCCCACATGATCAGCGAGGCACAGCCTCAGACCGACTTGTCGGGTGGTGTAAACAGATATCACTGCTTCTGATCTTCACCAGAACAGAGAGTGAGATGTAACATTGATCATCAAACAGACTGTGAGAGAATACAACAGAATAAAACACATGGAGAGACACTGTGGAATAACAAATAGATTAGATTGGAATGTTGAATTCTGATTGGAATGGATAAAGCACCAGAATCAATAGATTAAATTGGGATTCTCATCACTATATTGATCTGAGACAGAAAAGCAAAACTGATGGAAAGAAGGAAAGAAGGAAGAAAAGAAAGAATGGAACTGTTCAATTTTTTTCAGTTTTTTCACTCGCCCATCAAAGCTGGATTAAAAAAAGTTGCAAATAACAGAGAATTTCACCAAAAAGGGAGATTAAACGCTGCAGAAAGCTTGGATCGAAGGATGCCCCAGCAGATCACCTGTTTAACTGTCTCCTCACTGGGGGATTTCAATCAGTGAGCAATATTATTCGCTACCTTTTTTTTGTTAATGAACCCAGAACTGTCACTTGGTGTTAATGTCTGTGTTCCGACTCCTGAATAATAAAGTTGTGAGTTTCTCGATATTTTTTGGACACATTTCCTGCTGAAAGAACTAAGAACTCTTTTCTAATTTACACAATACTATATGCACACTCATCAAGCCTCCGAAGCTCGCATCCTTGGTGCTGCTCTCTCTTCTCCCAAACCTCATCTCATGTGACTGTTACATCATCACTCTGACAGTGGGAGGGGTTGTTCCCACTGTCTTCAGCATTAACCCTTTACATCCTTATACTGCACTGTCTGTCCAAAAAAATCAGTGGAGGGAACTTGATTTATCGAAACACCAACAGCTGCCAGTTGAAAATCAACTCAACCCATCAGAGAGAGAGAGAGAGAGAGACTGTCAGAGAACTTCCTGCATCCAGTCCTGACCCTGTTACACTCAGCAGATGCTCACCCAGACCCCACTCTCATCAACACTGAACATTTTTACTGAGACACTTCAAATACTGTTTATAAAAGGCAGGAAAGGTCAAAGTTCACACCGTTGTATTGAATGGAACAAAGTTTAATATATTCTGACCTTTTCTCGGTAACCACGAGACATAGGTTTCTTATTTGGTTACTTTGATTTTTCTTGTTCCTGACTGACAAATATTCCAAACCTCAGATAAACCCTCCCACTTGTGTCATGTCCCAGTCTCGGTTAAAAGCAACACATAATGACACAAACACTCTGCAACACAGAACGCGGTCACACGTTCCTTCAGTGAGATTAATGTCAAACTGTTTTCCAGGTTGAATGGAACGGTGAACAAATTTCTATCAAAGAAGTTACCTTTGAAATATCAGGACTGAATTTCTGGATAAGGAGGAACAGCCATTCCAACGTCACATCCTTCACAAAGTTTGTTTTCTCCTGTGACTGAAATTCATCATGTAACTTGAATTATGAGTTCAAGCTCACAAGACACAGATGTGACCTTCTAAACCATGTTGCTAATAATGACATGAGGCTCTGCTGGGAGTTGAACCCAGGATTTCCTATTTAATAGGCAGGTGTTTTCGCCAACTAAGCTCCAGAACCAAATAACAAATGCTTTTACAGTTGAAATCAGAAGAGGGCACTATATTCTCATCCCATTTCTCCACTGGTCACAACATATTTTAAACATTTCCCACTTACTGAGACAGTCAATCATATACTCTATTTTTCTCTGTACTGAGAATGAATGTTTTGGAAGAAAATACATACATTCAATTGTTTCTGAAAGGTTGCAGAACACAACATATGAGTAATATTCCCCATTGCTTTCTCAGCACTGATGGATTGTGAAGCGGGAGACAGCCAGAAGTCCCACTGAGCCGCACTGACCCCGAGCTGAGAAAGAAATGAGATAAAGTTCAATCTTTCACAGCGAGATGCTACAGAGAGAGGAGTCCCGAATCAAAGTGAGACTTTCTCATACTGTTGTTGAATTTCATGTCACACACTCCTTGTACTCTCTGCTAATGAAGCCCCCAAAAAAGGGAAAAACAGAATGGCACTCAAACTCACAACCCTGAGATTAAAAGTCTCATGTTCGACTGACTGAACTATCACTTCTACTCAGTCTCTTATTGGATGGATGCAACTGTATGCTCCACTGCAGGGGCAGCTTTCAAATCATCCCATGGATCCACATGTCAGTCTGAGTTACATGTTGTAGACTTAAGCAAAGGAAATCTGCTCACTTCCAAAACTATCAGTGAGTTGAAGCTGATTACGATCAACATCATCAGAGGTCAGAACTACCTGGTGAAAGAAAACACCCTGAAGAAGGATCCACAATTCTTCAAACGCATCAAAAAAGTGAAAAACCAATAAATCCATGAGTTAATCCAAACCAAACAACAGAAACACAGAAGAATTCCATTCCATACCAGATACTAGTCGTGTTGTTCCTGTATCCAGCTCTCAGTTACTACTCCACCTTCATACACCCCCTTGGTGATCTGTACATTTTGTTCATTTCAATTTTGTCGACAGGCTCTTTGAATCCAGTTCTCTGGTCCTCAAACAGGCTCCGCATGAAAGTCAATTCCGCCTGCTGTCAGGCTGCAACCGATCGATGACCTTCAACTAAAAACACAAAAGAGAATGGGCTCGTCCGGGAGTTGAACCCGGGACCTCTCGCATATTAACCAATTGTACACCCAAAGCGAGAATCATACCTCTAGACCAACGAGCCACTGACAATGCATGTGTTTTTAGCTCCTGTGGAAAAGCTGTTCATCCATTTTTTTTCAGATCAAAGCAACATCCTGTAAATGCTGAAATCATAACAGAAAGTGTTGGAAATGTTCAACAGCTCTGGCAGCATCTGTGGAGAGAGAAACACAGTTAACGTTTCAGGGTGTTCACCTTTTGTCTCAGCCATCCTTTCAGACTGCTTCTGTCCATCCAATCTCACTTTCTATTCTATCCACATTCTAACCATTCACTACGTAATTACATTTTTCATGAATTCCTCATTTCTTTTATGAATGACAATTTCATATTTCCGGCCCTTGCTTCAGACAAGTGGAATCATGTCTCCATCTACCCAATCAAACCCCTTCACTATTTCCTCACATTGCAATGTTTCTTTAACCCTGACAGACTATGGAGTTTCTGCCGCTTGACTGCAGTTCTTGTTTCCTGCCAGTAGATGTCACCTCACTCCAATTCAGTGAAGTTTACAAATCTGAGTGAGACACAACAGGAAATAATTGTTCACATTACGGTGAATGTGTGGGATTTAGAAATACTAGGAGTGGAGACGAGTTATTATTGCATTTTGTCAAAACAAACATAACTTATAATGTTGTGTTAAATCCATCACTCTGTTTTCTTGACTCTGCGAGTGACCTGGAGTCATCGAGACACTGAGTCATTTGTGGTATAAAAGGAGGCCATTCGCCCCATCGAATCCATGGCGACTCTCCAGGGAGCGATCCGGTCAGTCCCACTCGAATGCTCGATCCCCGTAGCCCTGTAAATTTATTTCCTTCAAGTGCCCATCCAAATTCCTTTTGTAATCATCGATTGTTTCCACTTCCACCACCCTCGTGGGCAGCGATTTGCAGATCATTACCAATCACTGTGTAAAAAAGGTTCTTCCGCACATTCCCCCTGCATCTCTTGCCCAAAACATTCAATCTGTGTCCCTAGTCCTTGTACCAATAGTTAATGGGAACAATTTTTCCTTGCCAACTTATCTAAAACTGTCATAGCCTTTTGCACCTCTATCAATTCTCCCCTCAATCTCCTTTGATACAGGCAGAACAACCCTAGCTTTTCCAGCCTAACCTTGAAACTATAATCCTCCATCCCTGGAACCATTCTGGTAAATCTCCTCTGCATCCTCTCAAGGATCCGCACATTCTTTCTAAAGTGTGGTGAGCAGAACTGGGCGCAACATCCAATTGGGGCCAAACCAGAGCTTTATAATGGTTCAGCATAATTGCCCTGCTTTTGTACTCAATACCTCTATTTATAAAGCCCAAGATCCCATATACTTTGCTAACCACTCTCGCAATATGTCTTGCCAACTTCAAAGATTGATGGGCATGCACCCAAGTCCCTCTACTCCTGCACATTCTTCACAACTGTAGCATTGAGTCTCTCCCTATTCCTTCTGCTAAAATACTTCATCTCACATCAGTCACTATTAAATTCCATCTGCCACCTGTCTGCCCATTCTGCTCGCCTATCACTGTCCTGTTGCAAACAATTCATATCATCCTCACTGTTTGCCACTCATCCAGGTTTGGTGTTATCGGCATATTTTGAGATTCTACTCTATATTTCAAGATCCAAGTCATTTATCTGTCGCAAAAAAAGCAGTGGTTCTAGCACTTACCCCTGGGGAGCACCACTGTCGACTATCCTCCAGTCTGACAAAGAACCATTTAATATGACTCACTGTTTTCTGTCCTTAAGCCACTTTTCTATCAAATTGGACACTGATCCCCCTATTCCATGAACATCAATTTTGTTAACCACCCTTTTATGTGATACCTTATCAAATACTTTCATAAAATCCATATAAACAACATCCACTGCATTCCCTTCATCGACCTTCTCTGTTAGTTCATCAAAAAATGCTGTTAGATTAGTCAAGCATGAACTTCCATTTATAAATCCCTGCTCACTCTCCTTAATTAACTCAAACCTCTCCAGTGACTGTTGATTTTTTACCCTGATTATTCTTTCTAAAACCTTACCCACCACTGCTGTTAATCTAACTGGCCTGTAGTTACCCAGACTGTCCTTACAGCCTTTCTTGAATAAGGGTGTCACATTTGCCTCTGTTCAATCCTCTGGCACCTCCCCCGTATCCAGGGAAGATTGGAAGATTATAACAAGCCCTTCTGTTATCTGCATACGCATTTCCTTTTGCAACCTGGGATGTAAGCCATCCGTACCAGGTGATTTATCTACCCGAAGCACAGCCAGCCTTTTTAGTAGCTCCCTCTCTCAATTTGTACCCGATCCATTGCCTCTACTCTCTCCGCTTCTACTGATATTTTGTCAGATTCCAATTCCTTAGTGATCACTGATACAAAGTACTCATTAAATATATTAACATTGCCCAGCACCTCTCAGCATGTACTATCCTCTTTGTCTTTAATAAGGCCCACTCCACCTCTTACTACCCACTGATTACTTATCTACTGCTCAAAGATCGTTGGGTTCCCTTTCATGTTGACTGCCATTCTCTTCTCATAGAAATAAACAATAAGCTAAATATAGAAGATATAAATATTTCCCATCCTTGATGAGGTGGAACTTTTTTATGTTGTGGGTGGTAATGACCTGACCCACGAGTGTGGTGGAAGCAGAGACAATCAATGATTTGAAAAGGAAATTGGATGGATACTTGAAGGAAAGAAACTTGCAGGAGGAAAGGGATCGAGCTGGTGAGTGGAACTGACCAGATTGCTCCGGGAAGAGCCAGCATGGACATGATAGGCCAAACGACCACCTTCTGTGCTGTAAATGACTCTGTGTTGTTTCTCAAATCCAATCCACTGGTGCTTGGTAAATAATTTCAAAGTAAATTGTGCAACTGGAAAATCAGAACAAAAGCATGGGACGCATAAAGAATTGAAATTGCCTTTAGATCTTCAATCTAACACTCCCCCAACTGAGCTATTTCAGCCCCACTTGGTTAATGTCTTTGTGTCCTTGTTTTGGAAGAAAATACATACATTCAATTTTTCCGAAAGGTTACAGAACACAACATGTGAGTAATATTCCCCATTGCTTTCTCAGTACTGCTGGATTGTGAAGCGGGAGACAGCCAGAAGTCCCACCGAGCCGCATTGACCCCGAGCTGAGAAAGAAATGAGATAAAGTTCTATCTTTTGCAGCGAGATGCTGCAGAGAGAAGAGTCCTGAATCAAAGTGAGACTTTCTCATACTGTTGTTGAATTTCATTTCAAACACTCCTTGTACTCTCTGCTAATGAAGCCCCAAAAAAGGGAAAAACAGAATGGCACTCAAACTCACAACCCTGAGATTAAAAGTCTCATATTCGACTGACTGAACTGTCACTTCTACTCACTCTCTTATTGGATGGATACAACTGTATGCTCCAATGCAGGGGTGGCTTTCAAATCCTCCCTTGGATCCACATGTCAGACTGAGTTACATCTTGCAGACTCAAGCAAAGGAAATTTGCTCAGTTCCAAAACTATCAGAAGCTTATTATGATCAACATCATCAGAGGTCAGAGCTTCCTGGTGAATGGAAACACCCTGAAGAAGGATCCACAATTATTCAAACGCATCAAAAAAGAGAAAAACAAGAACATCGATGAGATATTATTATTAGAGATACAGCACTGAAACAGGCCCTTCGGCCCACCAAGTCTGTGGCGACCAACAACCACCCATTTATACTAACCCGACAGGAATCCCATATTCCCTACCACCTACCTGCACTACGGGCAATTTACCTATCACCTGCAAGTCTTTGGAGGGGGGAGGAAACCAGAGCACCCAGCAAAAACCCACACAGACACAGGAAGAACTTGCAAACTCTCACAGGCAGTACTCAGAATTGAGCCCAGGGCCCTGAAACTGTGAGGTTGTGGGTCTAACCACTGCGCCACTGTGCCACCCTAATCGAAACCGAACAACAGAAACACAGAAGAATTCCATTCCATACTAGCTACTAGTCATGTTGTTTTTGGATCCAGCTCTCAGTTACTGCTCCACCTTCAGACACCCACTTGGCGACCTGTACATTTTGTTCATTTCAATTTTGTCAACAGGCTCTTTGAATCCAGTTCTCTGGTCCTCAAACAGGATCTGTATGAACGTCAATTTCGCTTTCTGTGAGGCTGCAACCAATTGATGACCTTCAACTAAAAACACAAATGAAGAAGGGCTAGACTGTTAACCTCTCGCATATTAACCAATCAGACACCCAAAGTGGGAATCATACCCCTGGACCAACAAGCCACTGACAAGGTGCATTATTTTTAGTTCTGTTTAGAACTTTGCTATCAAGTATATATTGTCTCTCCCAATTCCTTCTGATAAAGTGCATCACCTCACACGAATCACTATTAAATTCTATCTGCCACCTGTCTGCCCATTCTGCTAGCCTATCACTGTCCTGTTGCAGGCAGGTCATATCATCCTCACTGTTTACCACTCCTCCAGGTTTGGTGTTATCGGTATATTTTGAGATTCTACTCGATATTCCAAGATCCGAGTCATTTACATATAGCAGAAAAAGCAGTGGTTCTCGCAGTGACCACTGGAGAACACCCACTGTCGACTATCCTCCAGTCTGACAAAGAACCATTTACTATGATTCGCTATTTTCTGTCCTTAAAGCAATTTTCTATCCAATTGGAAGTGACTCTCCTATTCCATGAACCTCAATTTTGTTAACCACCCTTTTATGTGCTACCTTATCATTCATTCTTAATCCATCCATCCATCCTTTCTTAAAATCCATATCAACAACATTCGCTGCATCATCTTCCTGTTAGTTCATCAAAAAATGCAGTTAGTCAAGCATGAACTCCCATTTATAAATCCATGCTCACTCTCCTCAATTAACTCAAATCTCTCCAAGTGACTGTTGATTTTTTCCCTGATATTGTTTCGAAAACCTTACTCACCACTGCTGTTAATCACACTGGCCTGTAGTTACCCCTTACACCCTTTGTTGAAATAGGAAGTCACATTTGCCACTGTTCAGTCCTCTGGCACCTCCACAGTGCTTTTTGGGAGGGTGTTCCTGGTTTTTGACCCTGCAACAGTAAAGGAATGGCGGTATAGTGCCAAGTCAGGAGGGTGTGTGACTTGGAGGGGAACTTGAAGGTGGTGATGTTCCCATGCGTCTGCTACCTTTGTCCTTCTAGGTGGTTGAGTTTGTGGGTTGGAAGGTGCTGTTGAAGGAGGCTTGGCAAGTTGCTGCAGTACATATTGTAAATGTTACACACTGCTGCCACTCTGCACTGGTGCTAGAGGGAATGAATGTTTAAGGTGGTGGATGGGGTGCCAATCAAGTGGGCTGCTTTGACCTGATGGTGTCAATCTCTTGAGTGTTGTTGGAGCTGCACTCATCCAGGCATGAGTATTCCATCACATTCCTGACTTGTGCCTTGTAGATGGTGGGCAGGCTTTGGTGAGTCAAGAGGTGAGTTAGTCGCCGCAGAGTTCCCAGCCTCTGACCCGCTCTTGTAGTTGTAGCTGTCGCTGTAATAATAATAGGCAACTGTCCGTCTCGGACGGCGATGGGCTACGCCTGCCGTGTAGGTCACTTCTGTATTAAACATCGTTTGTTGTGGCTGTAGAGGATGACTCGTGAGTGAAAATCCCTTCCACAGCTGGTACAGATGAATATCATTGGCCCGAGGTCGACTGATAATTTTTCCTTCCTCTGAGCTCTCTTTCCCCCCAACTGGTCATTTCTTTTGTCCTCTGCTTTTCCCATCGTCTTCCTGAATGCCTTTCTCCAGGAATTCCAGTCAGCAGGAAGGACTTCCCATGCATCGACTACACTCCCAGTCTGCTGGAGATCTCGTTTGCAGATGTCCTTGTATCATAGACGTGGGTGACCTGTTGGTCTCATGCTGATAGCAAGCTCACCATAGAGCATGTCTTTGGCAAAGCGACCGTCATCCATTTAGCACACATGACCCAGTCAACAGAGTCACCGCTGACTCAAGAGGACAAACATGCTGCGGATCCCTGCACGCTGGTGCACTTCTGCATTCGGCACTCTGTCCTGCCAGGAGATGCCCAATATCCATCTGAGACAGTGGAGGTGGAAGCTGTTCAGCTTCTTTTCTTGACTTGTATAAGTTGTTGATGCTTCTCAACAATAAAGGAGGGTGCTGAGAACACAAGCCTGGTACACGCAGAGCTTCGTATTTTTGGTCAGTTTGCTGTTGGTTCACATTGGTCTTCTCAACTTTGACATGACAGCTGCAGCATTGACAATCCTGGTGCTGATTTCAGCATCAAGGGACAGATTGCTGGTGATTGTTGATCCTCCAAAGTGAGGTTGTCGATTTTGATGGAAGATGGAGTCTCGACGTCCTGGCCCATAACTTTCATCTTCTTGATGCTGATCATCAGTCCAAACTCCTTGCAGGCCAGGGAGAACCGATAGACAAACTGCTGCAAGTGAATTTCATTATGGGATGTCAGCACAGCGTCATCAGCAAACAGCATCTCACAGACTAGGAACTGACTCATTTTAGTCTTGGCGCGCAGTCTTGCCAAGATGAACAGCTTGTCATCAGCTCTGGTATGCAGGTGGACACCCCATCTGAGTCACTGAAAGTGTACAATTGCAGCATGGAGAAGAGTATGCTAATTGTAAAGGATGTGAGCTGTGAGGAGTTTACAAGGAGGCTTCCAGGGGACTTGGAGAGGATAACTGAATGAAATGACAGATGGAACATTATATGAATAAGTGTGAAGTTATCCACTTTGGCAGAATAAACAGAAAGACAGAGTATTTCTTAAATGGTGAGAGTTTGGGAAGTGTTGATGTTCAAAGGGACCTGGGTGTCCTTGTTCATGAGACACTAAAAGCTCGCATGCAGGTGCAGCAATCAATTAGGAAGGCAAATGGTATGTTGGCCTTCACACAAAGGGTCTTGAGTACAGGAGTAAAGATGTCTTGCTGCAATTGTATAGAGCCTTGGTGAGACTGCGCTGGAGTATTGTGTACAGTTTTGGTTTCTTTATCTAAAGAAGGATATACATGCCATTGAGGGAGTGCAATGGACGGTCACCAGACTAATCCCTGGGATGAGGAAACTGGGCTTGTATTCCTTAAAGTTTCATTTAAAAGGCCATTTAAAACTGAGATAGGGTGGAGTTTCTTCATTCAGAGGGTGGTGAATCTTTGGAATTCTCTACCCCAGGGGCATGTGGAAGTTCAATCATTGAGCATGTTCAAGACAGAAATTGATAGAAACCTTGATACTCATGACATCAAGGGATATGGGGATAGCACGGGAAAGTGGTGTTGAGGCAGAGGATCATCCATGATCTAATTGAATGGCAGTACAGGCTCGATGGGCTAAATGGCCTCCTCCTATGTTCCTCTGTTTCTAAGAGAGTTGTCACCAGGACACAGCCCTGCTTTACCCCACTGCTGATCTTGAAAGCATCTGATGTTGCTCCATTGTAACTGATGGTACTGTGCATGTTCTCGTGGAAAGAAGAGATGACGCCCAAGAGTTCAGGAGGGCAGCCTATGTTCCATCGCAGTTTGAAGAGTCCGTCGCTGCTGACAAGATTGAAGGCCTTGGTGATGTCTATAAAGACAATGTAGAGTGGTCTGTACTGTTCACAGTACTTCTCCTGTAGCTGCCGAAGTGAGACAATCATGTCGACTGTCGATCTACCAGCTCTGAAGCTGCACTGAGACTCAGGATAGATGTGTGATGCCAGGGTCTGCAATCTGGTCAGAGCACTGTGAGCAAAGACCTTCCCCACAATACTTAGCAAGGAGACGCCTCGGTAATTGCTGCAGTCACTGCGATTCCCCGTTATTTTTGTACAAGGTGACAATGTTTGCATCACGCATGTTGAGAGGCGCAGATCTCTCCTTCCAACAGAGACACAGAAGTTCATGGAGATGCTGCAGCAGAGCCGCTTTTCCACTTTTGATGATTCCAGGTGGAATACCATCATTTCGCAGGGCTTTACCACTGGCAAGACGGTCAATGTCGTTGTTGAGCTCTATTATAGTGGACTCACTGTCGAACTCCTCCATGACAGGGAAGTCTGGAATGGCGCTGAGAGCTACTTCAATGACAATGTTCTCCGTTATGTAGAGTTCAAGGTAATGCTCCACTCACCTTTCCATCTGCTTGTTAGGTTCAGTGATGATTGTCCCTGGCTTTGTCTTCAAAGGTGCTGATTTAGTTACTGCTGGGCCCGTTGCTTTCATAATTTTTCTTTTATTCATTCATGTGATGTGGTCATCACTGGCTAAGCCAGCATTTATTGCCCATCCCTCATTTCCCATGAGAAGGTGGTGGTGAGCTGCCTTCTTGAACCGCTGCTGTCCATGTGAGGTTGGTACACCCACAGTGCTGTTAGGAAGGGAGTTCCAGGATTTTGACACAGCGACAGTGAAGGAAAGGCGAGAGAGCTCCAAGTCACGATAGTGTGTGGCTTGGAGGGGAACTTGCAGGTGGTGATGTTCCCATGAATTTGCTGCCCTTGTCCTTCTAGTTGGTAGAGGTTGCGGGTATGGAAGGTGCTGTCTAAGGAACCTTGGTGTGTTGAATTCCTTCATATGTCCCTCTAGCATCCCCCAGATTCAGCGGCAGATTGTATGCTGTTGCAGAGCCTTAACCAGTATTGATTGGTGCAGTGCCGAGCAGTCTGCAGAGACTTGTTTCTGGCAGCTCTGAGAGCATCGAGAGTTTGTTTGCTGGGGACTGGTTTGTAGTTCATGAGGGCTCTCTTCTTAGTTACAGTAACTGACTCCATTTCAGTCCAATAAGCCTCAAACCAGTCAGCATTCCTCCCATCTCTTTTCCCGTGCAGAGTTATAGATGGTGGCGTGCAGATGATTCCACTTTGACACCGCACTGAGGCCTTGGGTGTTTTCTGAAAGAGCCTGATCGAGGATGTTGAGGAACTCCTGGGTCCTTTCTGGATCAGTGGTTCGGCAAGTGTTGATCCGTGAAGGACCTTTCTTCTTGGATGGGTGAAGCTTCCTTGGCTGAAGCCTGACCTTGCTACGCACTCGGGAGTGGTCAGTGTCACAGTCAGCGCTGTGATAGCTGTGAGTGATGAGGACACTGCTGAGGGTGGTACGTCTGGTGATGTTAAGTTCTAGCTGGTGCCAGTGGCGTGATCTTGGATGGCTCCAGGACACCTTGTGGCACAGCTTGAACTGGAAGTAGCTGTTTGTCACACAGAGTCCATGGTGACAGCATAGATCCAGCAACCTCTGTCCATTTTTGATCATCTTGCCAATCCCCTGGTGCCCTATGTTTGTTGGCCAAGCTATAGTCAGTACCCACACTTGCGTTGAAATCTCCTAGAAGATACAATCCCTCAGTGCAGAGAATTCCATTGATGGCAGCGTCAAGTGTCTCATAGAATTGATTCTTGACATCTGGGGTGGAGGTGAGTGTCGGGACATAGATGCACATGAGATTAACTGGGCCCGCGCTTGTTGACAAGTGAAGGGTAAGAAGTCTCTCTGAACCAACTGTGGGTGGTTCACTCATTGCAAGTGGCGTGTTTTTTACTGTGAAACCCACGAGTTGCCTCTTGGGCTTTCCCCTGCCAGAAGAAGGTGTAGTGTTTCTCTTTGAGGGATCCACTTTGAACGAGTCTAGTTTCTTGCTGAACAGCAATGTCCACATTGAGCCTTGTGAGTTCTTTGTCGATCACAGCTGTCTTGTGTGTGTCATCAGCCTGCAGAAGGTTGTCAGTAAGGCCAGGACTCATGGTCCTCACATTCCAGCTTGCGATGCGAAGGACTGGTGTCTTCTTTGTTAAGTTTGTCTTGCCTGGTGCATAGATTATCGAACTGCCTGTTGAGAGATGACTCTCTAAGCTCCAAGCATCCATTGAAGCAAGTAGGTCATGGCAGGACAGCAGTTACTGAGTGGGTGGTAGTTATCCAATGAGACATGATGATCTCTCTCACTGTCAGAAGTAACCCCTGGTGCTCATACTCTGCACCAATTGAGTGAGAGCTTACAATCAGCAACTGTTTCTTCCCGTGTTGTGCTAATGTTTAACCACAAAGCTGGAGTGTCCTCTCCAGGGCACAGGCCTGGGCAAATAGTATGGAGACACTGAGCATCAGGACTCCCTCTCAGCATTGCTAGTATTGTCCAAAGGAAAGGAAAAAAACAGTACTGTTTGGTATTGCACTGCTGTAGGAGTTGCTGGAAAACTACCTGATAAGTAACAGGTAACTGCCTACGGGACTCCACTCCGGATTTACTGTCCAGGTTTACTCCCTCAGCCTTCTTCTCTCTCAAGACACCCACAGGGAAGTGAGACTTTTTGCCCATATCTGGGGCTCTGTTTCTTGGCATCAGGATGGAACCACATGCCAGTGGGCTTGCATGACATGCACAAGGATATCACACACTGCCCCATCCCTGTGACAGCTCAGAGAGTGTCCCTGATGATAATGCACCCCACAGGAACATCACAAACAGCCCCCTCCCTCGGACAGCTCAGGGTCAGACACTGCACATACTGCAACAACAGTGACATTCCTGGATTAGTCCCTCCATTCCCAAAAACAAGCATTCACCCTACTTTATGCTTTCTGTCCCTCAGCCAATTTTGTATCCCCGCTGCCACTACCCCCTTTAATCCCATCTGCTCGAATTTTGTTCACAAGTCTATTTTATGGTACTTTTTCAAACACAATTTCGAAGTCCAGACACACACCATCAACCTCACCACCCTGGTCAACTCTCTCTGAAACTTCATCAAAGAAATTAATTAATTAATTAATTCATACACAATCTTCTGTTAACCAATCTGTACTGACTGTCATTTATTAGCCCATGTTCTACCAAGTGACAGTTAATTTCCTCCTGGATAATTGTCTCTAAAAGTTTCCCCACCACCGACTTTGGACTAACTGGTCTGTAGTTCCTGGGTTTATCTCTCTTTTTAAACAGGGCTGTAACATTAGCAATCCTTGCAGATGTATCTTTTAATTCTGGAAAGTCTATTGTGGACAATCTCTTTGGGAATGACTTTAACCAATTAAAGCAACAGGATATTTGATTAATAAGTCCAGAACTTTTATTGAGAGTAAAATAGTACTTAATAATTGAAAGCAAAATTATCTTGAACAAACTTGGACAATATAACTTTACTGCTCGAGCAGGTGTGTGGACTGGTCGAGCTTGGTCTCAGAGTGTCACGGTCCTCTTTGTCCAGCCTGGATCCCTCATCAGGTGGAGAACTTGGTTGATGATCTGAGCCTTTACCCCTGAGGTCTTCTAGTGTTCCTGCACACTGAACCCTTACAAAATCCCTACTTTTAACCCCTGGATTGACATCACACCACCTTGTAAAATAATATTTGGTCCGAGCTGTTGCCAGGTACATTTAATAAGTTCTTAATGATGTCTTCCACTAACAGTCACCTGTCCTCAGAATCTCAGACATGAGTACAATGGAGTGGTTTCACACTGTCTCCCAATCTGATCTGAAACAAGTTTCCTATCATTAAATCGAGACTCTTGAAGGTCACGATGTACCAGACCATGGGTTTTATCAGGTGTTCTAGAAAGGTCCATTGTTTGAATACGTTCCGCTGAAACTGCCCTTTCCCACACAGACACAGAAACTCACAGTAATTAGATTGACCTAACTTTAAATGAAAACTCATTCTCTCTAAAATGATTATTGATTCATTATTTATAACTCAATCAAGGTTCATTACCTTTACAATCATCTGTTTCATGATGGGTAGCTACTCATTAATTATGCAGGATACAAACGTTAGTACTGAACCCAAAATGGCTCCTTTGGTCATGTGTTAATTGTAAAATGGCTTCCTTGACCTGATTAGTTATTACAACAGATACATTATAAAAATGGTCAAGTTAAACTGAGATCGAACTACCTAAGCTTACCTGCATCCTCCAATCCTCTGGCATCATTCCCATAGAAAGGGGGATTGAAAGATTGTGGCTCAAGTCTCCACTATTTCCACCCTTACTTCCCTCAGCAACCCAGGATGCAGCCCATCCAGACCGGGTGACTTTTCGACTGTGAGCGCTGCCAACCTTGTAATTATCTCCTCTTTATCTATTTTCATCCCCTCCAATTTCTCCACATCCTCCTCCTTTACTGTGTGACATTTGCACAATCTGCCTATTTTGTGACAGATGCAATGTACTTAATTAGTGCCTCAGGCACGCCCTCTGGCTCCACAGGATCTCCTAATTGACCCACCCTTTCTTTGACAGTCCATATGTTGGTAAAAGACTTCAGTGATCCCAGTTATGTGACCCACTACTCTTTTCTCACACACTCTCTTGCTGATCTCATTTCCCTTTTCAGCTGTCCTTTGTACTTTCTGTATTTTGCTTGTTTCTCCTGCAGATGAATCCTCACATGATTTCTATATTAATGGTTTTCGAACTATTTTGTAAAAGGATTTAGTTTTGTAAATTTCTCCCTAGCTCCCCTCATGGTCAGGCAGAAAGTTTAACTGCTGTGTTTTCAAACAGCAACAGCTTTATTTGAAAAGCCATTGGGACAGGATTCCGGGTTTTAATCCAGTCACAAATCTGGTTCTGATGTCTTGTGGCTCCAGCTGTCACATGACCTGTCAGAGGATGACCTCATAATTGACCCGGTCATGGAGCTGTGGGTTGATGTTTAAATTGTTTCAAAATAATTTTCCAGAAGGACAATCAAAATGAATCCATATATAAAAGGTAGATTTTGTGAATTTGTGCTCCCAGTGGAAATTCCTGCAGAGTCTGCTGGTTTTCATATCCCCAATTTCCCACAGGAAGCTCTGTGCTCAGACTCTGTATTCATCACATCAACATTATACAGAATCATTTCATGGGAGACCCCAGTGTGAATTGTCGACAGGTGGGTCAGTTTTAACTTTCAAAGTAACACAGGAGCAAAATACTGCAGATACTGGAAATCTGAAATAAAAACAGAAAATGCTGGAAATACTCAGCAGGTCTGGCAGCATCTGTGGGGAGAGAAACAGAGTTAACATTTCAGATCTGTGATCTTTCATCAGAACTGGGATGAAATTGTCTGAGGGACTGAGATTGTGGAATCAATTTCAGGGTCAAAGACATTGTACTCTGTAAGGATAGGAAGATGGTGATTATTAAGTATGGTGCAAGAATATAGATGCTTTTACATTATTTGAATCAACATTGATTTAAAATTTGTGCTCACGAATCCTATCTTTTGATCAAAATGACACTGATAACAATGGAAAAAGCAACACATGCATTTCACAGGACCTTGTAAAGCCTTTTACAGCCAATGAAGGACTTTCCAAGTGTTGTCACTGTACAGTGCAATACAATACCCTACAATAAGGATATTTCACATTCGAGTCACACAAGTGCCAGGCAATGACCATCTCAAACAAGAGAGAACCTAACCATCTCCCCTTGACGTTCAACAGCATTACGTTTGCTGAATCTCCCACTATCAACATCCTGGGGGTTACCATTGACCAGAAAATGAACTGCAGTAGCCATATAAATATCATGGCTACAAGAGCAGGTCAGAGACTAGGAATCCTGCGGCGAGTAACTCACCTCCTGACTCCCCAAAGCCCGTCCAATATCGACAAGGCACAAGTCAGGAGTGTGATGGAGTACTCTCCACTTGCCTGGATAGGTGCAGCTCCAACAACACTTCAGAAGCTCAACGCCATCTAGGACGAAGCAGCCCACTTGATTGGAACCTCATTCACAATATTCACTCTCTCCATCACCGATGCACTGTGGTAGCAGTGTGTACCATCCACAAGATGCACTGCAGCAAGGCAGCAAGCCTCTTTCGACAGCACCTTCCAAACCCGTGACTTCTCTCACCTAGAAGGACAAGGGCAGCAGATGCATGGGAACACCACCACCTGCAAGTTCCCCTCTAAGCCATACAACATCCTGAATTGGAAATATATCACTGTTCTCTTACTGTTGATGGGTCAAAATCCTGGAACTCCCTTCCGAACAGCATCACATCGACTGCAGTGGTTCAAGAAGGCAGCTCACCACCACTTTCTCCAGGGAATTAGAGATGGGCAATAAATGCAATAAATAAAAATGAAATCAATAAAAAAGACAATAATCCCCAAAACTAGAAAATACATATGAAAATGAAAATATAATAAAACACAGTCAGCATGGATTTCACAAAGAAAGACTTGATTAACCTTATCTTTGAAGAATCAACAGCAAGAGTAATACAGCAGATGTAGAAGAGTTTAAGTTAATAAAGCCTCATCCTTTTATGTGCTGAAACCAACAAATTGTGGGTGAACAAACAAGCACACTAACTGACAGAGCTGCACGTTGTGCTTCCTGAATTACCCTAAAGCAGGGTGTTAATGAGTTAAATCTCCAGGTTGCTGCAACCAGAATAGCCATTGTCCACTATCAGTTTCACTGTTACAAATAAAGATGGAACATTCATTGTGAATCTATAGAAACAGTCTGGTCCTGCACACTGCAGACACATCCACGTCATCACCAACCAGCTCTCCTATAATTGGTGCAGTTATTTGACTTTTCGCCATTAGCTCCATGGAATTACTTTTAAAAGATTTAAATTCTAAGAAGTTTTGTTAATATTCAGCCCTTGAGAAGAAACCATTCCCTGGCCACAGTGGAGAAAGCATTGAATATAAAACTGCAGACTACCAGGTAACACAGTGAAAGCTTATCAGCTAATCTAGAATTGCTTATTTTTCTTATTTTTGCTCTTGCTATTTGGTTTTTCATCCTTTTCAGTCCTGACTGTGGATATTATTGTGATTAAATGTGAAAAGATGCACTGTGTCTCAGCCCCGGTATATTGACTCTTTCTCTGTACAGTGCTGTATACACTCAGATACTGACAGTGTCTCTCCCTCCCTCAACTTTCCAGCCCTGACGGTGCAGAAAGTGCTGCTCAAAGTTACACATTCTGACTGTTTGCAGTTGATTAGTGAGAGATTATTAATGTATCCTCCTGCAGCGCTGCCTCGGTTAATAACAGCAGATCGAAGTCACATTTCAGATACAGAAACAGACGCATCAATTATTCACTCTTTTCCAGAGTGAGTGAGGCCGAGACAAGCAGCAACATTCCAGCCCCACACTCTGCAATTACCCAGCATCAGCAGAAAGCAGTGAATACAGATTCAATCAGTGGGTTAATGTCCATTACAGGGATGCAAGATTCCACAGCCCAGGACAAACATCCCCAAACACCGAGAACAAGCTCAGGAAAACCCGGGGGAGTTAATATCCCAATCACTGAGCATTCCAGTAACATTGAACAAGTTCCTGAACTGAGTGAACCTTTCAAAGTACAGAAGTGATGACGAGGTGAAAAAGGTCTGAACAGTTGAGGTGACTGAGCGGTTTCAGCTTTTCTGTTCAGGTTGCAGCTTTCACTGGAGGCATGTGTTTAAATCCCACTTCTGACAACTTGATTTTCAGTTACTTTGCAGAGCTTCCTTGAAGGTTTGAGGTAGAGTAAATACTGAGGAACTGGTTCTAACTGCTGAACGGTCCATAACGAAGGTTACAGATTTAAGGTGACTCACAAAACCAGAAGGAACATGAGGAAAAATTCCTTTCTGCAACGTGTGGTTAGGATTTCAGTTATGTGGATAGATTGGAGAAGCTGGGGTTGTTCTCCTGAGAGAGGAGATTTGATAGAGGTGTTCACAATCATGAGGGGTCGTGACAGACCTGATAGAGAGAAATTGTTGGTAGAAGGATTGAGACTCAGGTAAAAGCTGTGGCTCAGTTGGTCACACTCACCTCGAAATCACAAGCTTCTGGGTTCAGATTTCACAGCTGACACTCCAGTGCAGCACTGAGAGTGTTGAAGGTGCTGCCTTTCAGGTGTGATGTTAAACCAAGACCTGGTCTGCATGTTTGGGTGAATGTAAAAGATCCCATGTTGCAATTTCAAACAAGTGAAGAGCAATTCTCCCTGGTGTTGTGATCAATATTTGCCCCTCAATCAGATCAGTTGGTCATTATCACATTGCTGTTTGTGGGTATTAGCTGCTGCATTTCTGACATTACAACAGTGATTACACTTCAAAAGTATTTCATTGTTTACAAAGTGCTTTGATATATCCAGTGGTCTTGAAAGGTGCTAAATAAATGCAAGTCTTTTCTTTCTTTATCACAACACATTGCTGTGTAAAAAATGGTTCTTCATGTCACCTCTGGTTCTTCTGCCAATCACCTGATATCTGTGTCCTCTGCTTACTGACCCTTTTACCACTGGAAACAGTTTCGCCTTATTTAAAATGATTTTGAACAAATGTGTCAAATCTCTTCTGACCTTTCTCTGCTGCAAGGAGAACAACCCCAGCTTCTCAAATCTCTCCACATAACTGAAATCCCTCACCCTGCTGCCATTGTGGCAAATCTCTTTTTTATTCTTTCATGGGATGTGGGCATTGCTGGCAAAGCCAGCATTTATTGCCCATCCCTAATTGCCATTGTGCTCTTGAAGCTATGGTATTTATATGGCTGTTCCAATTCAGTTTCTGTTCATTGGCAACCCACAGGATGTTGATAGTGAGGGATTCAGCAATGATAATGCCATTGAATGTCAAGGGGAGATAGTTAGATTCTCTCTTGTTGGAGATGATAATTTTGGGAATTGATAGGAAGCTGCTTCATGGTTGGTGGAACAAACGCCCGCCATTGGGGTGGAGCCAACAGCTGCATCCGTCCAATAACAGACAGAGTGGAAGTACTGTATCAGGCCTTGTTAGTTCAGTTGGTAGAGAATGAGACTTTTAATCCCAGGGTCTTCGATTTGAGACCCTTGTTGTGTGGTTGTTCTTCCCTTTTTCAGACTTCGTCAGCAGAGAGTTCAAGGAGTGTGTCTGGTCCATTTCCCACACATCTGCCCTCCCCTCTTCCCATCCCTCCCAGAAACGCGACAGGTTTCCCCTTGTCCTTACTTTCCACCCCACCTGCCTCCACATCCAAAGGATTATCCTCCGCCATTTCCACCACCTCCAGCGTGATGCCACCACCAAATGCATCTTCCCCTCCCCTGTCAGCATTCCGAAAGGATCGTTCCCTCCGCAACACTCTGGTCCACTCCTCCATTATCCCCAATACCTCGTCCCCTTCCCACGGCACCTTCCCATTCAATCGCAGGAAGTGTAATAGCTTCCCTTGTACCTCCTCTCTCCTCACTATCCAAGGCCCCAAACACCCCTTTCAGGTGAAGCAGCGATTTACTTGTACTTCTTTCAATTTAGTGTACTGTATTTTCTGTTCACAATGCGGTCTTCTCTAAATTGGGGAGACCAAACGCAGATTAGCTGACCGCTTTGTAGAATACCTCCACTCAGTCCGAAAGCATGACCCTGAGCTTCTGGTTGCTTGCCATTTCAACACTTCCCCCTGCTCTCATGTCAACATTTCTGTCTTTGGCCTGCTCCAGTGTTCCAGTGAACATCAACGCAAGCTCGAGGAACAGCACCTGATCTTTCGATACGTCACTCTACAGCCTTGTGGACTGATCCTTGAGTTCAATAACTTCAGAACATGACTGGTGTCAGGCAAACCCCCCCACCCCACCTGCCAAGACTGAGGCACACATGATTTTTGCCACATGAACATTAAAACTTAGAATTGCAAGCGCCTGACGGGAAAGAAATTTGCATAGTAACAAACAGTATTGAAACAAAGGGACGCAGTCTTTTGCTTCCCCAATACACAGCAGAAGTGGTCAGACCAGTTTTAGTCACATGACTAGTTGGCTGTTGGTTTTTTGAACTTGCCACAGATTTGAACTCAGAACACCATGTGCTCCCGGATGGGGTAGACCCTCTCCAGTCCTGCCTGCCTCCATCTCTTTCCCACAGAACTGAACCTTGTGAAAACATGTGAATCTCAAAGAGAGAAAAGTCTCCAACATGTACAAGGTTTAAGGAGAATACTGGGCCCTACGAAATGCAAATATTACCTACAAAAGTGCTATACCGTGAGCTCGAAGCACAGTAACAAGATATTGCCTCAAACTGTTCCACTTTATCTTTTCTTTTTTCTGTCCCTAGCTGCATCTGTATATCACGTGTGCATGCTAGCATGGGTGCATCGTATATCTGTAGGCATGAACCGTATTAAAGTTTAAGCAAGTTTAATAAGTTTCACTTTTCTTCTTTAAACCAAAGAAAGCCTGTTTGTGTTCATTTCTTTGCATTATAATTGGAAAGCTGTGAACAAGGATTCACCAAAGGGGGAGCACAAAACACAGTGTGTTTGAAACCATGTGCCTGTTTTTCATGTAGTCAGAGCTGCTCATTATTCTGCTATTAACACTCTCTCTGGACAAATGCTTTGTCTTTGACCACAAGCATTAACGGACTCTTTGCCTTTGTCCCAGGACAACTTTGTTATTTAATCTTTCCTCCCCTCTGCCCCATCAAACACCTTCCCCTTTGTTCTCTCCCACAGGCCCCTCTCCTTCACTTGTTTAAAACCTAATTCTTTTCTAACCTTTGGCAGTTCTGATGAAAGGTCACAGACTTGAAACTTTATCTCTATTTCTCTCTCCACAGATGCTGCCAGACCTGCTGAATGTTTCCAGCACCTTTGTTTTTATTTCAGATTTCCAGCATATGCAGTAGTTTGCTTTTACTACATCAGAAAGTCTCTCCTTGATTCAGGACTCATACGTCTCTCCAGCGTCTCGCTGCTAAAGATTGAATTTTATCTCATTTCACTCTCAGCTCTGGGTCAGTGTGGATCAGTGGAATTTCTCCCGCTTCACATTCCATCAGTGCTGAGAAAACAATGGGAAATATTACTCATGTTGTGTTCTGTAAATTTTGACAAACACTTGAATGTAAATATTGTCTTCCAAAGCAATGAGCGAAGGCTGGTTTTAGTGTGTGGCTGAAATAGATCAGCTGGATTTGCATTGCACTAAAAATCGCAGTTCTTGGTTCAATCCCAGGTTTTGGCACTTTCAACCTCTCCTGTGTCTTTTTCTTTGGCTCCAATTGTCAAGCTGCATGATTTACTCTGAAATTAGCACCAGAGAATCAAGGCACCAGCGAGCATGAGGAGCTGAAATTAGCACAGATCGAAACCACTTAATACTTCTGACTGAAAATGGTTGCAAATACTTCAGTTTTGCCTTTTGCACTGACGTGCTCGGCTCCACCATCATTGAGGATGTGGGTGTTTTTGGAGCCTCCTCATCTTGTTAGTTATTAAATTATCCACCACCATTCACGACTGGATGTGGCAGGACTGTGGAGCTGTGATCTGATCCTGAGGGAGATATCCGTGCATGGAGTGGCAGGATGTATGGAGAGTGATCCTAAAGAGGGTGTCTGAGCCTGGAGTGGAAACTTTCTGTGGAGGTGCAGGAGTAGGCCATTCAGCCCCAGTGTTTTATAAAGGTTTAGTATAACTTATTTGCTTTTACTCTATGCCTCTATGAATAAAGCCAAGTGTCCTGTTTGCTTTTAGCAACATTTTCAAACCTTCTAAGATTGGTGCACATTGTCTCATTCTTCCTCCCAAACTTTATCACTTTACACTTCTCTGTGTAAAATTTTATCTGCCATGTGAAAGCCCATTTTCACAGTTTTTTTATCTTCTCCTGAAGTGTGTTACTGTCACTGGCATAAGACGAAATTCCCCAGCATTCTTTGATGCTATCTCCATGGAGAGAGCAATCTTACACGCTAGCTGAAATGTAGGATTTTGCGTGTTTAGTATCTTTTCTCATCCACCAACATAAGCACAAATCTGTCTCGTAATGCACGGTCTAAGAATGTGCCAAAGTTGCAATGTGGTGATAAATTCTTCAGTTCCACAATGTACTCACCAACTATTTCACTACTTTTCTGCTTTCTGGTTCCAAATTTCTAGCTTGCCGTGATCTCTAGTGGCTTAGGGTTAAAATGTTCCTCCAACTTGGTGATGATTGTTTTGAATTCACATCTTTTGCCTTGATGGGAGCAGGAAGATTTGTTAGCATGTCATACACTTCCAGGATAATTTACATTCGCAAAATTACTTTCTTGCCCTCAAGAATTGCCTTATTCTGAGTCTCGACCTCTTCACTTTCACCTTCAAGTTCCAAAATGTTATTAGCTCTGAAAAACATGTCCATTCTTTCAATATATGAACTGAATGGTTCTCGAGCCCTCTCATACGTTCCTAGCCTTCTGATGTATCCCTTGGGTGCAGCCATATTGTCCCAAATAATCACTTCGAATCTGATGCACACTAAGACCCTGCGGTAAAGGCCTGCTCGTTTATGAAATTGAAACCCGACCCAGTCCGACCTGACCACATCCAACCTGAATCTGACCCGGGCCCGAGTCCTTTGATTTTTTTCCCGCACCCGACCCGACCCGTCCCGACTACCATAATAAAGTTAATTATATCAAACATACCTTGTCCAAATTTTGTGATCCTCCATTCCGAAAGCTGGCTATTCCTGTGGAATCATGCAGAAGTTCCCTCCCTGAGCAAGGCAGCACTGTGTCCGCCTCCAGCCCGACCCGTCACGAACCCGAATGCCGGACACGGAAGAAAGACCCGACCCGAACCTGGCACATGTCATCCGGTCTGGTCGGAGTTGGGTTGGTTAGCCATGCTTTACCCTAGGGCATCTCATTCAACTGAGGAGACAGTCTGTCGCACAGGCTTCACACAATCCACCCAAACTCTCCACCATCTGAGCAGGTAGGTCACCAGGAGCTGACTGATCCTGTTCACTGCAGTCCCTGCTGCTGTTTGCTGCCTATATTTACAGACTTTTATCTCATCCTCATCACCATTTTCTCCAATATATTCAGGGGGCATCAGCAGAGAAAATGGAGACCAAATGCGACAAGTGCAAGGAAATGTTTATTTACAATATTACATCATAAACATAATATACAAAAACATTGCATGTGTGAAACACGTCCCGATCAAGATGTGTCTGAATAAATGGATCCCCTCACAATAAACACTGTCACCTTTCAATGTTTAGCGGACGAGTGTGAGGGCCAGATGTGTGTGATTCCCACAGTAATGTGTTTGTTCAAAGTTCAGGAAAAGATGGAGATATGAATAATTTACAGGGAAATCTTTGAAGCATATCTCCATGTCTCTCACTCACAAAGATCTGCAAACTTGTGGATTCAGAAAGAACCCAGAGACAGATAGTCCTGCAATAACCTGTAACTCCAGGAAAGGATGTGTTCGAGATTTTGCCCTGTAGCTTAGTTGGTTAAAGCCTCTGTCTAATAAACAGCAGAACCTAACTTCAAACCCCAACAAAGCCTCACTGCAGTGAAGAAACGGAAAGTTATGATTTAAAGATTACTCTGTCAATCATTCACATCTCTGTCTTCCCCTGAACTTCGAGTTCAAATTTGTTTGTGAAGTTGAGTGACACGTTCAGACAGCACAGTCTTTGTCTTTGTGAAAGAAGTGATTTTGGGAATGGCTGTTTGAAACTGTCCCTCCTTGCACAGAAATTCAGTGCAAATACTCAAATCACCCACAATTTCCACGAGAGAAATTTGTTCACAATTGCATTTGACGTGAAACCGCCTCAACATTAATCTCACTGAAGCAGAGTGTGACCGTGTTGTATGTTTCAGAGTGTTGGTGCCATTAAGTGTCGCTTTTAACCGAGACTGGGACACAACGCAAGGTTGATCCAAGGTTGGAATATATTATCATTCAGGAGCAAGAAAAATCAAAAGGAACCGAATAAGAAAACCCAGTCTCCAGATTTGAGAATCTGTAGATCCGCTTTGGGAAAGTGAATCAGAGCAGAATGAAGGATGAACTGTCCAGAAGAGATGAAGACACAGCTCAGTCAACACGTTCCCTTGGTTTATGATGCTGGAACATTCCTCACACAGAAATGATTCAACCCAATGACAAACATTCTTGCAGCTGATAATTTATGCTAACGATTGAAGGACTTTCTCATGTGGTTACCTAGTGGTAAGAAGATATTAAACTTCGTTTCAATCAATCCAGCTGCGATGAACTTTGAATTTTTCTGCCTTTTATAAACATTATTTGAAGGGTCTCAGCGACAATGCTCAGTGTTGATGAGAGTGGGGTCTGGGTGAGCATCTGCTGAGCGTGACAGGACCAGGACTGGATGCAGGAAGTTCTCTGACAGTCTCTCTCTCTCTCTCTGATGGGTTTGAGTTGGTTCACAACTGGCAGCTGTTGGTGTTTCGATAAATGAAGGAAGTTCCCTCTCACCATTTTTTTTGATTCACAGAGCAGTATCAGGATGTAAAGGGTTAATGCTGAACACAGTGGGATCAACCTCTCCCACTGTCAGAGTGATGATGTAACAGTCACATGGGATGAGGTTTGGGAGAAGAGAGAGCAGCACCAAGGGTGCTAGCTTAGCAGGCTTGATGAGTGTGTATAGAGTATTGTGGAAATTAGAAAAGAGTTCTTAGTTCTTTCAGCAGGAAATGTGTCCAGAAAATATCAAGAAACTCACAATTTTATTATTCAGGAGTCGGAACACAGATATTAACTCCAAGTTACAGTTCTGGGTTCATTTAACAAAAAAATAGAGAATAATATTGCTGACTGATTGAAATTCCCCCAGTGAGTAGACAGTTAAACAGTTGGGACATCCTTCGATCCAAGGTTTTGGCAGCATTTGCAACTTTTGCAACTTTTTTAAATCCAGCTTTGATGGACGAGTGAAAAAACTGAACAGTTCCATTCTTCCTTCTTCCCTTCTTTCCATCAGTTTCTCTTTTCTGTCCCAGATCAATATAATGATGAGAATCCCAATTTAATCTGCTGTTTCTGGTGTTTTATCCATTCCAATCAAAATTCAACATTCCAATCAAATCTATTTGTTATTCCACAGTATCTCTCCATGTGTTTTATTCTGTTGTATTCTCTCATAGTCTGTTTGATGATCAATGTTACATCTCACTCTCTGTTCTGGTGAAGATCAGAAGCAGTGATATCTGTTTACACCGCCTGACAAGTCGGCTGAGGCTGTGCCTCGCTGATCACGTGGAGTTGAAGCAATTCTTCCAGTCAGTTAGTTCAGTTGTCATTTCATGAGAAATTCGAAGTCATCATGACTTCGTCAGTGACCTAATGGTTCAGGTGTCTGAGTGATGTTAATCATGCTGTGATCAAATGATTGTATGTTCCAGTCTTTCCGTGGTGGGTTTTCACACTGAGTAGAAACGTGTTGGACATGGTCTGGAAATGTTTCACACCGCTCCATTCCCAACAGGCCATGACCTGATGTGATGGAAATTTCATTTACTTACAGAAGCTACATTTCCATCATTGCACATCTGGCTGCACAGTCAGGATCTGTGTGAAGGTGACGGTTGTGCTTCTGTTACTTGCCAGGTGACGAGGTGGCTGAGAGGTTAAGGCGGTGGGCTACTAATCCGTTGTGTTGTGCACGCGTGGGTTTGAATCCCATCCTTGTTGTTAGTTTATCAACTGCCTGTTGCATTCTTGTTTCCAGCTTCAATGTAATGTTGGCCTGGAAACCTGTTCTTGTCAGTATCTTGACGGTGGTTCCAGAATTGTTTATACTTTATTAAAATTGAGACAGACAATTGGAATTCATCACCCAAATTGGACTGGAATGAAGATCAAATAGGGATCACGAAACGGAGCAGGATTTCCCCTCCCCTCCTTCCTTCCTTCCATCTTTACTTTCTCTGGATTTACACCAAGTGAACGACTAACGGGAAAAGCAAATGGCGAGGGAGCAGAAGCAGAACATTATCCTTTGGCAAGATATTTATTTTCAAATCTTCTTGATAGATTAAGTGAGTGAGCAATGTTTTGGCAGATGGAGTTTAAAATGAGGGGTCATCTAGGACCTACGAAAGATAGATCAGAGTGTTTTTTGTTAAGTGGTGAGATGATAGAAACTGCGGAGGTGCAGAGACCCGAATACTGAATCACTAAAAGCTAGTGGACTGGTAGAAAAATAATGTGAAAAGTGAACGGAATATGAAGATTGGAACTCATGTTGTAGTTATATAAAGCTCTGTGCTCCTGAAGTAAATGTCCAAGCCCAGATTGTGGGGAATCTGTGGAGAGTGATTTGTTTTTTATTCATTAATGGGCGCGAGTATCGCTGATAAGGCTGGCATTTATTACCCATCCCTAATTGCCCTTGAGAATGTGGTGGTCAGCTGCCTTCTTGAACTGCTGCAGTCCATATGGTGCAGGAACACCCACAGTGCTATTGGGGAGGGAGTTCCAGGATTGTGACCCAACAACAGTGAAGAAATGGCGATATAGTTCCATGTCAGGATGGTGAGTGACTTGGAGGGGAACCTGCAGGTAGTGAGTTCCCATGCATCTGCTGCCCTTGTTCTTCGAGGTGGTAGTGGTCACGGGTTTGGAAGGTGCTGTTGAAGGATACTTGGTGAGATACTGCAGTGCATATGGAGATGGTACACACTGCAGCCACTGTGTACTGGTGGTGGAGGAACTGAATGTTTAAGGTGGTGGGTTAGGTGCCGATCAAGTGGGCTGCTTTCTCCTGGATGGTGTTGAGCTTCTTGAGTGTTGTTGAGTGGGATGTATTCCATCCCACTCCTGACTTGTGCCTTGTACATGGTGGACAGGATTTGAGGTGTCAGGAGGCGAGATACTTGCTGCAGAATTCCTAATCTCTGACCTGCACTTATAGCTGCAGCATAGATGTGACTGGTCCAGTTTAGTTTCTGGTCAGTGGTAACCCTCAAGATGTTGATGGTGGGGGATTCAGCGATGATTATGCTGTTGAATATCAAAAGGTAGATGGTTTGATTCTCTCTCAATGGAGATGTTCACTGCTGAGCACTTGTGTGGCCAGAAGGTTGCTTGTCACTTATCAGCTCAAGCCTGAAGTTTGTACAGGTCTCGCTGCTTGTGGGCACAGACTGCTTCAGTATCTGAGGAGTTGTGAGTCATCAGCGAACATTTCCACTTCTGACTTATGTTGAAGGGAAAGTGATCAATGAAACAGCTGAGGATGTTTGGGCCGAGGACACTACCCTGAGAAACTCCTGAGGCAATGTCCTGGGCTGAGATGATTGGCCTCCACTAACCACAACCATCTTCCTTTGTGTGAGATATGACTCCACCACGTGGAGAGTTTTCCCCTTGATTCTCAATGACTTCAATTTTGCTCGGGATCCTTGATGCCACACTCACTCAAGGGCAATCACTCTCACCTCTCCTCTAGAACTCCACTCTTTTGTGTCTGTTTGAACCAAGCTGCAATAAAAAATCAGAACAGAAGAAATATTAGCAGGAGTAGGCCATTTGGCCCCTCGAGCCTGCTCCACCATTCAATAGGATCATGGCTGACCTGATCATGTCCTCAACCCCACTTTCTTGCCTGCCCCCCATAACCCTTGACTTTTTTGCAGATAAAATTCTGTCAAACTCAGTCTTGAAGACATTCAATGACCCAGCCTCCACTACTCTCTGTGGTAGAGAATTCCAAAGATTAATGACTCTCTGAGAGAAGAAATTCCTCCTCATTTCCTTCTTAAATGGAAGACCATTATTCTGAAACTGTGTCCCCTAGTTCTAAATTCCACCATGAGGGGAAACATCCTCTCAGCATCCACCCTGTTAAGCCCCCTCAAAATCTTATATGTCTCAATACGATCACCTTTCATTTTTCTTAACTCCAATGAGTATCGGTCCAACCTGATCAACTCTCCATATAAGACAACCACTTCATCACAGGAATCAATCCAGTGAACCTTCTCTGAACTGCCTCCAATGCAAGTATATCCCTCCTTAAATAAGGAGACCAAAACTGTACACAGTACTCTAGGTGTGGTTTCACCAACACCCTGTACATTTGCAGCTAGACTTCTCTTCTTCTATACTCCATCCCCCTTGAAATAAAGGGCAACATTCCATTTGCCTTCCTAATTATTTGCTCTACCTGCATGGTAACTTTTTGTGATTCATGTACGAGGACACCCAGATCCTTCTACACCGCAGCATTCTGTAATCTCTCACAATTTAAATAATATTTTGCTTTCCCATTCTTCTTTCCAAAGTGGATAACCTCACGTTTTCCCACATTATACTCTACCTGCCAAGTATTTGCCTGGGGTCGAGGAACCCTGGCAGAACCTAAACTGAGCATCGATGAGCAGATTATTGCTAAGTGTCTGGTGCTTGATAGCACTGTTGATGACATCTTCCATCACTTTGCTGATGATTGATAGGAGACTGATGGGGTGGTAATTGGTCAGATTGGATTTGTCCTGCTTTTTTTTATGGAGTGGGCACACTTGGGCAATTTTCCACATTGTCGGGTAGATGCCTGTGTTGTAGCTCTACTGGAACAGTGTGGCTGAGAGCACAGATAGTTCTGGAGCACAAGTCTTCAGTACTAGAGCCGGGATGTTGTTCGGGCCTATTGTCGTTGCTGTATCGAGTGACTTCAGTTGTTTCTTGCTATCATGTGGAGTGAATCGAATTGGCTGAAGACTGGAAACTGTGATGCTGGGGACCTCAGGAGGCCGAGATGAATCATCCAGTGAGCAATTTCTGATGTAAGATGGTTGTAAATGATTTAGCTTTGGCTCCACCATTATTGAGGATGGGGATTTTTTGGAGCCTCCTCATCTGGTTAGTTATTTAATTGTCCACCATCATTCATGACTGGATGTGGCAGGACTAAGGACCTGTGATCTGATCATGAGGGAGATATCCATGCATGGAGTGGTGGGATCTATGGAAAGTTATCCTGAAGAGGGTGTCCGAGCCTGGAGTGGCGGGATCTGTGGAGACTGATCCTGACGAGTGTGTGCAAACCTGGAATGGAAGCTTTCTGTGGAGGTAGAGGAGTAGGCCATTCAGACCCAGTATTTTAGAAAGGTTTATCATAACTTATTTGCTTTTACTATATGTCTCTATTAATAAAGCCAAGCGTCCTGTTTGCTCTTAGAAGCCTTTTCAAACCTTCTAAGATTGGTGTACATTGTCTCTCTGTTCTGGCACCCACTTTAGAATTGTAACATTTCATTTATATGGCCTCTCCTTATTCTTCCTCCCAAATTGTATCTCTTCACAATTCTCTGTGTAAATTTTAACTGCCATGTGAAAGCCCATTTTACCAGTTTTTTTAAGCTCCCCTGAAGTGTGTTACAATCACTGGCACAGGATGAAATTCTCGAGCATTCTTTGATGCAATCTCCATGGAAAGAGCAATCTTACATGCGAGCTCGAATGTGAGATTTTGTGTGTTTAGTATCTTTTCTCATCCACCAATATAAGCACAAATCTGTCTCATAATGCACGGTCTAAGAATATGCCAAAGTTGCAATGTAGTGATAAATTCTTCATGCCACAATGTACTCACCAACTGTTTCACTACTTTTCTGATTTCTGCTTCCAAATTTCTAGCTTGCCGTGATCTCTAGTGGCTTTGGGTTGAAATGTTCCTCCAACTTGGTGATGATTGTTTTGAATGGCACATCTTTTGCCTTGATGGGAGCAGGAAGCTTTGTTAGCTGGTCATACACTTCCAGGCTAATTTCCATTGGCAAAATTGCTTTCTTGCCCTCAAGACTTGCCTTATTCTGAGTCTTGACCTCTGCACTTTCACCTTCAAATTCCAAAATGTTATTAGCTCTGAAAAACATGTCCATTCTTTCAATATATGAACTGAATGGTTCTCAAGCCCTCTCATAAGTTCCTCACCTTCCGATGTATCCCATATGTGTGCAGCTATATTGTCCCAAATAAGCAATTTGAATCAGATGCACAGGAATACCCTGCGGTATCTCATTCAACTGAAGAGACATTCTGTGGCCCAGGCTTCACACAATCCACCTAAAATCTCCACCATCCGAGCAGGTAGGTCACCAGGAGCTGCCTGATCTTGTTCACTGCAGTCCCTGCTGCTGTTTGCTGCCTATATTTACAGACTTTTATCTCATCCTCATCACCATTTTCTCCAATACATTCAGGGGGCATCAGCAGAGAAAATATACACCAAGCGTGGCAAGTGCAAGGAATTGTTTACTTACGTCATTATGTCATGCACATAATATACAAATACATTACCTGTGTGAATCATTTCTTGAGCACTTTTATACCAGATGTGTCTGAATAAATGGAACCCCGTCACAATAAACACTGTCACCTTTCAATGTTTAACGGAGAGGTTTGACGGCCTGATGTGTGTGATTCCCACATTAATGTGTTTCTACAAAGTTCGGAGAAAGACGGAGATATGAATAATTTGCAGGGAAATCTTTAAGCATATCTCCATGTTTCTCACTGACAAAGTTCTGCAAACACATGGATTCAGAAAGAACCTGAGTGCAAAATCAACAAAAATAAACACAGCCAGAGAGACTTGCAATAACCTGTAGCTCAGGGAAAGTACATGATGTTATGGAAGTGATTTAGAATTTTTTTTTTGTGAAATTCTTTTTGAGGAATTCATCGTCAAACTTAATAAATGTCAGACCAGTTCTTTTTCAAGAGGGTACTGCAAGTATTAATTTGGCAACTATGTTTACTGGTTGTCACATGACTCAAGTTAAATGTCGAACAGAAACCCTGGTAACAGGGGGAAATGTGGACAGAGAAGTCAGTTGCGCCTCTTGATTGGACAAACCCGGCAGCAGCAGCACTCACCGAAGAGGGCAGAAAAATCACAAGCTTTTATTTGTCGCAGTCATTGTGTTTTACCTTCTGGAGTGAGCAGCTGATAAAGTTAGCCTGAAGAAGTGTCAAGGAAGGAGAGAAGATCACAACCCGCGTTGTTTTGCAGCAAATCTTTAAAAGACCCTGAGAACTTCACTGTGTCAATTCATCTCTTCTCCTGTCTTTGAAGAAAGCCTGCTAAAATTAATTCTCAACACTGCCTCTAAAAAACTGTTCTAAAAGACCCTGGTGACCTGTCTACGCATACTCAGAAGTTAGACTGTTTGCCAGTTTTGGAACAACATATCTCATCTGCTGTTTTCTTCAGGAATGAACAAGTAATCAGCCCAAGTGTTGTTTTTGTCTTTAACAGAACTCAGAATTGAAAAAATAATTCTTTTTTTTTCAGTTAACCGGTGTATGTGTGTGTGCGTGTGTGGGGCTGTGGTAAGAAAGGGGCTTTAAATGTTGGTTAAGGTAAAAAGGGAACTTTTAAAATTTCTACCTGTGTATTTATGCTTTATTTCATGACTAGTTAAAACTTGTTCTGTAATAAACTGATAATTTTGCTGTTCATTAAAGAAACCTGGTCAGTGTCTTCTATTCTGGGAAGAATAGAGTATGTGATTGACTGTTTCAGGAAGTGGGAAAAGTTAAAATATATGTTGTGACCTGTGGAGAAGTGGGATGAGAATATATAGAAGGGTCTGAAGAAGGGTCATTGACCTGAAACGTTAACACTGCTTCTCTCTCCACAGATGCTGCCAGACCTGATGAGTATTTCCAGCGTTTCTTGTTTTTATTTGAGATTTCCAGCATCTGCTGTATTTTCCTTTGATATTGATATTATATGAGAATAAATAGTGCACTCCTCTGATTTTAATTATAACGACATCTGGCTCTGTAGCTTAGTTGGTTAAAGCACCTGTCTTGTAAACAGGAGATCCTGGGTTCAATTCCCAGCAGAGCCTTGTTTCTCATTTGTGATGTATAAGTTACCTTGTCAACCACTTCCATCTGTGTCTTCTGAACTTTCAGTGAGAATTCAAGTTATGTGATGAATTTACGTCACAAGAGAAAACAGCCTTTGTGAAGGATGTGAGTTTGGAATGGCTGTTCCTCCTTGGACAGAAATTCAGTGCTGATACTTCAAAGGCAACTTCTTTGATACAAATTTGTTCACAGTTGCATTCAACCTGGAAAACAGCTCGACATTAATGTCACTGAAGGAAAGTGTGACTGCGTTGTATGTTTCAGAGTGTTTGTGTTGTTATGTGTTGCTTGTGACTGAGACTGGGACATGACGCAAGTGGGAGGGTTCATCTGAGGTTTGGAATATTTGTCAGTCAGGAACAAGAAAAATCAAAGGAACCAAATTATGTCTCATGTGGTTACCGAGAAACAGTGAGGAGATATTAAACTTTGTTCTTTTCAATACAGCAGTGTGAACATTGACCTTTCCTGCCTTTTATAAACAGTATTTGAAGTGTCTCGGTAACAATGTTCAGTGTTGATGAGAGTGGGGTCTGGGTGAGCAGCTGCTGAGTGTGACAGGGTCAGGACTGGATGCAGGAAGTTCTCTGACAGTCTCTCTCTCTCTCGCTGATGGGTTTGAGTTGATTTTCAACTGGCAGCTGTTGGTGTTTCGATAAATCAAGTTCCCTCCACCCATTTTTTTGGACAGACAGTGTAGTATAAGGATGTAAAGGCTTAATGCTGAAGACATTGGGATCAATCACTCCCACTGTCAAAGTGATGATGTAACAGTCACATGAGATGAGGTTTGGGAGTAGAGAGCAGCACCAAGGATGCTAGCTCAGGAGGCTTGATGAGTGTGTATATAGTATTGTGTAAATTAGAAAAGAGTTCTTAGTTCTTTCAGCAGGAAATGTGTCCCGAAAATATCGAGAAACTCACAATTTTATTATTCAGGAGTCGGAACACAAATATTAATTCCAAGTGACCGTTCTGGGTTCATTTAACAAAAAAAGGTAGAGAATAATATTACTCACTGATTGAAATCCCCCAGTGAGGAGACAGTTAAACAGGTGATCTGTTGGGGCATCCTTCGATCCAAGGTTTCTGCAGCATTTAATCTCCCTTTTTGGTGAAATTCTCTGTTATATGCAACTTTTTTTTTATCCAGCTTTGAGGGGCAAGTGAAAAAACTGAAAAAAGTGAGCAGTTCCATCCTTTCTTTTCTTCCTTCTTCCCTTCTTTCCATCAGTTTCGCTTTTCTGTCTCAGATCAATATAGTGATGAGAATCCCAATTTAATCTGTTGTTTCTGGTGTTTTATCCATTCCAATCAGAATTCAACATTCCAATCAAATCTATTTGTTATTCCACAGTGACTCTCCATGTGTTTTATTCTGTTGTATTCTCTCACAGTCTGTTTGATGATCAATGTTACATCTCACTCTCTGTTCTGGTGAAGATCAGAAGCAGTGATATCTGTTTACACCATCCACCAAGTCGGCCTGAAGATGTGCCTCGCCGATCATGTGGAGTTAGGAACATAGGAACATAGGAGCAGGAGTCGGCCATTCAGCCCATCGAGCCTGCCCCACCATTCAATATGATCATGGCTGATCATCCACTTCAATGCCCTTTTCCCCACACTTTCCTCATATACCCTTATGTCATTTGTATTTACAAATCTGTCAATCTCTGCTTTAAACATACTCAACGACTGAGCTTCCACAGCCATCTGGGGTACAGAATTCCAAAGATTCACAACCCTCCGAGTAAAGAAATTTCTCCTCATCTCTGTCCTAAGGAGCTTCCCCCTTATTTTGAAATTGAGCCCCTGGTTCTCGACTCCCCATCCAGATGAAACATCTTAGCTGCATCTCCCCTGACTGTCCTTTAAGTATTTTGTAGGTTTCAATGAGATCACCTCTCATTCTTCGAAACTCAAGAGAATACAGCCCCAGTTTCCCCAATCTCTTCATAGAACAGTCCCACCATCCCAGGAACAAGTCTGATGAACCTTCATTGAACTCCCTCCATGGCAATAATATCCTTCCGAAGGTAAGGAGACCAAAACTGCACACAGTACTCCAAGTGCGGTCTAACCAAGGTTCTATACAATTGAAGCAAGAATTCACTACTCCTGTACTCAAATCCTCTTGTGATAAAGGCTAACATACTATTAGCCTTCCTAATTGCTTGCTGCACCTGCATGTTAGCTGTCAGTGACTTATTGACATGGACACCCAGGTCACCCTTATATTCTATACCTCAGCTAATAAAGGAAAGGATTCCATATACCTGCTGAACCACCTTATTGACCAGTCCTGCTACCTTCAGGGATCTGTGGACATTCACTCCAACGTCCCTCACTTCCTCTGCACCGTTCAGTGTTCTCCCATTAATAGTGTATTCCTTTGCCTTTTTTGACCTCCCAAATGCATCACCTCACCCTTGTCCAATTTGAATTCCATTTACCACTTCTCTGCCCACCTGACCAGTCAATTGATATCTTCCTGCAGTGTACAGCAATCCTCCTCCCTATCAACAACACAGACAATTTTTGTGTCATCTGCAAACATCTTGATTGTGCCCTCTACATTTATGTCCATATCATTAATATATACCACAAAAAGCAGGGGACCTAGTTCTGAGCCCTGTGGAACACCACTGGAAACAGTCCTCCAGTTGCAAAAACACCTGTAACCAATTCCTTTTTGTTTCCTGCCACTGAACCAATTTTGTGTCCAGCTTGCTATATTCCCCTGGATCCCATGTGCTTTTATTTTTTTTAACCAGTTTGCCATGTGGGACCTTGTCAAAAGTCTTGCTAAAATCCATGTGGATCAGATCAACTGCACTATCCTCATCAATCCTCCTTGTTACTTCTTCAAAAACATTCAATCATGGTAGTCAGACAGGAGCTTCCCTTAACAAATCCATGCTGACGGTACTTGATTAATCTGTGCCTTTCTAAGTGACAGTTTATCCTGTCTCTCAGAATTAATTCCAATAATTCGCCCACTATTGAGGTTAGGCTGACTGGCCTTTAATTATTTGGTCGATCATTCGCTTCCTTTTTCAACAATGGTGCAATGTTAGCAATAAAAACAAAAAGTGCTGGACATCCACAGCAGGTCTGGCAGCATCTGTGGGGAGAGAAACAAAGTTAACATTTCAGGTCAGTGACCTTTCATCAGAACAGAAACGTTAACTTTGCTTCTCTCTCCACAGTTGCTGCCAGATCTGCTGTGTATTTCCAATGCAACTAGTTTTTATTTCAGATTTGCAGCATCTGCAGAATTTTGCTTTTATTGCAGTGTTACGAGACCTCCAATCCTCTGACATCACACCCGTATCCAGTGAGGGATTGGAAACTGATGGTCAGACCTTCCACTATTTCCTCCCTGACTTCTTTTAACAGCCTGGGGAACATTTCATCCGGCCCTGATGATTTATCCACTTTCAAGGATGCTAATCCCATTTATACTTCTTCTCTCCCTCAGTTTATCATGTCCAATACTTCACACTCCTTCTCCTTAATTACAATATCTGCATCACCCCCCTCATTTGTGAAGACAGTAAAATATTCATTAATAAACATACCAACATCTTCCACACTGACACATAGGTTACATTTTTAGGTCTTTGATGGGCCCTACTCTTTCCTCAGTTGCCTCTGACTGCAATGTATTGATGAAACATCTTTGGATTTGTTTTGATTTTGCTTGTCAATATTCTTTCGTGATCTCTGTTTGTTCTTCATCGCTACTCCCAAATACCTCTAGTCATGTAAAAACACAACTTATCAGAAGGGGAATTTGAACCCACCCCTGCAGAGAGAATTGTGATCTGAATGAACCGTCTCAGACTGCTCGACCATCCTGACTACCCCATGTGTATGTTTAATGCTGACGAAATTATCCATTCATTGTGAAAGTATTTGTGAGATTGTGGAAATGTCTGGAAGAGGAAAGACCAACGGGAAAGCTCGGTCCAAGGCCAAGTCTCGCTCCTCCCGGGCTGGACTGCAGTTCCCGGTGGGCCGTGTTCACAGGCTCCTGAGAAAGGGTAACTATGCTGAGCGTGTGGGTGCCAGAGCCCAGGTCTATCTGGCTGCTGTGCTCGAGTATCTGACCGCTGAAATCCTCGAGCTGGGCGGTAACGCGGCCCGGAACAACAAGAAGACCTGCATCATCCCCAGACACCTACAGCTGGCCGTCCTCAATGATGAGGAGCTCAACAAGCTGCTGGGAGGGGTGACCATCGTTCCGGGTAGAGTGCTGCCTAATATCCAGGCCGTGTTGCTGCCCAAGAAAACCAGCGCTCCGGGCACCAAAACCAAGTCAATCTGCCAGGATTTTTTCAAATACTCAAAGGCTCTTTTCAGAGCCACACACAGTATCTGAAAGGGCTGATTACTGTCTGAAGTCTGCTGTACCCGCACCTCTGTCTATCCCTCTTCATCTGGAACAACCAACGCTATCTTCCATTCCTTTCACCATTATGTGTTTAACTAGCTTCTCCTTATAGTCAGTCCAATATCAATGTACTAATGAAATGATCTGTGTCAGTGCTGGCAATTTCCATAGAATCATAGAAAAATTAGGGCACAGAAGGAGCCCATTCAGCCCATCGCGTTTGCTCTGGCCGAAAAAACTAGCCACCCAATCTATTCCCACCTTCCAGCACCTGATCCGTAGACTTGCAGGTTACAGCACTTCAGGTGCATGTCCAGGTATTTTTAAATGAGTTGAGGGTTTCTGCCTCCACCACCATTCCTGGCAGCGAATTCCAGACACCCACCACCCTCTGGGTAAAAACGTTTCCCCTCATGTCCGCTCTAATCCTTCTACCAATCACCTTATGTCTTTGCCCCCTGGTAACTGACCTCCCCACCAGGGGAAACAGGTCCTTACTGTCCACTCTGTCTAGTCGCCTCATAATTTTGTACACCTCATTCAAGTCACCCCTCAGACTCCTCTGTTCTAAGGAAAACAACCCGAGTTGCTCCAATATTTGCTCATAGCTGCAACTTTCAAGCCCTGGCAACGTTCTTGTCAATCCCCTCTGTACTCTCTCCAGAGCAATTATGTCCTTTCTGTAATGTGGTGACCAGAACTGTACGCAATACTCCAGCTGTGGCCGAACCGCCGTTTTATATAGTTCTAGCATTACATCCCTGCTTTTCTATTCTATACCTTGGCCAAAAAAGGAAAGCATTCCATATGCCTTCTTCACCACTCTAGCTACCTGTCCTGCCACTTTCAGGGACCTGTGGACATGCACTCCAAAGTCTCTCACTTCTTCTACCCCTCTCAATATCTTCCCGTTTATTGTGTATTCCCTTGCTTTGTTTGCCCTCCCCAAATGCATTACCTCACACTTCTCCAGATTGAATTCCATTTGCCACTTTTCCGCCCACTCAACCAATCCATTCATATCATTCTGATGTCTACAGCTATCCTCCTCACTATCAATTACACGGCCAATTTTTGTGTCATCAGCAAATTTCCCAATCATACCTCCCACATTTAATTCCAAATCATTAATATATACCACAAACAGCAAGGGACCCAACACTGAGCCCTGTGGAATGCCACTGAAAACTGCTTTCCATTCGCAAAAACATCCGTCGATAACTATCCTTTGTTTCACTGAGTCAATTTTGGATCCAACCTGCCACATTCCCCTGTATTCCATGGGCTTTCATTTTACTGACCAGTCTGCCATGTGGGACCTTACTAAAATCCATGTAGACCACATCCACCACACTATCCTCATCAATGTTTCTTGTTACTTCCTCAAAAAACTCAATCAAGTTAGTGAGATATGACCTTCCCTTAACAAATCCATGCTGACTATCCCTGATTAATCCTTGCCTTTCTAAGTGGCAGTTTATCCTGTCCCTCAGAATTGATTCTAATAATTTACCCACCACCGAGGTCAGACTGACCGGCCTATAATTATTTGGCCTATCCCTCACATCCTTTTTAAATAATAGTACAACGTTCGCAGACCTCCAATCCTCCGGCACCTCCCCCATATCCAGTGAGGATTTGAAGATGATCCTCAGCGCATCCACTATTTCCTCCCTGGCTTCCTTTAACAACCTCAGATGCAAACCATCCGGCCCTGGTGATTTATTCATTTTGAAGGATGTCAGACTCTCTAGTACTTCCACTCTCATTATGCTTATCGTATCTAATATTTTACACTCCTCTTCTTTGTCTGCATCATCCCTCTCCTTTGTGAAGGCAGAGAAAAAAACTCATTAAGAACCCCACACACATCTTCTGCATCCACTCATACGTTCCCTTGTACATCTCTGATAGGCCGTACCCTTTCCTTAGTTATCCTCTTGCTCTTAATGTACTGATAGAACATCTTTGGGGTTTCCTTCAAGTAGTTGTATCCAGTCCACATCCACCAAGTCACGTCTCAGTTTTGTAAAATTTGCCTTCCCCCAATTTAGAACTTTTACTTCTGTTGTATCTTTGTCCTTTTACATGATTATGCCATAACTAATTGCAGTATGGTCACTAGGGGTGGTGGTGGCGTAGTGGTCTTGTCAGTGGACTTGTCAGTGGATTAGTAACCCAGACACCTAGGGTATTGCTCAGGGGACGTGGGTTCAAATCCCACCATTGAAATTTAAATCCAAATAATAAATCTGCAATTAAAAAGCAAGTCTAATGATGGCCATGAAACCATTGTTGATGGTTGTAAAAACCCATCTGGTTTACTCATGCCCTTTAGGGAAGGAAATCTGCTGTTCTTGTCTTTCCTGCATGCGTCTGCAGACCCACAGCAATGTGGTTGACTCTTACATGCCCTCTGAAATGGCCGAGCGAGCCACTCAGTTGAAACTAAACACTACGAAGTCAATAAAAAGGAATGAAACCAGACGGACCACCCGGCGTCGACCTGGGCACCAGAAATGACAATGGCAAACCCAGCGCTGTCGACCCTGCAAAGTCCTCCTTAGTAACATCTGGTGGCTTGTGTTAAGTTGGGAGAGCAACAGCCTGACATAGTCATACTCACAGAATCATACCTTACAGGCAATGTCGCAGACACTGCCATCACCATCCCTGGGTATGTACTGTCCCACGGGCAGGACAGACTCACCAGAGGTGTCGGTACAGTAGAGAGGGAATTGCCCTGGAAGTCCTCAACATCGACTCTGGACCCCATGAGGTCTCATGGCATCAGATCAAACAATGGACAAGGAAACCTCCTGCTGATTACCACCTACTGCCCTCCCTCAGCTGATGAGTCAGTACTCCTCCATGTTGAACTGCAGTTGGAGGAAGCACTGAGGGTGGCAAGAGCACAGAATGTACTCTGGGTGGGGGACTTCAATGTCCATCACCAAGAGTGGCTCGGAAGCATCTCTACTGGCCGAATCCAAAAGGACATATCTGCTAGTGCTGCTTGATGGCAATATTGGTGACACCTTCCATCACTTTAGGCCCCATCAGTCTCCTCTCAATCATCAGTAAAATGATGGAACGTGCCATCAAGCGGCACTTGCTTAGCAATAACCTGCCTCAGTGACACTCAGTTTGGGTTCTGCCAGGGCCACTCAGCTCCTGACCTCATGACAGCCTTGGTTCAAACATGGACAAAAGAGGTGAGGTGTGAGTGATTGCCTTTGACATCAAGGCAGTATTTGACCGAGTATGGCATCAAGGAGCCCGAGCAAAACTGAGGTCAATGGGAAAACCCTCCACTGGCTGGAGTCATACCTAGCGCAAAGGAAGATGGTTGTGGTTGTTGGAGGTCAATCATCTGAGCTCCAGGACATCACTGCAGGCGCTCCTCAGGGTAATGTCCTCAGCCCAACCATCTTCAGCTGCTTCATCAATGACCTCCCTTCAATCAGAAGGTCAGAAGTGGGGATGTTCGCTGATGATTGCACAATGTTCAGCACCATTCATGACTCCTCAGATACTGAAGCAGTCCGTGTAGAAATACAGCAAGACATGGACAATATCCAGGCATGGGCTGATAAGTGGCAAGTAACATTCGGGCCGCACAAGTGCCAGGCAATGAACATCACCAATAAGAGAGAATCGAACCAACTCCCCTTGACATTCAATGGCATTACCAATGCTGAATCCCCCACTATCAACATCCTAGGGGCACCATTGACCAGAAGCTGAACTGGAGTAGCCATATAAATACCGTGGCTACAAGAGCAGGTCAGAGGTTCGGAATCCTGAGGCGAGTAACTCACCTCCTGACTCCGCAAAGCCTGTCCACCATCTACAAGGCACAAGTCAGGAGGGTGTTGGAATAGTCTCCACTTGCCTGGATAGGTGCAGCTCCAACAACACTCAAGAAGCTCAACACCATCCAGGACAAAGCAGCCCACTTGATTGGCATCCCATCTACAAACATTCACTCCCTCCCCCACCGATGCACAGTGGCAGCAGTGTGTACCATCTACAAGATGCACTGCAGCAATGCACCAAGGCTCCTTGAACAGCACCTTCCAAACCTGTGACCTCTACCAACTAGAAGTACAAGGGCATAAAATGCATGGGAACACCACCACCTGCAAGTTCCCCACCACGACACACACCATCCTGACTTGGAACTATTTCGCTGATCCTTCACTGTCACTGGGTCAAAATCCTGGAACTCCATTCTGAATAGCACTGTGGGTGCACCTACCCCAAATGGACTGCAGCGGTTCAAGAAGGCAGCTCACCACCACCTTCCCAAGGGCAATTAGGGATGGGTAATAAATGCTGACCTGGCCAGCGACGCCCAAAATCCCATGAATGAATAAAAAAAAGCTATCTCCAAAATGGACACCCACTGCTACTTGCCCAGCTTCATTACTGAAGACTCGCTCTAGAATTGTGCCCCCTCTCATTGGACTTGTGATGTGCTGGCTATTAAAGTTCTCTTGAATGCAGTTCAAGAATTTTGTGCCCTCTGTGCCCTTCACACTGTTTGTATCCCAGTTGATATTGGGATAGTTGAAATCCCCAACTATTATTTCCCTATAGTTTTGCACACAGCAATTTGCCTACATATTTGTTCTTCTATCTCTCTCTCACTATTTGGGGGTCTACAGTACACTCCTAGTAGTGTGGCTGCCCCTTTTTTATTTCTGAGCTCCACCCATATGGCCTCATTTGATGATTCATTTAGCATATAATATAATCCCTCCTCAAAGCTGTATGCCTTCCTTAACTAATAATGCTACACTCCCACCTTTTTTTATCCCTATGCCACATGAAAACTCTATATCCAGAGATGTTGAGCTGCCATTCTTGCCCTCTTGAAGCCGAGTTTCCCTTATTGCAATGATATTGTGTTACCATGTGTGGGCACAATGGCGCAGTGGTTAGCACCACAGCTCCAGGAACCCGGGTTCGATTCTGGGTACTGCCTGTGTGGAGTTTGCAAGTTCTCCCTGTGGGTTTTCGTCGGGTGCTCCGGTTTCCTCCCACAGCCAAAGAATGCAGGTTGATAGGTAAATTGGCCATTGTAAATTGCACCTAGTGTAAGTAGGTGGTAGGGAATATGGGATTACTGTAGGCGTAGTATAAATGGGTGGTTGTTGGTCAGCACAGACTCAGTGGTCCAAAGGGCCTGTTTCAGTGCTGTATCTCTAAATAAAAATAAAAAGTGTGATGTTACTTTATCAGCACAGGCTTGGAGGGCCGAATGGCCTGTTCCTGTGCTGTATTGTTCTATGTGTCTATCTGTGCCCTCAGCTCATCAGCTTTATTTACCATATGAATATACATACAAGTATAAATATTAGGAGCAGGAGTAGGCCATTCGACCCCTAGACCCTGCTTCCCCATTCAATAAGTTCACGGCTGAATTGATTACTCCACATTCCCGCCTACCCCCGATAACCTTTCACCCCTTTGCTTATCAAGAATCGATGTCCCTCTGCCTTAAAAATATTCAAAGTCTCTGCTTCCACCGCCTATTGAGGAAGAGAGTTCCAAAAACTCACCACCCTCTGAGGGAAAATAATTCTCCTCATCCCTGTCTTAAATGGGTGACCCCTTATCTTTAAACAGTGACCCCTAATTCCAGATTCTCCCACAAGGGGAAACATCCTTTCCACATCCACCCTGTCAAGACTCCTCAGGATCTGATATGTTTCAATCAAGTTGCCTCTTTAAATAAATAAATATCCTTTAACACTGCCAAATTCCTCTGCTGCACACTTTTTAAACTTTGCTTCTTCTGTCTTTCAGAGTCATTTGCTAATTTTCTGCCTCCCGTTCCCTGCCCTGAAATTGCCCTGTCTGAAACTGCCCTCAGGTTCCCATCAAGCTGCCAAATTAGTTTAAACAATCCCCAACAGCATCTGCAAGTATATTCATCCCGGTCCTGTTCAGGTGTAGACCGTTCGACTTATATAGGTCCTACCTTCCCCAGAACTGGTTCCAATGCCCCAGAAATCGGAAGCCCTCCTTCCTGCACCATCTCTCCAGCCATGCATTCATCTGGTGTATTCTCCTATTTCTATACTCACTAGCATGTGGCCTTGGGAGTAATTTGGAGATTATTACCTTTGAGGTCCTGTTTGTTAATCTCTTTCCTAACTCCCTAAACTCAGCCTGAAGGATCTCATCCCTCTTTCTTCCTATATCGTTGGTACCAATGTGGACCACGACCTCTGGCTGTGCATCCTTGCCCTCCAGAATGCTCTGTCGCCACTCAGTGATATCCATGATCCTTGCACCAAGGAGGAAACCTGGTTTGCGAGCACTGAAATACCTATCTGTTCCCCGAACTATACAATCCCCTACCTGTATTGCTCGCTTGTATTTTCTCCTCCCTCCCTGCACAGCTGAACCACCCATGGAGTTCTGGTCATGACTGTCACTGCACTCTCCAGAGGAACCCTCTCTCCCATCAGTACTCAGAACTGAATACCAGTTAGAAAGGGGGATGCCCTCCAGGGACTCCTGCACTACCTGCCTTGACCTTCTTGTCTGTCTGGAAAACTCCCAATCCCTCTCAGCGTGTGCTCTCTTCAACTCCGAGGTGACAACCTGCTGAAAAGTCCTATCCACGTAGTTCTCTGCCTTGCGGATGCACAACACTGACTCCAGTTGCTGCTCGAGTTCTGAAACCTGGAGCTCAAGCTTCTGCAGCTGGTGACACTTCCTGCAGATGTGTTTGTCAAGGACACATGGTGCATCCATGACTTCCCACATACCACAGGAGGCACATTCCACTTGGCCGAGCTGCCCTGCCATAACTAAGCTTTACAAACTTATTATTGCTCGTGTAATAAGTGTAATAAGTAGATTAATTTACCAGTTACTCACCAATCAGCTTCTTCCCCTGTACCATGGAGGCTGAAAAAGCAGAAAAGAAAAGAGACCAAACAGCACCTCCTTCCCCTAGTCAGTGAAGTCCCTCACACATCAACTCACAGCTTTACACTCTGTCCAAACAGCACTTTCTAATTAGTAATTATTAGAAATTGCACTAACTAAAACATTAGTAACCTGACCAATTACAAGGTAGCTATTTGAGGGTTTTTAAACAAAGAGCTTTTTCCCCCATCCTGATTTCAGGTCCCACTCTGGACACTTGCTTTTGATTCCAGGACACTGAGGGCGGGGTGCTGCCGAATATCCAGGCCGTGCTGCTGCCCAAGAAAACCTGCGCTCTGGGCACCAAAACCAAGTCAATCTGCCAGGATTTTATCAAATACCCAAAGGCTCTTTTCAGATCCACCCACAGTATCAGAAAGGGCTGATTACTGTCTGAAGTCTGCTGTACCCACACCTCTGTCTATCCCTCTTCATCTAGAACAACCAGCGTCATCTTCCATTCCTTTCACCATCATGTGTTTAACTCGCTTCTCCTTATAGACAGTCAGATATCAATGTAATAATGAAATGATCTGTATCTGTGCTGGCCATTTCCCTGTCCTGATTTCAGACCCCACTCTGGACACTTGTTTCCCATTCCAGGACCTACTTGTATTAATATTCAGCACCACCTGTCAGTCAGAAACTTGTCTCAATGAACTGATCCTTTCACTGAACTTCCAACTGCTGCTGTCTATTTCTAGAGGGAAAGAGCTGCTCACTGTGTAAGGATGTGAGGGGAATGTAACCCGGCTGCTGGTGAGAAGGTCCCGTCTTCTCAATCAAAAGCCTTTTATTTTACGACAGTGATTCCCAGATTCCCAGCTGGTCCGTTGAGGATTTTGTTTTCACAGAAATATCTTGTTAAATACAAATCTGATTCCAACATGTCAGTAACAGGACAGATTGGGAACCTTTAAAAGAATGAAGCAACTATTTCAGTGGCTTCTCACTGTCCCCCTGAAGCCTGTGTGAAGGGGAATTACCAATAGTCTGTAATTTATTACTTCCACACCGAGTTTGAGTTATTTTTCACGTGAAAGATTGCTGAACGGAGTCTTTTCCTGTCAGTTACGGATAAGAAGTTGACAAAAATTGGCAAAATAAAGCTGTTCATAAAATAGCACCAGCAATTTGAGTCGGTAAAAGCAAAATTGTGTTTTAAAAGCGTTTTTTTAAAGCGTGACGGGAAAATAGATTTTTATGTACTTTTCCAGTCGATCACTTCTTTTCCACAGTGAAATTGGCAGCTTTCACGAATTGAAATATTCTGCCAGGTTGACAGGTTCAGCCAATGAATTTTTGTATTTTGTGCTTCGAGGTTCTCCGATTGGATCATTCATTTTATCTAATGGCCGTGTGGCGTAATGAATAAGGCGTTTGACTTCAGTGTATTTCATGAGGTAATCGGAAGATTGTAGGTTCGAGTTCTGCCACGGTCATTTTGACCCAAAGGGGTTATGCAGGGCTTTGGGGATCGAGTCAGGGACTGAACAGATTGGAAACCCGACATGGACTTGATGGGGCGAATGGCCGCCTCATGTGGAAAGAGATGCAACAGGTCAGTGGCAAGTGGTCCAGAGGAAAACCACAAAGAAAAAACATCCCAAAGCCACCACCCAAACCAGTGGCAAGAGGAGGCTCTCTTCTGAATCAGACTGCAACAACTCCTCTTCACTGGACGGGGAAATGCTGGAACGACAGCCCCTTCAAAAGAGGCGGCAGAACTCCGAGATGGATGATCAAGCATCCCAGCCCCCGGGCACTGGAAGCTGTGATGGGCCCGGCGTGGCCCAACCCCAATGCCCCACACGTAATGACGTGGCGAACGCATCTCAGCTCCGGGACACCGGGAGCAAAGACACGTCTGGCGCACCTGAGCTCCGGGAGACCGGGAGCTGTGATGTTTTCGAGGAGGAACAGATGGAAGCAGCTGAGGACAACCCAATCCTCTCTACTTACAAGACCCCCCCGATGTCACCCGAGCGGCACAAACCCTGCATGAAAAATCAGGAGGGGTTTCTGAGCCCAACCAACGTGAAACTGCTTGCGCAGACGATGGGTATGCAGGAACATCCCGAAGGGGGAGGACTGGGACTAGCGAGGACAAATGGTATGGGAAGCAACAACTAATGTTTAGTAAAAAATGGGTGTAAGAATTGCTTCCATTCATGTGCGTAGCATTAAATCGACTACGCGATGTGTTTCAACCTTGGATTACCTTGCCAAGGTCAAAGCTGACCTACTGTTTCTGCAGGAGTGTGGAATACCACACCTCAGCACCTACAGGCAGTGGTCACGATGGTGGTCCCACGGGCCATCGATCTGGTCGGGGGGTAATGACTGCCGTTCCTCCGGCCTGGGTATTCTGCTGCGGGGAGGTAACTTCACCATCTCCGAAGTTAAGGAGGTGGTGGGCGGCCGCCTCCTCGTAGCAGACGTGATGTCCAACAACGCTCCGCTCCGGTTGATCAACGTGTACGCCCCGGTACAACGCAGCGAGCGGCTGTCCGTCTTCCAGCAGCTCCCACTGCTTCTGGCGACGTCCAGGCCAGTCATCCTAGGCGGTGACTTCAACTGCATCATCGATGCGGCTGGACGATCCGGCAGTGACGACAGCAAACTGGACGCTACGTCCAGATTCCCAATAGAAACAGTTAAGGATGTCAAACTGCACGACGTCTTCAGCAAACCTGCAGACGGAGCGCAGCGCAGATACACATGGTCAAGATCGGACGGGTCTGCCCGTTCCAGGATTGACTTCCTGTTTGTGTCCCGTGCTGTCACGGTCGGATCCACCGACGTCAAGCCGGTGTTCTTTTCCGACCACTGCCTCTTACTGGCCGACTGTCACTTACAGGACGACCAGCGGGTTGGCAGAGGGACGTGGAAGCTCAATGCGACACTACTGACCCCAGAGAACGTTGAGGAACTCAAAAGGGATTACAATGGTTGGAGGACCGTGAAACCCCTCTTTGAGTCTCCAGTTCACTGGTGGGATGCGATTAAGGAGAACATCAAGAGGTTCTTCATCCACAAAGGTGTTCAGAGGGCGAGAGAGAGACAGAGGGAACTGTCCCGACTCCAGAATATTATGCAAAATCTACTCCGGTTGCAGTCAATGGGGGTCGAGGTCAAGGAGGACCTCCAAGAGGTGAAGAGCCAGAAGGCCTCGCTCTTTGCCAAGGAGGCCTCCAAGATCATCTTCCGGTCCAGAGTCCGCTCCATCCAGCAGGATGAGACGTGCTCGCGTTACTTCATCCAAAAGGTACACAGAGAGAGCTCTGTTATCAGCAGCCTGAAGGAAGAAGATGGCTCGGTAACGTCTTCGCAGTCCGACATACTCAGGATCAGCAAATCCTTTTATGCTGGGCTGTATGACGCGAAGCCCACAGACAGCAGAGCCTCCCAGTCCTTCCTGTCATCGATCACAGAGGTCTTAGATGACAGCAGGAGGGAGGGACTGGACAAGCCGCTAACTCTGGACGAGCTGACAAAGGCCGTCGAGTCTTTCGAGACGAGTAAAACTCCCGGGAGCGACGGCTTACCGGTCGAGTTGTACTCGGCCCTGTGGGACTGGGTCGGCCCGGACCTGCTGGAAGCATACGAGAGTATGCTCCTGGCCGGCAGCATGTCAGAATCCATGGGAAAAGGCATCATCACCCTCATTTACAAGCAGAAGGGGGAGAGGGCAGAAATCAGAAATTGGCGGCCCATCTCACTGCTTAATGTTGATAACAAGATTCTGTCCAAAGTCATAGCCAGTCGAGTCAAGTCTGCTCTGGAGTTGGTGATTCACCCCGATCAGACCTGTACTGTACCCGGCAGGAAGATCTCTGACAGTCTCGCGCTACTCAGGGATACGATCGCCTACGTACGGGACAGGAGGGTGGACACCTGCCTCATCAGCCTGGACCAGGAGAAGGCTTTTGACAGGATATCGCACACCTACATTATGGACGTGCTTTCCAAAATGGGGTTTGTGGAGGGAATCTGCAATTGGATACAACTGCTCGACACAAACATCAGTAGCGCAGTGTCAATCAACGGGTGGGAATCTGAAAGTTTCCCGATCAAATCTGGAGTCAGACAGGGCTGTCCTCTGTCCCCGGTCTTGTTTGTTTGCTGTATTGAACCCTTTGCTGAGTCTATTAGGAAGGAAGCGAGCATAAGAGGGGTGACAATCCCAGGCAGCGGAGGCACTCAGGTCAAAACCTCCCTGTACATGGATGACGTCGCCGTCTTCTGCTCGGATCCGCTGTCCGTGCGGAGACTGATGAGCATCTGCGACCAGTTCGAACTGGCCTCGGGAGCCAAAGTTAACCACGGCAAGAGCGAGGCCATGTTCTTTGGGAACTGGGCTGACCGATCCTTTGTCCCCTTCACCGTCAGGTCAGATTACCTGAAGGTGCTGGGGATATGGTTCGGAAGGGCCGGGGCGTGCACCAAAACCTGGGAGGAGCGAGTAGCCAAGGTACGACAAAAGTTGGGCATGTGGGGGCAGCGATCTCTCTCCATTGTGGGGAAGAACATGGTGATCAGGTGCGAGGCGCTCACGTTGTTGCTCTACGTGGCGCAGGTCTGGCCCATACCCCACTCCTGCGCCGTGGCAGTCACCCGAGCCATTTTCCGCTTCGTCTGGGGATCTAAAATGGATCGGGTCCGGAGGGACACGATGTTCAAATCTCTGGACATGGGCGGGAAAAATGTACCCAACGTGGCCCTCATCCTGATGACCACCTTCGTGTGCGGCTGCATCAAGCTATGTGTAGATCCCCAGTACGCAAACTCCAAGTGTCACTACATGCTGAGGTTCTATCTGTCCCCGGTGTTGCGAAGGATGTGCCTGGTCACATTGCCGCGGAACGCACCATGCAGTTGGGCGGCGCCGTACCACCTATCCTTCGTGGAGCAGTTTCTGCGGAAAAACACCTTTGACCACCGGTCCATCAGGCAGTGGTCTGCACGGAATGTCCTCAAGGCCCTACGGGAAAAGGAAACGGTGGATCCTGTCGGATGGTTCCCCGAGCAGACCGTCAAAGTAATTTGGCGGAATGCCTCATCACCAGAACTTTCAAACAAGCACCAAGACGTAGCTTGGCTGGTGGTGAGAAGAGCCCTCCCCGTCAGATCCTTCATGCACACCCAAAGTCTCGCCCCCTCCGCACAGTGCCCCCGCGTTGGCTGTGGTGGGGAAGAGACGGTCGCCCACCTCCTCCTGGAATGTGCCTTTGCAAAGCAGGTGTGGAAAGAGATGCAGTGGTTTTTGTCAAGGTTCATCCCAAGCAGCTCTGTAACACAGGAGTCTGTGCACTACGGGCTGTTCCCAGGGACGCACACCGAGACAAACATCAACTACTGCTGGCGGACCATCAATTCGGTGAAAGACGCCCTTTGGTCTGCCCGAAACTTGCTGGTCTTCCAGCGCAAAGAGTTGTCCACCGCCGAATGTTGCAGACTGGCACATTCCAAGGTCCAGGACGACGTGCTGAGGGACGCACTAAAGCTTGGGGCAGCCGCAGCAAAGGCTCAATGGGGAAAGACCACAGTGTAAGGTTCCCCCACCAAGCTGGACTGAGGGGCTGGATCCATGGGAAACCCCTCAAACTGTATCGTTAATATTCTCAATTGCTGTAAATGTAAAACTGTAATTGACATGACAATTGTGAAACGGAAGTGTTGGGAAGAAACTCAAGACAGTATTGAAGGAAACTGCTCTCCCTTGCAATGTTTGCATTTTTTGGTGCTGTTTGGAAACTGTTTGGCAATGTAATTTTTACAGATTTTAATGAATAAAGTATATTTTGGAAATAAATAAAAAAAAAGTCAGTTTCAGTGCAGGAAACACCGTCTCGGGGGAAATAACATCACAAGTGGGTTTGGTTCCAGTGACCGATTCAACGGCTGCTGCAAAACTCCCGGATTCCCTCATTGCAGCGAAATCATTTTGAAATTCTATGAAAACAATGAGTGATTCTGGAGGAGTGATGTGGCTTTTCACTGAGGGCATGTGTCGACTGGGGAAATAACTAACTGGAGAGTCTCGGGCACTGTTTACACAGCCCGTTTAGAAAATCAAATCCACTGCACATCCTTGCTGCAAATGAAATGTCAAATTCGGGGATTCCAGTTTTTTTCATCCCGAACACAGCAGATTGATTGAACAAAGAATTAAAAGTAAAATACTGCGGATGCTGGAAATCTGAAATATTTCAGATTGATTGAACTGTTCTGAACAGCATATCCCAGCTCCCATTTCTCGGTCACTGCTTTCTCTGTGAGGCGGTGGGTGGCTCTGAGAAGAGCCTTTGTTTTGTGTTTGCTGGAAAGGGTCAAATTGTTCAACCGCCGAATCCGTAGAGAGTGCGGCCCTGCCGTTTCAGAGCGTACACCACATCCATGGCAGTGACCGTCTTGCGCTTGGCGTGCTCAGTGTAGGTGACCGCATCCCTGATCACATTCTCCAGGAAAACCTTCAACATCCCGCGAGTCTCCTCACAGATCAAACCCGAGATCCGCTTGACCCCGCCACGGCGAGCCAGCGGCGGAGTGCTGGTTTGGTGATGCCTTGGATATTATCACGAAGCACTTTGCGGTGCCGCTTTGCTCCGCCTTTGCCCAGTCCTTTGCCTCCTTTACCTCTGCCAGACATGATGATTCTTCACTCAGGTCACTACACAATATAAGAAGCAGACTCTTGCAGGCTCTACTTTACACAGACCGCCCGGACCTGCCTGAGAATGGCAGAGAGAGAGCAGGAAGGGGAGGAGACAGAGTGAAGATTGAAAAGAGAGCAGATGGGGAGGAGACACCCAGAGTGACAGACGGAGAGAGAACGGCCCCTCATCTTTCAGCTCCACCTCCAGTTTCCTCTGGTTCGCCAATTTCAAACCCTTTATTAACAGTGGAACCGAAACCCAGCTCTCCACACAAACCCTTCCAGACTCGGCCTTCATAGTCAAGGCTTTCCAGAAAGCCGGAGCTTTTAAATATGGTTCCGCTACAATTAACACTCAGTAATATTCCCACCTAAACACAGTCCATTCTATAACAAATAACCTACTCAGTAACATCACCATTTCCACACACATCCTCTTCCAGCAGTTTACAAACACCTTATTGCAGCTGTTTGGGGAATCTCCTGTGTTAAGATTGGAGTTGGAAAGCGGCCTTTACCCGGCAGTGTTACCGTCTCACACTGAATCTGCCAGACATCCTGTTGATCTGCCTAGTTCCCCACTGTCTCTCTTGACTATTACATGGCACGGGTAGTATTTCAGAAAGTACTGCAATGGAGGGAGTGCTGGGGACTCCAGGCAAATCCTGGAGGGATGGGGGAAATATCTTTCGAAATTCCCTGGAGAGAATCGTGATATGACAGGTCTCCAGGGACAGACCAAGGAGAGAGTGTGGACATTGAATGGAAACATGGCAAAAAGAGTTGGGGATTCAGGAACACAATCCTCTCTGATAGGTTACAGCCTCCCCTCTGCTCCTGCTCTTTACGAGACACTTTTCCAGTTTAAATTTATGGACAAGGTGGGTTAGTTGCTCTCAGGGTGGGTGGGGGGAGAGGAGCCTCAGTGGCCATGGGTGGGACAGGGAAAATGGAGACAGAGAACCAGGACTCCGGTCACTCACCAGCGATGTCTGCTGGAAAGTATCTGTGGATCGGATGATGCCGGGGTCCCATGGAGAGGGGAAGGGGGTGGGGTGATGGAGTGAGGAGGTGGAGAGGGAGTGTTCGTGGTGTCACAGCCAACCCCCTGCCCAAACCAAACTCCCACATCCCAGCATTATATTGTCCAATTCCTGGAGGCGGAGGATGGCGATTCCCGTTGGATTAATTTCTAATGTTCGGCATCTTATCCTGATAAAATCGCCAGTTCTGAAGGAGGCCATTCTGTACTTATTCTCAGGTCATCGAGGCGTCATCTTTCCCTTTTCAGCTCCTGACTGCTGGTATTTTTGCTGTGAAATATGAAATGCAACGTATGTTCGCAGCTGTTTCTGCCCTGTTGCAGCCAGAGGAACATAGAAATGGGGGTAGGCCATTCAGCCCCTCGAGCCTGCTGCACCTTTCAATTAGATCCTGGCTCACCTGTATCTTAACTCCAGCTACCTGCTGTGATTTCATAAACCCTCAGACCATCACTGGATAAACATCTCTCAATCTCAGGTTGGAAATTGTCAATTGACCCTCAGGTTTATCTGATTTTTCGGAGAGAATTCCAGGTTCCCACTACCCTTTGTGTGAAAAAGTGCTTCCCGGCAATATTCCTGAAAGGCAGAACTCTAATTTTTGAGTTCTCCCCCTTTGTTGTGGAACTGCTTGTTTACAGATCTGACCGAAGTCCACACTGCAGAACAAACAGCTGTTCCTCTGATCCTGTCACTTCAGCTTTGGATTTGAAGCTCATGCCTCTTTCCATGATGATTCTTTGTGCCCTATCTCTGTAAATGGTTATGCCTGTCTTTTTGTCAGGTATGTCAAACATTCTTTTTTCCAGTCCTACTCAGGACCCCACCCCCAGCTCTTTTTCCGGTACAATGATGACTGGATCAGCGTCATTTCCTGCTCCCGCTCCGAACTGGAAAATTTCATCAACTTCGTTTCCGATTTCCCCCTCACTGTGGTTGACAGGGCTCTCAACCCTTTTTATTATTTTATTTTATCATTTTTTTTTTACCATGTGCCTGCCTTAAACTTGGTTTTTCAAGTATGTGCTTTTGGACAGAACTATTGATTATTCTGTCATTAACACTCTCTCTGCACTAATATTTTGTCTTTCACTACACCATTAGTACACTCCCTTTGCCTTTGCCCCATGACCTCCTTGTCAGTTAATCTCTCCTGCCCTCTACCCTATTACACACCTTCCCTTTTGTTCTCTTCCCCACCTCCCCCCACCCCCGCTTCACTTGCTTAAAACCTATTACATTGAGTGTGGGACAAATTCAATCCATCTTTTGTGCTGTATGAGATTAATTTTGATACACTTACTGGTACATTATGTGACAGCGAGTTTAATTCTACATCTATCTGTCTGTGGTACTGTGTCTGAGTGTGAGATTATTTCAGTGTCAGTCTATGAAACTAAATGTGATTGTTTGATTCATTCTGTATGTCAATCATGAGTATTGTTTGTGAATGTGTGGCAGCTTCTGTATCTATCTGCTACTGTGGGTGAATATGGATATCATTCGGTACCTGTCAGTGTCCGGAACTAAATGTGTGTGTGAGATTCATTGTGTATGCATCAATCTTACAGTCAGAATGTGACTGTATGGTTCATTCTCTATGTGGCAGTCTAAGGTACTATATGTGCCAGTGGTTTTAATTATGTTTCTGTCATTGTATGTGAGTCATTTCATGGTCTCACTGTATATCTGTCAATCTCTGGTTCTTTCTGTGAGAGTGAGATTAATTCTCTATCTGCTGGTCTCTGAAATTAATTGATTTTGTGACTCACTCTGTGCCTGTCAGTCTATGATACTGTGAATAAGAGGGGAATATATATGGTGTCTGTCTGAACTTGGTATCGAGTATGATTGTAGGATTCATTGTGCATCTATCAGAATCCAGACTGAATGAGAAATAAGGTTCATTCTGTCCGTGAAAATCTCTGGTATTCTAGCCACGTGAACTCGAATGTGCCTGTCAGTCTTTGACACTGTATCTGATTATGGGATTGACTCAATACCTTTCAGACTTTGGTACTATGCATATGTGTGGTTCAAGTTCTGCATGTCGGTCTCTGTTACTCCATGTGAGTGTCGATATCCTTTATGTATCGGTCAGTCTCTCGCAATGAATGCAAGTGTGGGATTAACTCTCTTTTCAACAGTATCTGGTACTGACTGTGAGCATGTGACTCCTACAGTATCTGTCAGTGTTTTCTATTGTATGTGAATGTGCAATTCCTCCTATGTCTTTCAGTGCCTAGTACAGTGTAATGGGATTCATTCTGTACCTGTCAGTATCTGGTACTGAATGAGATTGTGGGATTCATTCTGTTGTCTGTCAATCTCTGCTAATGTACGTGAGTGATATCTGTTATGCATATATTATTTTCTGGTACTGGAAGTGTATATTGTATTTATTCTTTACTTGTTAGCCTCTGGTACCGCGTATGAGTATGGGTCTCATTCTGTATCAGTCAGTTTCTGGGACAGTCTGCGTGCGCATATCCACGGCTCATTTTGCATTTGGCAGTCTCTGGTACGAAATATGCGTTACAATTCATTTTTTATGTGTCTGTCTCTTGGACAGTCCATTACAGTGGGATTAATTTTGTACCTCTCAGCTGCTGGTTATGTCTGCAAGTGTACATTCTGTATCTATGTGACGCTGGTGCTGTATGAGTGTGGAATTCTTCTGTACCTGTACTTAATATGTATCTACGGGATGGTATTGAGAACTATTTGTTTAATGCCATAATGTATCACCATTTTCTTGTCTCACTAGTATTTTAAAATCTAGATCACTGCACATTTTAACTGTGTGTATTACTGAGTTGTGGTTTGAGCTTTTTGGACTAGTATTCAGTCTGTAACTGTATGAACACATTTGTGAATGACAACATATATTTCAAACTCACACATGGCATGCTCAGTATAATCAGAATCATTCAATTGATAAGATATCATTCAGTACAGCTCTTGGAGAGATTATTGGATTGGTATGGAATGTGCAGTGCAGTGTGCACTAATTGACATAATACTGTAACTTTCCTTTTGATACTGTATCAGATGTTTGTACTACATTGTAATCTGTCACTCAGTCTGCAGTCTGGGCTACATTATTCGGATTCATTCTGCACCTTTCCATCAGCTGCTCTACCTCATATTTAATTTGTAGCTTAGGATGCACTCTTGTGGGATTGATCCGGTGCTTTTCAATATGATAGTGGGTGTGATTTTGAACTAAGATTGATGTACCTAGCTTTCAGCAGTACTGAGTTGGGGTGAATTGGAAACAACTTCTGCCTCTCCTGCTTTGTTTGATTGTCTGCTGGATTGAAAATGTGTCTCTGGAACTTGGGATCAGTGTGAGTCTGATTGCTTCTGCTCTCTGTGACTGTGGAACTCATGGCCTGTCTGTGTCTCTGAGCTCTGGGATTGATAATGTACCTACTCTGTGTTAGAAGGAGTGGACTGTACATATCCTTGTGCCGGGGAATCATCACAATCCTTCTGGTTCCTTCAAGTATTTGCTGACAGAAAGAAAGAAAAATATCTCTTGTAACTCAAGATCAATTGAGGTGGAAGCTTGAAAAGACATGAATATACTATTTCAATTAATAATCATTATGACCAACCACAAAGGATGATCAGTAATACAAAGAGTGTCAGTGTCTGATTCCACTGCAGCACTCAGCTTCTGCTGATCAGGTTTTCTTTGGTAGTTTTATAACAATTTAGTGGCAGCCAGGAACAACTCAACATCTGCACTGCTCCATGAATGGGAATACCTGCTGGAGCAGGGATATTTGCACAAGTCAAGTTTTTAATTCCACCTGGCATTATAATGCAAGAACATAATAACTAGGAGCAGGATTAGGCCATTCTGCCACTCGAGTCTGTTCCAACATTTAATAAGATCATGGCAGATCTGATCATAGTCTCAACTCCACTATCCTGCCTGTCCCAATAACACTTCACTCCCTTGTAAATCAAAAGTCAGTCTAACTCATCCTTGAATATATTCAATGACCAGCTTCCACCATCCGCTTGGGTAGAGAATTCCAAAGAACAACAATCCTTTGAGAGAAGAAATTCCTCTTCAATTCCATCGAAAATGGGTGCCCCCTTATGTTGAAACTGTTCCCCCTAGTTCTTGATTCCCTCATGAGGGGAAACATCATCTCAGTAAATACCCTGTCAAGCCCCTTCAGTATCTTATATGTTTCATCAGATCACCTCTCATTCTTCTAAACTCCAATGAGTGTAGCACAACCAGGTCAAACGTTCCTCATAAGACAACATCTTCATCCCTGGAATCAAGCCAGTGATGTTTGCCTGAACTACCTTCAATGCAAGTATTTTCCTCCTTAAATAAGGAGACCAAAACTGTATACACACTCAAGGTGTGGTCTCACCAACACGCTGTACAGTTGTAGCAAGACTTCCCTACATTTCTACTCCATCCCCATTGCAATAAAGGCCAAAATTCCAATAGCCTTCCTAATTACTTGCTGTACTTCCATGCTAACTTTTTGTGATTCATATAAGAGGACACCCAGATCCCTCTATACCACAGCATTCTGCAGTCTCTCCTTATTTAAATAATATTCTTCTTTTCTCTACATCATTCCAAAGTGGATAACCTAACATTTTCCCACATTATACTTAAAATGCCAAATTTTTCCCACACACTTAACTTGTCTTTATCTCTTTGCAGACTCATTGTGTCCTCCGCACAACTTGCTTTCACACCTTTCTTTGTATCAACAGCAAATTTAGTTACAATACACTCGATCCCTTCATCCAAATCATTAATATAGACTGGAAGTAGTTGAGGCCCCAGCACTGATCCCTGTGGCACTCCACGAGTTCCAGTTTGCAAACCTGAAAATGACACATTTATCCTAATTCTCTGTTTCTTGTTAGTAAGCATGTACCAGCGACCTGGGTTCGATTCTGGGTACTACCTGTGCAGAGTTTGCAAGTTTTCCCTGTGACCGCGTGGGTTTTCGCCGGGTGCTCCAGTTTCCTCCCACAGCCAAAGACTTGCAGGTTGATAGGTAAATTGGCCATTATAAATTGCCCCTAGTGTAGGTAGGTGGTAGGGGAATTGAGGGAAGTTGGGGATGTGAGAGGGTAATGGGATTAATGTAGGATTAGTATAAATGGGTGGTTGATGGTCAGCACACACTCGGTGGCTGAAGGGCCTGTTTCAGTACTGTATCTCTAAATAAATAAAATAAACAATATATTACCCGTTAACACCACAAGCTCTTACCTTTTGCATGGCACTTTAGCGAGTGCCTTTTCAAAATACAAATACACTACATCTACTGGTTCCCCTTCAGTTACCCTGCTTCTTACATCCTCAAAGAACGCTAATAATGTTGGCAAACTTGATTTCCTTTTCATAAATCCATGTTGGCTCTGCATGATTGTATTATAATTTTCTAAATGTTCCACAGATTGGAGGGTGGCAAATGTAACCTCACTATTTAAAAAAGGAGAGAGAGAAAAAACAGGGAATTACGGACCAGTTAGCCTTACATCAGTAGTGGGGAAAGTGTGAGAGTCTATTATAAAGGATGTGGTAGCAGAACACCTGGAAAGCATAAACGGGTTTGGACAAAGACAGCATGTGTTAACGAAAGGGAAATCTTGCTTAACAAATCTGCTGGAGCTTTTTGAGGATGGAACTAGTAGAATAGATAAAGGAGAACCAGGGGATGTGTTGTATCTGGATTTTAAGAAGGCTTTTGATAAGGTCCCACATAAGAGGTTCGTGTGCAAAATTAAAGCAGATGGGATTGGGGGTAATATACTGGCATTGATTGAGAATTGGTTGACAAACAGGAAACACAGAGTAGGAATAAACGGGCCTTTTGCCAGGTGGCAGGCAGTGACGAGTGGCGTACTACAGGGATCAGTGCCTGGGCCCCAGCTATTCACAACATATATTAATGACTTGGGTGAGGGAACATTTCCAGGTTTGCAGACGACACAAAGCTGGGGAGGAAACTGAGTTGTGAGGAGTATGCAAAGAGGCTCCAATGTGATTTGGACAAGTTGGGTGAGTGGGCAAATGCATGGCAGATGCAGTATAACTTGGATAAATGTGAGGTTATTCACTTCGGTTGTAAAAACAGAAAGGCAGATTATTACCTGAATGGTGACAGATTGGGAAAGGGGGAGGTGCAAAGAGACCTGGGTGTCCTTGTACACCAGTCGCTAAAAGCAAATATTCAGGTGCAGCAAGCAGTTAGGAAGGCAAATGGTATGTTGGCCTTCATTGCAAGCGGATTTGAGTACAGGAGCAAGGAAGTCTTACTACAGTTATACAGGGCTTTGGTGAGAGCACATCTGGAGTATTGTGTGCAGTTTTGGTCTCCTTATCTGAGGAAGGATGTTCTTGCCATGGAGGGAGTGCAAAGAAGATTTACCAGGCTGATTCCTGGGATGGCTGGATTGACAATGAGGAGAGATTGGGTTGACTAGGCCGATATTTACTAGAGTTTAGAACAATGAGAGGGAATCTCATAGAAACCTATAAAATTCTAACAGCACTAGTCAGGCTATATGCAGGGAGGATGTTCCTGATGGCTGGGGAGTCCAGAATCAGGGGTCACGTTCTCAGGATATGGGTATGCCATTTAGAACCGAGATGAGGAGACATTTCTTCACTCAGAGGGTGATGAACTTGTGGAATTCTCGACAAAGAAAATTACAGCACAGGAACAGGCCCTTCGGCCCTCCAAGCCTGCGCCGATCCAGATCCTCTATCTAAACATGTCGCCTATTTTCTAAGGGTCTGTATCTCTTTGCTTCCTGCCCATTCATGTATCTGTCTCGATACATCTTAAAAGACGCTATCGTGTCCACGTCTACCACCTCCGCTGGCAACGTGTTCGAGGCACCCACCACCCTCTGCGTAAAGAACTTTCCACGCATATCCCCCCCGAAACTTTTCCCCTCTCACTTTGAACTCATGACCCCTAATAATTGAATCCCCCACTCTGGGAAAAAGCTTCTTGCTATCCACCCTGTCTATACCTCTCATGATTTTGTACTGCAGAAGGCAGTGGAGGCCAAGTCATTAAATATATTCAAGAAGGAGATAGATATATTTCTTAATACAAAAGGGATCAAGGGATATGGGGAGAAAGCGGGAAGAGGGTACTGAATTATATGATCAGACTTGATCATTTTTGAATGGCAGAGCAGGGCCGAATGGCCTACTCCTGCTCCAATTTTTCTATGTTTTCTGCGATGACTGACTTAATCATTGGTTCCAGCATCTTCTCAATGGCAGACATTAGGCTAACAGGCCTATCGTTGCCTGCTTTCTCTTTACTGCTTTCTTGAACAGGGACATTACATTTGCAGTTTAATATCCACTGGAACTGTTGCAGGATCTAGGGAATTTAAGATGATTACAACCAATGCATCCACTATCAATGCAGACACTTCTTTTAAACCTTAGAATGTAGGCCATCAGATCCAGGGGACTTGTCAACCTTTAGTCCCATTAGTTTCCCAAAAACATGTTTTTCTCGCGATGGTGATGTTTTAAGTTCCCCCCTCCTTACTCCCCTTGATTTTCTACTATTCTTGGGATGTTTTTTGTGTCTACTTCTGTGAAGACAGATGAAAAATTCTTGTTCAGAGTATCTGCCATTTCCTTGTTTCTCTTGGATCAATCGTTCAACGGAAACCGACAGCTGCTGTTTAAAATGTTTCCTTGACACTACTCACCTGGCGCCAGCAATAGGTGTTGTTTGCATAACTGTCCCCATCCCTACTGTCTGGCTCTGTTCCCTCTATTCACTGCTCAATAACAACACAGTGTGAAACTGGAGCTAAACCATGAACATGCATTACAGGTTTGAGGAGAGAAAACAACAATGATTTTCAACAGCAGCTTCTTCCTGCTCTGTCTCCGTTACCTTGTCCACAAACGGCCTGAGAAAGGCTTCTCCTTCCGCGCTCACTCCAGGTTCCTGCTCCACTCCGCCTCTTACAAACAGCCCCCAACTCCCCCTGAACTTGCTCCATCGTCAATGCTGATCTCTGAGCCCCTCTGCGGACAGGCTCTCAAAGCAATGTGCTGCTGGAAGGAGACTGCTGTTTACTCACTTCCCCCGGGGCTCTAAGTCTCCATTCCCGTCTGTTTCAAACAAACTTCTTCCGCTCACTAATTAAATGACGCAGAAGGACACGGCTGGAGGAGGCGCATCGCGCATGCGCTTCTATCCCCACTCATTTACAAAAAAAATAAATTGGAATAAAAGCAAAATACTGCGGATGCTGGAAATCTGAAATAAAAACAAGAAATGCTGGAACCACTCAGCAGGTCTGGCAGTATCTGTGAAAAGTGAAGCAGAGTTAACGTTTCGGGTCAGTGACCCTTCATCGGAACTGACAAAAATAAACTGGAACTTTCCCCAGTTCAGTTTTCTCCGAGTTTGAGCAAAGGAACTGGGGCTGTGGGGAAAGGTCAGAGAACGTTTCAAGCTGGGGGATTCCCCCTTTCTGAAGCTCAGTTTGAGATCATTCCCTGCAGTGTGTTTGCTCTTCATTCACCCGTCTTCTCAAAGCAATCCTCCGAGGGAGTCGCTGTGTTTGCTGCGATCGCGCAGGAGTTAATATCTGACAGTAACAGTCCCAGATTAATGTCATCACATTGAAACTGTCCCTCACTGACAGTCATATCGAACGGTGTGAGCTGAGATATTACAGAGATCAACAGGGCCAAGAGCGTTAAATTTGGAACATTGTTCACCTCACTCTCTAACTGTTACCCAGAGTCTAGGAATAATAATGTGTCTGTTTCTGATACAATATCAATTAGAGATGAGACTGCACCGTCTGTCTCCCACGGATCTTTCAAGATAAAATGAGGCTTCCAGGTCAGCCTGCAACTGCTGATGGGGATCTCTCTCTCTCTCTCACTTATTCACTTTCAGCTCTGTCTCTAGTGCTCTATAAAAACGTGGGAGCCAGTTATTGGGTGTGATATGGACACACGAATAGAAAATGCACTATTGACACTCCCTCTCTAATGCTGTACATATGTTTGGGATACCATTATTTAGGATGATATGTATGCACTTTATTATGTTACTAATACTGTCTCTGATGATACATAAGAATGTGTAATACAGTGTGATATAACACACTGTTACGAATGGTCGGACTGATTCTCTCTCTCTCTCTGTGGTGCTGTATATGAAAAGGGGATAATGTTAGTGAGCATCATAGAATCATAGAATCATAGAAGGTTTAAGGCAGAGAAAGAGACCACTTGGCCCATCATCGGATGCGGCAGCCGAAAAACAGTGAGCGGAAAGGAATGGCAGGGGGCTTCAATCTCGAGAGTGCACCTCCGGTGCTATGTGGAAGCTCCTGGATGCTTCCCGTGTCCTGGAGAACCATTTAGCGGTCATCACCTCGTAGCAGATGTAATGTACAACAATACTCCGCTCTCGTTGATTGACGTCTATGCCCCGGTTCAATGCAGCGAGCGGCTCTCCGTCTTCCAGCATCTCCCACTGCTGCTGGCGACGTCCAGGCCGGTCATCCTAGGCAGTGACTTCAACGGCATCATCGATGCACCTGGATGATCCGGCAGAGACGACAGCAAACTGGATGCTATGTCCAGATTCTTAATAGAAACAGTAAAAGATGCCAAACTGCATGACGTCTTCAGCAAACCTGCAGACAGAGCGCAGCATAGATACACATGGTCAAGAACGGACGGGTCTGCCCATTCCAGGATTGACTTCCTATTTGTGTCCCGTGTTTTCACGGTCAGATCCACCGATGTCAAGCCGGTGTTCTTCTCCAAGCATTGCCTTTTACTGGCTGACTTTCACTTACAGGATGACCAGCGGATTGGCAGCGGGATATGGAAGCTCAATGCTACACTGCTAACCCCAGAGAACGTTGAGGAACTCAAAAGGGATTACAAAGGTTGGAGGACTGTGAAACCCCACCTTTGAGTCTCCTGTTCAGTGGTGGGAAGCGATCAAGGAGAACATCAAGAGGTTCTTTATCTTCAAAGGGTTCAGAGGGCGAGAGAGAGAGACAGATGGAAATGTCACGACTCCAGAAAAGTATGCAAAATCTGCTCTGGCTTCAGTCGATGGGGGTCAAGGTCAAGGAGGACCTTCATGAGGTGAAGAGCCAGCAGGCCTCGCTCTTTGCGACAGAGGCCTCCAAGATCATCTTCCAGTCCAGAGTCCGCTCCATTGAGCAGGATGAGATGTGCTCGTGTTACTTCTTCCAAAACGTACACAGAGAGAGCTCTGTTATCAGCAGCCTGAAGGAAGAGGATGGCTCGGTAACGTCTTCGCAGTCCGACATACTAAGGATCAGCAAATCCTTTTATGCTGGGCTGTATGACGCGAAGCCCACAGACAGCAGAGCCTCCCAGTCCTTCCTGTCATCTATCACAGAGGTCTTAGATGACAGCAGGAGGGAGAGACTGGACAAACCGCTAATTCTGGATGAGCTGACAAAGGCCGTCAAATCCTTCGAGATAAGTAAAACTCCTGGAAGCGACGGCTTACCGGTTGAGTTGTATTTGGTCCTGTGGGACTGGGTCGGCCCGGACCTGCTGGAAGTATACGACAGTATGCTCCTAGCCGGCAGCATGTCAGAATCCATGAGGAAAGGCATCATCACCTTCATCAACAAGGGGAAGGGGGAGAGGGCAGAAATCAGAAATTGGCGGCCCATCTCACTGCTTAATGTAGACTACAAGATACTGTCAAAAGTCATAGCCAGTCGAGTCAAGTCTGCTCTGGAGTTGGTGATCCACCCAGATCAGACCTGTACTTTACCCACTCAGGGACACGATCACCCACATACGGGACAGGAGGGTGGACACCTGCCTCATCAGCCTGGACCAGGAGAAGGCTTTTGACAGGATATCACGCACCTACATGATGGACGTACTTTCGAAAATGGGGTTTGGGGAGGGAATCTGCAATTGGATCAAACTGCTCTCCACAAACATCAGTCGCACAGTCTCAATCAATGGGTGGGAATCAGAAAGTTTCCCGATCCAATCTGGAGTCAGACAGGGTTGTCCTCTCTCCACTGTCTTGTTTATTTGCTGTATTGAACCCTTTGCTGAGTCTATTAGGAAGGATGCGAGCATAAGAGGGGTGACAATCCCAGACAGTGGAGGCACTCAGGTGAAAACCTCCCAGCACATGGATGACGTCGCGGCCTTCTGCTCGAACCCGCTGTCTGTGCGCAGACTGATGAGCATCTGCGACCAGTTCGCACTGGCCTTGGGAGCCAACGTTAACCACGCAAGAGAGAGGCCATGTTCTTTGGGAACTGGGCTGACCGATCCTTTGTCCCCTTCACCGTCAGGTCAGACTACCTGAAGGTGCTGGGGATATGGTTCTGAAGGGCCGCGGCATGCACCAAAACCTGGAAGGAGCGAGTCGCCAGGGTACAACACAAGCTGAGCATGTGGGAGCAGCAACTCTCTCCATTTTGGGTAAGAACCTGGCGCTCACGTTGTTGCTGGAAGTGGCACAGGTCTGGCCCATACCCCATTCCTGTGCTGTGGCGATCACCCGAGTCATTTTCCGCTTCATCTCTGGATCCAAAATGGACCGGGTCCAAAGGGACACGATGTTCAAACCTCTGGATAAGGGCGCGCATAATGTACCCAATATCACCCTCATCCTGATGACTACCTTCGTGTGCGGCTGCATCAAGCTGTGTGCAGATCCCCAATACGCCAACACCAAGTGTCACTATGTGCTGAGATTCTCTCTGTCCCCAGTGTTGAGAAGGAAGGGCCTGGTCTCATTGCCGTGGAACGCTCCATCTAGTTGGACTGTGCCGTACCACCAATCCTTCGTGGAACAGTTTCTGCGGAAAACACCTTTGACCACCAATCCATCAGGCAGTGGTCTGCACGGAATGTCCGCAAGGCCCGATGAGAAAAGGAGATGGTGGATCCTGTCGGATGGTTACCCGAGCAGACCGCCAAATCATTTGGCGGAATGCCTCATCACCAGAACTTTCAAACAAGCACCAAGGTGTAGCTTGGCTGGTGGTGAGAAGAGCCCTCCCCGTCAGATCCTTTCTGCACGCCCGAAGTCTCACCCCCTCCGCACAATGCCCTCGAAGTGGCTGTGGTGGGGATGACATCGTTGCCCAGCTTCTTCTGGAATGTGTCTTTGCAAAGCAGGTGTGGAAAGAGATGCATTGGTTTTTGTCGAGGTTCATCCCAAGTAGCTCTGTAACACAGGGGTCTGTGCTCTGCGGGCTGTTCCCAGGGACACACACCGAGATAACCACAACTGCTGCTGGAGGACTATCAATTCGGTGAAAGACACTCTTTGGTCTGCCCAAAACTTGGTAGTCTTCCAGCGCAAAGAGTTGTCCACGACCGAATGTTGCAGACTGGCACACTCCAAGGTCCAGGACTACGTGTTGAGGGACGCACTAAAGCTTGGGGCAGCCGCAGCAAAGGCTCAATGGGGAAAGACCACCATGTAAGCTCCCCCCACCAAGCTGAACTGAGGGGCTGGATCCATGGAAAACCCCTCAAACTGGAGCAGGAAAATTTTCATTTGCCATAAAATGTACATGGCATGAAAAATGAAATGGAAGGGTTGTGAGGCAACTCACTCCTGTATTGAAGGAAACTGACCTCCTTTGCACTGTTAGTAATTTTTGACTTGGTGCTGTTTGGAACTGTTTTGTAATGTATTTTTTACAGATCTTTATGAATAAAGTATATTTTGGAAATAAAAAACACATTTGTGCAAGTCAGCGTTGTCAATTGCGGCTGCTTGAGCTCTGTGTTTGGACCTTGAGCAGCAGCTGGAGACACTGCTGTGCATTCATGAGGAGAGTTACATGGAAAGCATGTTCATAGATGCGGTCACCCCACAGCTTAAGAGTACGCAGGGAGAGAGGGAATGGGTGACCACAATGCAGTCAAAAAGAATCAGGCAGGAAGTGCAGGACACCCCGAGTGCATCTCACTCTCCAACAGGTATTCAGTTCTGAACACGGAGGACAGTGATGCTTCACCAGGGGAGTGCAGCCAGATCCAAGTCCATGGCACCATGGGTGACTCAGCTGCAAAGGTGGGTACAGGGAAGATTGGAAAAGCCATAGTGATAGATGATTCAATAGTGAAGGGAACAATCAGCTGTTTCTGTGGCCACAGACGTGAATCCAGGAATGGTGTGTTGCCTCCCTGGTGCCAGGGTCAAGGATGTAATTGAGCAGTTACAGAGCATCCTGAAGGGTGAGGGTGAACAGCCAGCATTTGTGGTCCACATCGGAACCAACAACATCGGTAGAAATAAGGATGTTGTCCTGCAGTCAGAATTTATGAAGCTTGGTAAGAAATTAGAAAACAGGGCATCAAAACTAGTAATCTCCGGATTATTCCCAGTGCCACGCGCAAGTGAGTACAGGAATAAAAGGATAAGACAGATGAACGTGTGTCTGGAAAGATGGTGCAGGAGGGAGGACTTTAGATTCTTGGGACAGGTCGCATGGATTGCAGTTGAACAGAGCCTGGACAGAGTTCCTTGCGGGACATTTTGCGAGTGCTGTTGGCGAGGGTTTAAACTCATTTAGCAGGGGGATGGGAACCGGAAGGTAGAGTCAGATGGGACAAAATCAGAAATGAAAATGGAAGGCAGAAAATTAATGGATGAGTCTGGAAGAAAGAGGAAACAAAGGTTAGAAAATTTAAAAAGAGTTTGGCAGTGCTCAAGCATATCTATTTCAATGCAAGGAGTATAGAAAATAAAGCAGATGAGCTGAGGGCACAAATAGACATGTGGCAGTATGATATCACAGCTATTACAGAAACATGGCTAAAGGAGGGACAGGAATAGCAGCTCAACATTCCTGGTTACAGGGTTTTCAGATGTGATAGGGAGGGGGATAAGAAAGGAGGGGGGGGTGGCAGTTTTGCTCAAAGTAACTATTACAGCTGTGAAGACGGATGATATGTTGGAATGTTTATCAAATGAGGCCGTATAGATTGAGCTGAGGAACAAATAGGGGGCAATCACACTGCTGAGAGTGTGCTATCGACCCCCAAACAGGAGACAGAAGAGCAGATATGTAGGCAAATCTCTGAGAAGTGCAAGAACAATAGAGCAGTAATAGTAGGGGATTTTAACCACCCCAACATGAACTGGGATACTTTTAGTGTGAAAGAAATTGAGGGAGCAGAATTCTTGAGGTGCATTCAGGAGAACTTATTTAGCCAATATGTAGCAAGTCCAACAAGAGAGGGTGCAGTTTTAGATGTAGTTTTAGGAAATGAAGATAGGCAGGTGGAAGGAGTGGCAGTGGGAGAGCATTTTGGTGGTAGTGATCATAATTCAGTCAGTTTTAACATAATTATGTAAAGGACAAGGATAGAACAGGAGTTAAAGTTCTCAGTTGGGGCAAGGACAACTTTACTAAGCTGAGGAGTGAGTTAGCAAAAGTGGACTGGGAACAGCTACTTGAACGTAAATCAATGTCAGAGCAGTGGGAAGCACTCAAAGGGGAGATTCCAGGGGTTCAGAGTCAATATGTTCCCACAAAGAAAAAGGGTGGGAAGGCCAAATCGCGAGCCCCATGGATTTTATAAGGTAGTATTATAAGGCAGTAACGGAAAGCTTATGCCCGACTCAGAGAACTCAATACCACTGAAAGCCGAGAGGTGTATCGAATGTGGAGGGGGGAAATCAACATTGAAATTAGGAAAGCTAAGAGAGGGCATGAAAGAATATTGGCAATCAAAATCAAGGTTCGCACAAAGATGTTTTATCAATACATTAACAGAAAAAGGATAACTTTGGAAAGAGTAGGGCCCATAAAAGATCATGAAGGTAAACTATGTGTAGGGGCAGAAGATGTTGGCACTGTTCTTAATAAATATTTTGCATCTGTCTTCACAAAAGAGGGGGATGATGCAGATATTGGAGTTAAGGAAGAAGGGGATGAAGTATTGGATGTGATCAAAAGAGGGAGAGAGGACATATTAGTGACAGGACATACAAATAGCATATTTGTCAGTTGATAAATCACTAAGGATGGATGAAATGTACCCCACGCTGTTAAAAGAAGCAAGAGAGGAAACAGCGGAAGGTTTGACCATCGTTTTCCAGACCTCACTGGATACAGGTGTGATGCTGGAGGATTGGAAGACTGCGAACATTGTACCTCTGTTTAAAAAGGGAGTGAGGGATAGACCGAATAATTACAGGACAGTCAGTCTAACCTCAGTAGTGGGCAAATTATTGGAATCTATTCTGAGTGACAGGATAAAATGTCACTTTGAAAGGCACAGATTAATCAAGGATAGTCAGCATGGATTTGTTAAGGGAAGATCTTGTCTGCCCAACTTGATTGAAATTTTGAAGAATTAACAAGGAAAATAGATGAGGGTAGTGCAGTTGATGTCGTCTACATGGATGTAAATGTAGGGGGCATGATCAAGAAGTTTGCAGATGACACAAAGATTGGCTGTGTGATAAATAGCAAGGAGGATAGCTAAGGCTGCAGGAAGATCTTCATGGTCTGGTCAGATGCACAGAAAAATGACAAATGGAATTCAATCCAGAGAAGTGTGAGATGATGCATTTGGGGAGGTCAAACAAGGCAAAGGAATACACGATTAAGAGGATAATGTTGAGAGGTGTAGAGAAAGTGAGGTACCTTGGAGTAAATGTCCACAGATCCCTGAAGGGAGCAGGACAGGTCGATAAGGTGGTAAGAAGGCATATGGAATTCTTTCCTTTATTAGCCAAGGTATAGAATATATGAGCAGGGAGGTTATGCTGGAACTGTATAAATCATTAGTCAGGCCACAACTTGAGTACTGTGTGCAGTTCTGATCACCTCATTACAGAAAGGATGTAATTGCACTAGAGAGAGTACAGAGGAGATTTACGAGGATGTTGCCGGGACCGGAAAAATGCAGCTTTGAGGAAAGATTGGATAGGCTGCGGCTATTCTCCTTGGCCCAGAGAAGGCTGAGGGGAGATCTGACTGGCATGTACAAAATTTGTGGAGTCTGGATAGAATTGAAGTGAAGGGCCTGTTTACCTTAGCAAAGAGATCAGTGACTAGGGGAATAGATTCAATCAAAGTGATTGGCAGAAAGATCACAGGGGAGATGAGGAAAAGACCTTTTAGCCAGAGGGTGATGGGGGTCTGGTGGAATTGATACTGTATTTTAGTTTGATATTGCATCACTTTTTAGAATGGTATGTAATGCTGATATCAATCTACATTGATGGAATTGATTCTGTCTCTTTCAATTTCACAGTGTGGGCGATGTCTGAACTGGTATCTAATTTGTGTCTCAGCTTACAATATCTTTCAGCACCTTTGAAACATTCACTGCAATGAATGTTGTACTTGTATGTAACTTGTATCTCAGGGTACACTATGGGGATGTTTAAACATCCTTTATAATGAATGGGTGTGAGCTTTGGGTATGATATTTAATTTAAATCTCAGGGTACATCACTAGGTTAGATTCTGTGCCATTCAATCAGTCGCGTGTGCCAATTCTATCTGATATTTAATTGCTAGCTCAGTCTGCATTATATTTGACAGGCAGAGAGATCTGGGCGTACAGGTCCACAGGTCACTGAAAGTGGCAACGCAGGTGGATTAGGTAGTCAAGAACGCATATGGCATGCTTTCTTTCATCGGTCGGGGCAGAGAGTATAAAAATAGGCAAGTCATGCTGCAGCTGTACAGAACTTTAGTTCGGCCACACTGAGAATATTGCATGCAATTCTGGTCGCGACACAACCAGAAGGACGTGGAGGCTTTGGAGAGGGTACAGAAGAGGTTTACCAGGATGTTGCCTGGTCTGGAGGGCATTAGCTATGAGGAGAGGTTGGATAAACTCGGATTGTTTTCACTGGAACGACGGAGGTGGAGGGGCGACATGATAGAGGTTGACAAAGTTATGAGCGGCATGGACAGAGTGGATAGTCAGAATCTTTCTCCCTGGGTGGAAGAGTCAGTTACTAGGGGACATAGGTTTAAGGTGCGAGGGGCAAAGTTTAGAGGGATGTGCAAGGCAAGTTCTTTACACAGAGGGTGGTGAGTGCCTGGAACTTGCAGCCGGGGGAAGTAGTGGAAGCAGGTACGATAGCGACGTTTAAGAGGCATCTTGACAAATACATGAATAGGATGGGAATAGAGGGATACGGACCCCGGAAGTGCAGAAGGTTTTAGTTTAGGCAGGCATCAAGATCGGCGCAGGCTTGGAGGGCCGAATGGCCTGTTCCTGTGCTGTACTGTTCTTTGCTCTTTGTTAGATTGACACATTGCATTTCAATCTGCTAGTGGGTGTGATTTTGACGTGGGATTGAAGTATCTGACTGTCAGTGGGACTCAATGGGGGTGAAATGGAAAAAACTTCTTTCTCTCCTGCTTTGTTTGGTTGTTGGATTGAAAATGTGTCTCTGGAACTTGGGATCAATGTGAGCCTGACTACTTCTGCAGTCTGAGACCAGGGAACTGATGAACTATCTATACCTCTGCACTCTGAGTGATAATGTAACTACTGTGTGTGAGAGGAGTTGGCTGCACTGTTCCTTGTGCCTCGAGTGCAGCAACCATCACATTCATCACAATATCTTCAAGTATTTGCCTGTATGAAGAAAAAAATATATCTGATAACTCAAGAACAGATGCGGTGCATAACATCAAAGAGGTCAATTTATTTTCTCAATCAATAATCATTAAGAACATCCACAAATGAAAACCGGTGTCATTATCTGCCTCCACTGAAGTACTGAAGCTCCCAGCTCCTGCATCGCAAGTGTTCTGGGCAGATCCATCCAGACAAAACACAGCGCTGGGATCGTCCCAACTGCTCTCTGCTCGACATATATTTCCAGCCATCCTGCTTCACATGCAAAATTTTTTTTAAAATGAAGCCCGATATGCATATCCCTCGATTCCTTTCTCCACATGCAATTGTTCATTTGTTCCACCTCCCCTTCAGTGCATCGATACTATTCAGCCCAACCTCTCCCTGTGATAACAAATTCCAGATTCAAACCATTCACTGCGTAAATACATTTTTCATGAATTCCTCATTGGTTTTATGAATGACGATTTTATATTTTGGCTCTTGTTTCAGATGCCACCACAAGTGGAAGCATGTCTCCATGTACTCTATAAAAGCCCTTCACTATTTCCTCACTTTTTTCATTTGTTTGTGGAATGTAGGCATCACTGGCTATGCTAGCATTTATTGTCCAATCCAAATTGCCCTTGACAAAGTGGTGATGAGCTGCCTTCTTGAGCCGCTGCAGTTTTTGAGATGTCGGAACACCAACAGTGCTGTTTGGAAGGGAGTTCCAGGATTTTTACCCAGCGACAATGAAGGAATGGCGATACAGTTCCAAGTCAGGATGATCTGTGGCTTGGAGGGGAATTTGCAAGTGCTAGTGTTCCCTTGCAACTGCTGCCCTTGTCCTTCTCAGTTATAGAAGTTCCAGGTTTGGAAGGTACTGTCAAAGGAGCTTTTGTGTGTTGCTGCAGTGCACCTTGTAGATGGTACGCACTGCTGCCACTGTGCATCAGTGGTGAATGGGGTGATTGTTGAAGGTGGTGCTTGGGGGCAATCAAGCAGGCTACTTGAGTGTTGTTGAAGCTGCACTCATCCAGGCAAGTGGAGAGTTTTCCATCATACTCCTGACTTGTGTCTTGTGAATGGTGGATAGGTTTGGGGAGACAGGAGGTAAGTTACTCACCACAGAGTTCCTAGCCTCTGACCTGCTCTTCTAGCCACGGCATTTATGTGGCTGGTCCAGTTCAGTTTATGGTCAATGGTAACCCCCTCCCCCCACGCCCCACCCCCCCGCCCCCCGCCCCCAAATGTTGATGGTGGGGGATTCAGTTATGGTAATGCCACTGAACATCAAGAGGAGATGATTAGATTCTCTCTTCTTTGAGATGGTCATTGCCTGGCACTTATCTGACGCGAATGTTACTTGCCACTTATCAGCCCAAGCCTGGATGTTGTCCATGTCTTGCTGCATCTGGGCACGGGCTGCTTCAGTAGCTGAGGAGTCATGAATGGTGCTGAACATTGCGCAATCATCAGTGAACATCCCCACTTTCGGCCTTGTGATGGAGGGAAGGTCATTGATGAAGCAGCTGAAGATGGTTGGGCCTAGAACACGAGACTAACGAATTCCAGCTGTAATGTTCTGAGACTGAGATGATTGACCTGAACAACCACAGCCATCTTCCTTAGTGCTAGGTATGACTGCAAACAGCAGAGAGTTTTGCCATGATTCCCATTTACACTAGTTTTGCTAGGGCTCCTTGGTGCCATTAATGGTCAAAGGTTGCCTTGATGTCAAGTGCAGTCACTCTCACCTCACAATGCAATGTTTCTTTAACTCTAAAATAAAAGCAAAATTCTGCAGATTCTGGAAATATGAAATTTAAAAAAACAAAAATGCTCAAAATACTCAACAGTTCAGGCAGCATATGTGGAGAGAGAAACAGAATTAACATTTCAGGTCTGTGTCCTTTCATCTTACAATATGTTTTATGTGCTGGTATGCAATGGTCAGGTTCATTCAGTTTGCAGTAATGGAATTAATACTGTGTCTTCCACTCTGACTATTTGTGAGATTTGTGGAGTGATGTGTAACATGTAGCTCAGTCTGTAGTCTGGGTACATTATTGAGATTAATTCTGTATTTTACAATCAGGTACTGTTTGTCTGTTCCATCTGACATTGAATTTGTAGTTCAGGCTGCTCTCTTGTGAGAGTGACACAGTGCCTTGCAATCTGATAGTGGGTGTGATTTTGGATTGGGATTGATGTACCTACCTGTCAGTGGGACTGAGTTGTGGTGAAATGGAAACAAGTTCAATCTTTCCTGCTCTGTGTGACTGTTGCATTGACTGTTGGTCTCTGGAACTTGGGATCAGTGCCAGTCTGACTACTTCTGCTGGTGGCGATTGTGGAACTGATGTCTCTGCTCTCTGTGAGTGAGACTGTACTTACTGTGTGTGAGGAGCTGGCTGCACTTCCTCTTGTGTCGAGGAATCATGACATTTATTCTGCTTCCATCAAGTATTTGCCTGTAGAAAGGAAATGTATTTATTATAATTCTGGAAGAGATGTGGTAGAAGATACCAAAGTGACCAAAACAATTTTTCAATTAATAATCATTATGAACAATCACAAAGGAAACCCAGCAATGCAAACAGAGTCAGTGTCTGATTCCACTGCAGTCCTGCAGCCCTCAGCTACTGCATACCAGGGGCTTTGGCCATTTTACAACAACTAAATAACATCCAGAAACAATCCACTGGCCATGAATGGGACTGACCGACGGAACAGGGACTTTTACACAGGTCAGATTTCCAGTTCCCGCTCCCATGGTCCAACCGTTCAAGTGAAACCAAACAGCCGCTGTTTAAAATGTGTCCTTCACACTTCTCACCTGGTGCCTATAATAGATTCTCTTTGTGTAAATCTCCACATCCTGACTGTCCGCTTCTGTTTCCACACTTCACTGTCCAATCACAAGAAACTGTGGGATGAGGCTGAATCGCTCTCTTTGCGCTGGCACGGACATGATGGGCCGAATGGACTCATTCTGTGCCGGAATTTTTCCATGTTTCTGTTTGCGGAATTGTTGCAGAAATCTGCGCCTGCGCTCCCCTCCCCCAGCACTGCCTGTGAGCGGAAGAAGATGGTTTAAAACAGCCGGCAATGGAGAGATCCCGGTCCCAGTGGAAGGGAGAAAACAGCAGCCTCCTTGCAGCAGCACATCGCTTTGGGAGCGTGTCCGCAGATGGACTGAGAGATCAACATCGAGTCCGGGGCAAGTTCAGGGGCAGGCAGGGGCTGTTTGTTTGAGGCGGAGTGGAGCAGGAACTGGTCCCGGAACATGGAGTGAGTGGGGGAAGGGAGAGGCCATTCTCGGGTTGTGTGTGGACAAGGGGATGGAGACAGAATGGGAAGAAACTGTTACTGCAGTGCAGTCAAACAATGATAATATTTGTATGGCTGGGCTTCCTTTGTGGGCGTTTATAATTATCATGAGAGATTAAATTCATTAAAATCCTGTATCTTCTACCTCACCAGTATTTGAATTATAAACATTCTTTTGTTCAAACAGGCAAATAATTGAATGAACCAAAATAAATGATGTTTCCTCCACCAAGTTACATGGAAGAGTGTCACCAGCTCCTTCTCACACACAGTCCGTACATTATCACTCACAGAGTGCAGAGTCACAGAGAGGTCATCAGTTCCACAGTCTCAGACAGCAGAAACAGATCCAGAGACACATTTTCAATCCATCAATCAAATGGAGCAGGAGAGACGCACGTTCTTTTCATGTCCCCCCAACTCAGTACCACTGACAGGTAGATACACAAATCCCAGTCCAAATTCTCACCCACTATCAAATTATCAGTGTGTCAATCCCACAATAGAGCAACCTCAGCTACAAATTAAATGCACATAGAACTGACACATGGTTGCTGTTTCAAAGTTACAGAAATAATCTCAATGAAGTGCTCCGAGATTCAAGTTAAATGCCAGCCTAATATTTACACGGGTTTTGACTTTATTATCAGTATTAATTCCCATAATGTGTCCAGACATATACATTAGATACAAATCTCAAGTGCATAATCAAATTGCAGAGATACAAACTCAGATTCCACTTTAAAACTCATCCGGATTGTGAAACTAAAAGATACAATATAAATTTGATTCGTATAGTTTGAGCTATAAATTACGTACCAGTCCTAAAACCTCATATAGTGTCAGATGGAAGATACTGTACAATTCCAGACTGAGCTCATTTTACATGCAAGTCCAAGATTCTCACTCAGAGTTAGACTGAATGGCACTGATCAAATTGATGAGTACAGCCTGAGTTACACTTGCACATCAATCCTGTATCAGATTGCAGGATACATTATATTTCACGATTGTGTTCACAGTGACAGATACTATTTAATACTGGGCAAAACCTCAAACAGGATTTATGTATCTACCTGTCTGCTTAAAACCTACCACATCAGTGGCCTGTTGCTGTGCTGAATTTTTATGTAGAATAAATCCAGACTTGCACCAGTCCCAGTGACGGAAGGTTATATAATGAATCCCACACTCTCACAGAGTACCAGACACTAACAGATAGAGAGTGATTTTGAAACCCATGCTCGGTGCCAGATGCTGAAAGGTATAGGTTGATTACTGCACTCACTGACAGTACCTCAGCCTGAGTCATCTAAAGCAACCTAACACACAAATAGTAGCACTGAGAGATTGAGAAGGAGTCCAAAACTCAGAGTAACAGACACTGATAGACACAATCTGAAAACTGCACGCACATGGATATAGTATTGGCTAACTCACAAGAAACAGAGTGGGGATAATTGGGGAATTTTCAAATTGGCAAACTGTAACTAATGGAGTGCCACAGAGATCAGTGCTTGTGCCTCAATCTTTATGGTCTTTATTAATAACTTGCATGAAGGGACCGAGTGTAAATCCAAATTTATGGATGGTACAACGATAGGGAGGAAAGCAAGTTGTGAGAAGGACACAAAGTGTCTGCAAAGAGATATAGATAGGTTAAATCAATGGGAAAATGTTTGGAGTATAATATGGGAAAATGTGAGATTGTCTACTTTGGCAGGAAGAATAGAAAAACAGAATTTTACTTGCATAGAGACAGACTGCAGAATGCTGCTGTACCAAGGGATCTGTGTGTCCAGATACATGAATTACAAAAATGTTAGCATGCAGCTATAGCAAGTAATTAGGAAGGCAACTGGAATGTTGGCATTTTTAGCGTGGGGAATGGAGTTTAAAAGTCGGGAAGATTTGCTGTAACTGTACAGGGCATTAATGACATCCCAACTAAAGTACTCCACACCGTTGTGGTCTCCTTACTTAAGGAGGGCTATACTTGCATTGGAATCAGTTCAGAGAAGGTTCACTCGGCTGATACTTGGGAAGTTGGATTGTCTTATGAGAAAAAGTTGAGCAGGTTGGGCCTACTGGAGTTTAGGAGATTGAGAGGTGATCTTATTGAAACCTATAAGATTCTCAGTGGGCTGGACAGGGAGATGCTGAGAGGATGTTTCTCCTTGTGGGGGAATGTAGAATTAGGGGCCACAGTTTCAAGATAAGTGGCCTCCCATTCAAGAAGGAGATGAGGAGGAATTTCTTCGCTCAGAGGGTTCTTCATCTTTGGAATTCTGTTCTCCAGAGGACTGTGGAGGCTGGGTCATTGAATATATTCAAGGCTGTGATAGACAGATTTTTGATCTAAAAGGCAGTCAATGGTCATGGGCGCAGGCAGGAAAGTGGAGTTAAGGCCACAATCAGAACAGCCCCGATCTTATTGAATGGAGGAGCAGGCTCGATGGGCCAAATGGCCATCTCCTGCTCCTATTTTGTATCTTTTTATCTTCTTGCACACACACACACACACACACACACACACACACTCAACCAGTGTGTGGCAGTGGATCCAGAATTAATCCCACTTTCGTACAAAATACCAGAGACTGAAAGGTACAGAATAAATCCCACAGATACATACAGTATGACTGACAGGTACAGAATGAATCCCATGCTCACACACAGCACCAGGGATTGAAAGATACATGTGATTCCCACCCTCACAGAACAATATCAGACTGAGTTACAGAATGATTTCCACATTCACACAGAGCACCACTGACTGCTAATTAATTCATCCCACGATCACACACACTACCAGAGGCCGACAGATACAGAATGTATCGCACACTTTCACAAAGTACCAGTGAGTGACAGGTTACAGAACGAATCCTGCATTCACAAACTGTAATAGAGAATGGCAGATCCAGTACCAATGACCAATTCAGAATGAACTCCAAATTTACACATGACACTAGAGATGGAGAGATACAAAATTAATTCCACATTCACACTCTGCGAGAGACTGATAGTTACAAAATGGATCCAGAACATGCAGACAGTGCCAGAGACTGACAGTTACAGAATGAAGTAAACACTCACATACTGTACCAGAAATGACAGAAATGGAATTGATACCACACATATACGCAATACCAGAGATGGAGCAACAGAATGAATCACACACACACACCAGGAACAGAGATAGAGTTATACAGAATGAATCTCACACTCATGTACAGTACAACAGATTAACAAGTCAATGATCAACCTCAAACACACATACATTACCAAGGGTCAGTTCAGAATGACTACAAAACTCAAATAATGTGTTAGAGGTTGAAAGATGCAGGTGAATACAAAACTCACACACAAGATACTAATAGATACAGCCTGAAAACTGCACTCAAACACAGTACAAGGGACTGACAGATACTGAATGAATCCCACACTCATATTCAAAACCAGAGACTGACAGATGCAGAATGGATGTCACACTAAACTTCTTCTTCGGAACTCCCTCGGGAATGAGGATGACTTTCTTCCACTCCAGGGTTGTGGGTCCTTAGGTAACTGAATAGTCCAATTCTTGATCCACACACTCGGCCACAGGTGGGGCAGATGGTGCTTGGTGAAGTGGGTGAATGGGATTCTCCAATTTCCAAATACTCCTTCCACTGTTTGCATTTGGTTGCTTCCTGGGCATGTCGACGAATTTCAAACTGGCTGGCACCTTCGCGGATGCTTCTTCTCCATTTTGGGTGGTCTCAGGCAAGAGATGCCCATGAATCAGTGCAGATGTCACATTTTTTCAGGATGTCTTGAAGGAAATTCTTGTAATGTTTCCTCTGTCCTCCTGGTAGCTTCTTGCCCTGATGGAGTTCAAAGTAGAAAGCTTGTTTTGGGACTCTGGCGTCAGGCATGGGGATGATGTGGCCCATCCAACATAACTGACTAGCCATGATCAGTGTCTCGATACTGGGGATGTTGGCCTGAGAGAGGACACTGATATTGCAGTGCCTGTCCTGCAACTGAATTTGCAGGATCTTGCGGAATCACCACCGGTGATATCTCTCCAGGGCTTTGAGATGTCTGCTGTACAGTGTCCATATTTCTGACACATACAGGAGGGCAGGTAACACTGCAGCCATGAGCTTGGTGTCTGATTTGAGTTCTTTGTCATCAAACATTCTTTTCCTCAGATGACTGAAGGCTACGCTGACACGCTAGAGGTGATGCTGCGTGTCATCGTCGATATCTGCCCTTGGTGACAGGAGGTTCCCAAGGTATGAGCAGTGATCCACATTGCCCAGTGGTTCACCGTGGATCTTGATAGTCGAGGGGCAGTGTCGGGGAGCAGGCTGGTAGAGGACCTTTGTTTTCTGGATGTTTTGCTTAAGGCCAATTATTTCATACACCTCCGTGAATGCATTGATCAGGGTTTGACGCTTGGCCTCTGAGTGTGCGCATACGCAGGCGTCGTCAGCATACTGCAGCTTGATGACAGAGGTTGGAGTGGCCTTACATCTGGACTCGAGGCAACATAGGTTAAATAGTTTCCCTCTCGTCCTGTAGAGCAGATCTACACATGCGACCGAAAGAACAGCTGATGGGCTGAAAGAACACTGGAACTACAAAAATTAGCTGACAGCCACGACATGTGTGGATTCTTCAGCACAGTCAACAGCATTCACGGCCCACGTATCCAAGGACCTACCCCACTGAGAGCAAAAGAATGGAGTGACATTGATCAAGGACAGAGAGGCAGTCAGCACTCGTTGCAAGGAGCACTTTGAAGATCTCCTCAATTGTGACTCAGTCCTTGATGCGAGTGCTCTTGACCGCATTCCACAGCATGCTACCCACCGTGCTGTCAGCACAATCCCAGGCTGACAGAGATTGAAAAGGCCATCTGACAGCTAAAAAACAATAAGGCCGCTGGCATAGATGGAATTCCCATCAAAATTCTAAAATCTGGCAGAGAAGCACTCTTGACACAAATACATGGTCTCATTTCCCTCATTTGGAAGGAGGAGAGAATGACAGGGATCTCTGAGACACTGTAATAGTGATCATCTTTAAAGAAGGTGACAAGACTGACTGTGGTAACTACAGAGGGGTATCCCTGCTGTCCGCCACAGGGAAGGCCATCACAAGAGTCCCTCTCAACTGCCTCCTCCCCGTGGCTGAAGAGCTCCTACTGGAATCACAATGTGGATTCTGTCCATCAAGAAGCACAATGGACATGATCTTCCCAGCAAGACAACTCCAAGAAAATGTAGGGAGCAGCAACAACCTTTCTACCTGGTCTTCTCTGACCTGACAAAGGCCTTCAACTCTACCAACCAGGAGGGATTATGGAACGTCCTCAAATTTGGCTGCCCAGAGAAATTCATCATCATCCTCTGACGACCCAATCCCAATGCAAACTGGGGTCAACTAAGTCTGTGACATCGCACCAACGCTCTTTTCCATCTTCCTTGCCGCAACACTCCGCCTCAACTCCTCACACTCAAACACAGCAACAGAGACTGACAGATACAGAATGGATGTCACACTCAAACACAGTACCAGAATCTGACAGATACAGTGGCGCAGTGGTTAGCACTGCAGCCTCACAGCTCCAGGGACCCGGGCTCGATTCTGGGTACTGCCTGTGCGGAGTTTGCAAGTTCTCCCTGTGACCGGTGGGTTTTCGCCGGGTGCTCTGGTTTCCTCCCACCGCCAAAGACTTGCAGGTTGATAGGTAAATTGGTCATTGTAAATTGCCCCTAGTGTAGATTGGGATTACTGCAGGGTTAGTATAAATGGGTGATTGTTGGTCGGCACAGACTCGGTGGGCCGAAGGGCCTGTTTCAGTGCTATATCTCGAAATAAATAAATACAGAATAAATCCATACAGCACCAGAGATTGAGAACTGCTGAATGACAGAACACACTCAAACACAGGAGCAGAGAATAAAAGAAATGGAATTAATTGCACAGTCACAACGACACAGAATCATCAAAAAGCGTCCTCTCAACAACATGCAGAACATTTCCAGAGAGCTTGACACAGGGAGCGGCACTTTCAATGTAAACTGGAGCTGGGGAGTGTCTTTGTGAAACATCCTTCCTGATTGCAGTACGAATGTTTGTGATTGGCTGCAAAGTTTGAATGTGATTGGATGGCGAAGGACACCAATTACAGTATTACAATAGAAAACCATTGTGACATCACTCCCAATCACCCAATCACAATCTTTACTCTCACATTCTTGCCCACATACTTAGTCTGTCTAAATCCCTTTTTTCCCCCTTTGCATCCTCCTCACAGTTTACTTTGCCACCTCACTTTATATCATCGGCAAACATGGATAACATTACATTCGGTCACCTCATCTAAGTCATTGATACAGAATGCAAATAACTGAGTCCCGAGCACCAATCCTTGCAGTATCCAATTACTTACAGCTTTCCTGCCGAAAATGACTCGGTTATTCCTACTCTCTGTTTTTTGTCTGTTAACTACTACTCAATCTATACTAATATATTATCCCCAAATTGCATGGGACCTACATTGATGTAATAACTACTTGTTTGATAACTTATTGAATGCTTTTTGAAAATCCAAACAGACTACATCCACTGGTTCCCCTTATCTGCCCTGGCAGTTACAACCTCTACATATTCTAATAATTTATCATTGACGATTTCCTTTTAATAAATCCATGTTGACTCTGCCCAACCATATTCTGATATTCCACATCACCCTTTACCACGTCTGTAATAATAGATTGTAGCATATTCCCCATTGCTGATGTCAGGCAAACTGGCCTCTAGTTCTTTGCTTTCTCTCTCCTTCCTTTCTTGAATAGTGTGGATATGTTTGTTACCCTCCAATCCACAGCTTCCAGAATCCAGGAATTGTTATTTTTATAAGCAATGGGAATAGCTGTGGGAAAATGAATCTGAGTAATTCTATTCTGAGTCCACTGTATGATTCAGGTCAAATAATAATTATCAATAAAAAAGGAGTAAAATCAGAGTTCAATTGAACTTTAATTTGAAGGAAATCAGTGTTGGAAATATGTTTATTCAAATTATACACTTCTTGGTTTGGGAAACAAAATTCCTTTGAGACAGTACCCAACTCAGTTCCTATCTTTCAGTTTCTCATCTGAGGAATTTAAGGAACGCCAAACTGTAATGGCTGGGAATCAAACCCGGGCACAGCTGCTTGGAAGGTCATTGACCTGAAACATTAACTCTGTTCTCTCTCCACAGATGCTGCCTGACCTGCTGAGTATTTCCAGCATTTTCTGTTTTTATTCCAGCTGTTTGGAAGGCAGCTATGCTCACTGCTCTAACAGCATCGCTCACATGGAGCAATACATTGAGTCTTTCTGTGGATTTTGGGACTGGGCCGCTGTCTTTTGGTCGCTGATGCTATAATCAGAGCCAATAAAATACTCAGCTCAGTTGCAGGTGTTTAAAACTGGTGAACTGAAAGGTGACATGAAGAAAAACTTTTTCATGGAGTGAATGATAAGGATCGGGGATGCCTGATAGGCTGAAGAAGGCAGATTCAATCATAGCTTTCAAAAGGGAATTGGATAAGTAATTGAAATGAAAAATATGCAGGGCGGAAGAAAGGCCAATAAGCTGGCATGGAATCAATGGGCTGAATGGCCTCCTATTGTGTTGTAACTATTCACTGATACTGTGAGTCTAAGACCAAAATTTGATTAAAGACCTGTTTCAGCCTAGTTACTGTTACAGATCTCAAACAGAGTTTGGCTGTTTATCAGGGTGTTTCTGAACAGCAATAAATCACAATTTTACAGCACAGAAAGAGTTCATTTGAACAATTGTGCCCGTGGCCGCTCTTTGAACGAATTATCTAATCAGTTCCACCTCCCTGTCATTTTCACATTGCCCTGTAATTTCCCCATCAAGTAATGATTCAATTCCCTCAGGAAAGTTATTATTGAATCTGTTTTCACCTCCCTTTTCAAGCAGTACATTTCTGATCATCAGAACGCGTGTTAAAATATCACCTCGTCTCCCCCTCTGATTCTTTTAACAATTCTGTGTCCACTGGTTACAGACCCTTCTGCCAGTGGGAACAGTTCCTCTTAAACCCATTACAATGTAGAACACAACTATTAAATATTACATTAACATCTCTGCTCCAAGAAGAATTAATCCAGCTTTGCTATTCTTTCCCGCATCTCTTGAACCATTCTGGTCAATCTCCTCTGCACTCTCTCTCAGGCCTTGATATCCCTGCTGAAGTGTGGAACCTAGAATTAGAAATGCTCCAGCTGAGGCCGATAACTAGTGATTTAATTTATAAAAGTTCAGCATAAACTCCTTGTTTGTGACCCGTATTCCCATTTCTGGTTTCTAACCCAGTGTCGGCTCTGAGCTGTTGAAACTGCCTGAATAAATATTTCCGCCCAACAAAGCGCTCAATTTAGAGAGGCCGGAATGTGAGAAGTTGCTGAAAATAAGGGATCCTCACAGCCAGGTGACATTTCCCAGTGGATTTTTCAATAGAAACTGGGGCTGGAGAGAGTCTTTGGGAAATGTAATTCCTGAATGAAGTGAGAGAGTTTGTGATTGGTTGCAGATGTTAAATCTGATTGGATGGCGAAAGAGACCAATTAGAGTATTACAATATCAAACCATTGTGACATCACTCCCAATCACAATCTTTACTTTCCCCCATCCCTCATTAGCATAGAGCTGTGGGATTGTCTATTTAATCCGCACTCGGAAGGGGTTTGGTTTATTTCTGTGTCTGAAATTGAAACTGAAGATGGTTGAGGAGAAGAAGAAAGCAGCTGCTAAGAAGGGCGCCAAGAAAACTGTGAGCAAACCGTCAGAAAAGGGCGGCAAGAGGCAGAGAAAGTCGAGGAAGGAGAGTTACTCCATCTACATCTACAAAGTGATGAAGCAGGTTCACCCCGACACCGGTATCTCCTCCAAGGCCATGAGCATCATGAACTCGTTTGTGAACGATATTTTCGAGCGCATCGCGGGTGAGGCTTCCCGCCTGGCCCATTACAACAAGCGCAGCACCATCAGCTCCCGGGAGATCCAGACCGCCGTGCGCCTGCTGCTGCCCGGGGAGCTGGCCAAGCACGCCGTGTCGGAAGGGACAAAGGCGGTGACCAAGTACACCAGCTCCAAGTAAAACTGCACAATGGACTGAAAAACATCCCAAACACAACGGCTCTTTTAAGAGCCACCCACAATCTCTCTGAAAAAGCTGCATCCGAACATCTCTATTAAATCACTTAAAGACAATGTATAATATAATAAGGATCTTACTGCTGTGTTTGCTGTCCCATCAACCTTACAAGAACTCATAATCTGCTCACCCATCTTCACTTTTTTGCTTAAAGCTGTTATTGTACTGTTTTTTTTTCACAGACCCTGAATGACCGCATTAACAGCTGCTTTCAGTGTTGAGGGTTAGACCTTAATCCCTTAATGATTTTATTAACAGCAACTCTCCGCAGTGCAACAGCCTGGGATGGGATTATTACAGAGCAGGTTAAGGGCAGTTCCAGAACTCGTTCCGGCTCCCTCTTTTCACAGAAGGACACTGAGCTCTGATTGAAAACTAAACAATGTTTCACTTCAGGCCAATGCAATGAACAGTGATTTATTCCCAACAGGGCCAGTTTGAAAGCGATTGGAGAATGAGCCACAATTTAAACAACATTTTACAAGTTGAATAAAAGAAAATACAGAGAAGGGATTTTAAATTTTTGACGAAGAATTACATTTATTTTCATCCGCTCCTTTCCGGCAATGAAATTGGCGGACTTTTTGAAATTGAACAATTCTCTGCTTCTGATGTCGTGGCGGGTAAAACCCGCCCTCTTCTGTTTGTCAGTGACCTGATTATTGGTGAATATAGGCAAATGAAGTGAATTAGGTACCGACCAATGAGGAAAATTCTCAATCTATAAGCAAAGTAAATGCTGCGTAAATTAACCATTCTTTGTGAAAGCATTTGTGAGATTGTGGAAATGTCTGGAAGAGGAAAGACCGGCGGGAAAGCTCGGGCCAAGGCCAAGTCTCGCTCCTCCCGGTCTGGACTGCAGTTCCCGGTGGGCCGTGTTCACAGACTCCTGAGAAAGGGCAACTATGGTGAGCGTGTGGGTGCCGGAGTCCCGGTCTATCTGGCTGCTGTGCTCGAGTATCTGACTGCTGAAATCCTCGAGCTGGCCGGTAATGCGGCCCGGGACAACAAGAAGAGCCGCATCATCCCCAGACACCTGCAGCTGGCCGTGCGCAACGACGAGGAGCTCAACAAGCTGCTGGGAGGAGTGACCATCGCTCAGGGCGGGGTGCTGCCTAATATCCAGGCCGTGCTGCTGCCCAAGAAAGCCAGCGTTCAGAGCTCCCAGAAAAAGTAAAGCGGCCAAAATGTCATCTAATAACCCAAAGGCTCTTTTCAGAGCCACCCACAGTCTCTGTGAAAGGGCTGATTATTGTCTAATTCCAGCATGTCAGTAACAGAACAGAATAGGAACTGTTTAAAATGTTTAAGTAACTATTTCAGTGACTTCTCAGTGTCTCCCCCTGAATCCTGTGTGAAGGGGAATTACCCATCGTCTGTAACTTATCACTTCCACACCGAGTTTGAGTTATTGGTCCCTTAAGGATTGCTGAATGGAGTCTTTTCCCATGGAGTGGGAAATAAATGTCAGGTTAAAACTGTGCGTAAAATAGCGCCAGGAATTTGTGGCGATAAAAGCGGAATAAAAAATGGTCAAGGTTACGGGAAAATATTTTACCAACAAATGTAAATAGATTTTCCAGTAATCGCTTCTTTTCGGCACTGAAATTGGCGCCTTTTTCGAATTCAAACTGTGTTAGGACGACAATTTAAGCCAATGATTTGCTGTGTTTTCGAATTCGAGGCTCTGCGATTGGTTAAGACATGCGAATGGGAAGAGGGTGACCAATCAGAAGTGAGCGCAGGCTCAAACCGGGAATTCCAGAGTGATGTGGCTTTTCACTGAGGGCATGTGTGGACTGGGGAAGTAACTAAATGTGGAGCCTCAGGCGCTGTTAACACAGCCCGTTTAGAAAATCAAATCCACTGCACATCCTTGCTGCAATTGAAATGTCAAACTCTGCGATTCCAAGTTTCTACCCGAACACAGCGCAGATTTATTCCAGACAGTTCTGAACAGCCTATCCGATCTCCCGTTTCCAGGTCACTGCTCTCTCTGTGAGGCGGTGGGTGGCTCTTAGAAGAGCCTTTGTTGTGTGTTTGCAGGAAAGGGTCGAGTTGTTCAACCGCCGAATCCGTAGAGAGTGCGGCCCTGCCATTTCAGAGCGTACACCACATCCATGGCAGTGACCGTCTTGCGCTTGGCGTGCTCAGTGTAGGTGACCGCATCCCTGATCACATTCTCCAGGAAAACCTTCAACACCCCGCGAGTCTCCTCATAGATCAAACCCGAGATCCGCTTGACCCCGCCACAGCGAGCCAGGCGGCGGATTGCTGGTTTGGTGATGCCATGGATATTCTCATGAAGCACTTTGCGGTGCGGCTTTGCTCCCCCTTTGCCCAGTCCTTTGCCTCCTTTACCTCTGCCTGACATTTTTTTATTTCCAAAATATACTTTATTCTTAAAAATCTGTAAAAATTACATTCCCAAACAGTTTAAAACAGCATCAAGTCAACAAATACCAACAGTGCAAAGGTGATCCGTTTCCTTCTATACAATTTTGAGTTGCCTCACAACCCTTCCATTTCATTGTCATGCCATATACATTTTTACATTTACAGCACAAAAAGTTTTCCCGATACAGTTCGAGGGGTTTCCCATGGATCCAGCCCCTCCGTTCAGCTTGGTGGGGGGACCTTACACAGTGGTCTTTCCACATTGAGCCTTTGCTGCGGCTGCCCCAAGCTTTAGTGCGTCCCTCAGCACGTAGTCCTGGACCTTGGAATGTGCCAGTCTGCAACATTCGGTCGTGGACAACTCTTTGCGCTGGAAGACCAGCAAGTTTCGGGCAGACCAAAGGACTTCTTTCACCGAGTTGATAGTGTTCCAGCAGCAGTTGATGTTTGTCTCGGTGTGCGTCCCTGGGAATAGCCCGGAGAGCACAGACTCCTGTGTTACAGAGCTGCTTGGGATGAACCTTGACAAAAACCACTGCATCTCTTTCCACATCTGCTTTGCAAAGACACATTCCAGGAGGAGGTGGGCAACCGTCTCTTCCCCACCACAGCCACCGTGGGGGCATTGTGCAGAGGGGGCGAGACTTCGGGTGTGCATGAAGGATCTGACGGGGAAGGCTCTTCTCACCACCAGCCAAGCTACGTCTTGGTGCTTGTTTGAAAGTTCTGGTGATGAGGCATTCTGCCAAATGACTTTGGCGGTCTGCTCGGGGAACCATCCGACAGGATCCCCCGTCTCCTTTTCCCGTAGGGCCTTGAGGACATTCCGTGCAGACCACTGCCTGATGGATCGGTGGTCAAAGGTGTTTTCCCGCAGAAACTGCTCCACGAAGGATAGGTGGTACGGCACAGTCCAACTTGATGGAGCGTTCTGCGGCAATGTGACCAGGCCCATCCTTCGCAACACCAGGGACAGATAGAACCTCAGCACGTAGTGACACTTGGAGTTTGCGTACTGGAGATCTACATACAGCTTGATGCAGCCGCACACGAAGGTGGTCATCAGGATGAGGGCCACGTTGGGTACATTTTTCCCGCCCTTGTCCAGTGATTTGAACATCGTGTCCCTCCGGATCCGGTCCATTTTAGATCCCCAGATGAAGCGGAAAATGGCTCGGGTGACTGCCACAGCGCAGGACTGGGGTATGGGCCAGACCTTCGCCACGTAGAGCAGCACAGGGCGGCACAGTGGCGCAGTGGTCAGCACTGCAGCTTCACAACTCCAGCAACCCGGGTTCAATTCTGGGTACTGCCTGTGTGGAGTTTGCAAGTTCTAGCTGTGTCTGCGTGGGTTTCCTCCGGGTGCTCCGGTTTCCTCCCACGTGCCAGAGACTTGCAGGTTGATAGGTAAATTGGCCATTATAAATTGCCCCTAGTGTAGGTAAGAGTCCTTTCCTATCCTGAGTGGTGTGAAACAGGGCTGTGTTCTCGCACCCACACTTTTTGGGATTTTCTTCTCCCTGCTGCTTTCACATGCGTTCAAATCCTCTGAAGCAGGAATTTTCCTCCACACAAGATCAGGGGGCAGGTTGTTCAACCTTGCCCGTCGAAGAGCGAAGTCCAAAGTACGGAAAGTCCTCATCTGAGAACTCCTCTTTGCTGACGATGCTGCTTTAACATCTCACACTGAAGAGTGCCTGCAGAGTCTCATCGACAGGTTTGTGGCTGCCTGCAATGAATTTGGCCTAACCATCAGCCTCAAGAAAACGAACATCATGGGGCAGGACGTCAGAAATGCTCCATCCATCAATATTGGCGACCACGCTCTGGAAGTGGTTCAAGAGTTCACCTACCTAGGCTCAACTATCACCAGTAACCTGTCTCTCGATGTAGAAATCAACAAGCTTCCACTGCTATGTCCAGACTGGCCAAGGGAGTGTGGGAAAATGGCGCACTGACACGGAACACAAAAGTCCGAGTGTATCAGGCCTGTGTCCTCAGTACCTTGCTCTACGGCAGCGAGGCCTGGACAACGTATGCCAGCCAAGAGAGAAGTCTCAATTCATTCCATCTTCGCTGCCTTCGGAGAATACTTGGCATCAGGTGGCAGGACTATATCTCCAACACAGAAGTCCTTGAAGCGGCCAACACCCCCAGCTTATACACACTACTGAGTCAGCGGCGCTTGAGATGGCTTGGCCATGTGAGCCGCATGGAAGATGGCAGGATCCCCAAAGACACATTGTACAGCGAGCTTGCCACTGGTATCAGACCCACCGGTCGTCCATGTCTCCGCTATAAAGACGTCTGCAAACGCGACATGAAATCGTGTGACATTGATCACAAGTCGTGGGAGTCAGTTGCCAGCATTCGCCAGAGCTGGCGGGCAGCCATAAAGACAGGGCTAAATTGTGGCGAGTCGAAGAGACTTAGTAGTTGGCAGGAAAAAAGACAGAGGCGCAAGGGGAGAGCCAACTGTGCAACAGCCCCGACAAACAAATTTCTCTGCAGCACCTGTGGAAGAGCCTGTCACTCCAGAATTGGCCTTTATAGCCACTCCAGGCGCTGCTTCACAAACCACTGACCACCTCCAGGCGCGTATCCATTGTCTCTCGAGATAAGGAGGCCCAAAAGAGAAGAAGTGTAGGTAGGTGGTAGGGAAATATAGGGACAGGTGGGGATGTGGTAGGAATATGGAATTAGTGTAGGATTAGTATAAAATGGGTGGTTGATGGTCGGCACAGACTCGGTGGGCCAAAGGGCCTGTTTCAGTGTTGTATGTCTGAACTAAACTAAACTAAAACTAAACAACGTGATCGCCTCGCACCTGATAACCAGGTTCTTACCCACAATGGAGAGAGATCGCTGCCCCCACATGCTCAACTTTTGTTGTACCTTGGCTACTCGCTCCTCCCAGATTTTGGTGCACGGAACTGCCCTTCCGAACCATATCCCCAGCACCTTCAGGTAATCTGACCTGACGGTGAAGGGGACAAAGGATCGGTCAGCCCAGTTCCCAAAGAACATGGCCTCGCTCTTGCCGTGGTTAACTTTGGCTCCAGAGGCCAGTTCGAACTGGTCGCAGATGCTCATCAGTCTGCGCACGGACAGCGGATCCGAGCTTCTGCCTGACATGATAATTCTTCACTCAGTTCACTGCTGGATATGAGAAACAGAATCCTTCAGGCTCCTTTTTATCGCGGCCACCCGGACCTGGCTGAGAAGTGCAGTGAGGGGAGGAGACAGAGTGAAGATTAAACAGAGAGCGGGAGGGGAGGAGACACCCAGAGTGACAGACAGAGAGAGAACGGCCCCTCATCTTTCAGCTCCACCTCCAGTTTGCTCCGGGCTGCCAATTTCAAACCCTTTATTAACAGTAGAACCGAAACCCAGCTCTCCACACAAACCCTTCCAGACTCGGCCTTCACAGTCAAAGCTTTCCAGAAAGCCGGAGCTTTTAAATATGATCCTGCTACAATTAACACTCAGTAATATTCCCACCTAAACGCAGTCCATTCTATAACAAGAAACCTCCTCAGTAACATCACCATTTCCATACACATCCGCTTCCAGCAGTTTACAAACATCTTATTGCAGCTGTTTGGGGAATCTCCTGTGTTAAGATTGGAGTTGGAAAGCGGCCTTTACCTGGCAGTGTTACCGTCTCACACTGAATCTGCCAGACATCCTGTTCTCTTTATTGTGAGAGAGAATGTGTGGATTTAGGAAATGTTCATTTGAAATGATCTCGATTGAGAACGAGCCCGGCCGTGGGACAGGTATTCCAGTGCAAAGAGCTGTCCATGACCGAGTGTTGCAGACTGGCACATTGCAACATCCAAGACTATGTGCTGGACGCATTAAAGCTTGGGGAAGCCAGCATGGAGTCTCAACGGGGAAAGGCTGAAGTCTAAGACAATGTATGTCAGCCAAGAGCGACGTCTCAAGTCATTCCATCTTTGCTGCCTCCGGAGAATCCTTGGCATCATGTGGCAGGACTGTATCTCCATTGCAGAAGTCCTCAAGGAGGCCAACATCCCCAGCATATACACCCTACTGAGCCAACGGCGCTTCAGATGGATTGGCCATGTGAGCTGCATGGAAGATGGCAGGATCCCCAAGGACACATTGTGCAATGAGCTCGCCACTGGTATCAGACCCACCGGCCGTCCATGTCTCTGCTTTAAAGACGTCTGCAAACGCGACATGAAGTCCTGTGACATTGACCACAAGTCGTGGGAATCAGTTACCAGTGTTCGCCTGAGCTGACGGACAGCCATAAAGGCGGGGCTGAAGTTTGGTGAGTTGAAGAGACTTAGCTGTTGGCAGGAAAAAAGACAGAAGCGCAAGGAGCGAACCAACTGTGTAACAGCCCCGACAACCAATTTTATCTGCAGCACCTGTGCAAGAGTCTGTCACTCTAGAATTGGCCTTTAAAGCCACTCCAGGTGCTGTTTCACAAACCACTGACCACTTCCAGGCGCTTACCGATTGCCTCTCGAGACAAGGAGGCCAAAGAAGGCCATTGTGCAGTGAGGGACTGGAACCCATGTCAAACCCCTTGGGCTGTATGCACCAGAGAATGTTTGATGTATAATGTAATTACTGTAAATATAACCTGTGCAGACAGATATAGTGAGATACCTCATGTACTGTAGTGAAAGAAATTGATCTGTATTGCATCTTATGTAATATCAAATTTGGCCTGCTTTGCAATGTACTTCCACAAATTTTATGAATAAAATACATTTTGTGCAAAAGAAAGCAGCTTTCCTGTCAACACACACCTTGTCTCAGGGCACAGCTCTAAGCACAACTTTCCTGTGATCTTGTCACAACCAACTTCACGCTATATCTTCCGACACCCGTACTTTACAGTCTGTCAATCTATAATCAAAAGACCTTGTGTTTATTTCTCCTTTCTTTTCATTTCTCCTCTATTCTTCTCAATCACTCCCTTCAACAGTCCTATTCAGATCAAGGTGGAATGTGAATAGTTTCACAACTCACCTGACTCGATTATTACCTTTCTCTTCTCTTGTCTCATTCCATGGGAAAGTTTTATTCACCAGTCTGTTGCTGTTTTACACTCTTGCCATACCATCTGGTATTGCATCCATCTGAATTCTGTGCTTTCATGGCCTTATATTTCTTTTCCACTTCTGAGTGATTTGTTTTCTTCAGTTTCATTCAACCAGGCTGGACCACAAGGAAGTTTGGAACCTTTGCCTTGGACGGGTCCACGTTGATCCATTACATTCAGAATCATCTCCTTCAAATAATTCCATAGTAGAACTACAGTAACAACACAGCATCTGCTTCAAACACTCCTCCACATTTTATCTGTTCTGACTGTCAGCATCTCCAGCTCTTTTGTTTAAGTGGAACCGATCAGGTTTGTATAGGCTCCTTCTATTCTGAAAGCTGTGGCACTGGTTCGGGAAATGGAGCCCTGTTTGTCAACACTAAAGGCTCAGCCATGCTTGATTTGCCTCGTTCCCCTCTGTCTCTCTTAACTATCAAATGGCATGGGTAGTATTTCAGAAAGTACTAGAATGGAGGGAGTGCTGGGGACTCCAGGCCTATCCTGGAGGGATGGGGAAAACATCTTTCGAAATTTTCTGGAGAGAAATGTGATATGACAGGTCTCCAGGGACAGACCAAGGAGAGGATGTGTACATTGAATGGAAACATGACAATAAGAGTTGGGGATTCAGGAACACAATCCTCTCTGATGGGGTACAGCCTCCCCTCTGCTATTTCTCTTTACAAGACACTTTTCCAGTTTACATTTATGTAAAAGGTGGGTTAATTGCTCTCAGGGTGGGTGGGAGGAGAGGAGCCTCATTGGCCATGGGTGGGACAGGGAAAATGGAAAGAGAGAACCAGGATTCCGATCACTCTTCTGTGATGTCTGCTGGAAAGCGTCTGTGGATCAGATGCTGCCGGGGGCCCGTGGAGAGGGGAAGGGGATGGGAAACGGTGTGGGGTCATGGTGCGAGGAGGTGGAGAGGGAGCGTTCGTGGTACCACAGCCAACCCTCTGCCCAAACCAGACACCCACATATCCTATCCCAGCATTAGAATGGCCAATTCATGGAGGCAGAGGGTGGCGATTCCCATTGGATTAATTTCTAATGTTCAGCGTCTTATCCTGATAAAATCACCAGTATTGAAGGAGGCCATTCTGTACTTATTCTCAGGTCATCGAGGGGTCATCTCTCCCCTTTCAGCTCCTGGCTGCAGATATGGTTGCTGTGAAATATGAGTAAAATGCGACGTATGTTTGCAGCTCTTTCTGTTTCTGTCCCGTTGCAGTCACAGGAACATTGAAATGGGGCTTGGCCATTCAGCTCCTCAAGCCTGTTGCACCTTTCAAGTAGATCCTGACTCAGCTGTATCTTAACTCCAGCTCTCTGCTCTGATTCCACAAACCCTCATAACCTCTCTGGATTAAAAATCTCTTAATTTCAGGTTTGAAGTTGTCAATTGACCCTCAGGTTTATCCGCTATTAAGCGGGAGAGTTCCAGACTCACACTGTCCTTTGCGGGAAAGAGTGTTTCCTGGCAGAATTCCTGAAAGGCCCAACTCTAATTTACTGGTTCTCCCCTTTCTTGTGGAACTGCTTGTTTCCAGCTCTGACCAAAGTCCACATCGCAGAACAACAGCTGTTCCTCTGATCCTGTCCTTTCAGCTTTGGATTTGAAGCCCATGTCTCTTTCCATGATGATTCTTTGTGCCCGATCTCTGTAATTGGGTTTGTTGTAAATCACTGGCAGCAGGAAGCAGAAGTGAGTGTGATCTGGGCACTGACAGGGAATGCTGCTTCTCATAGCTCTCTCATGGGGTGGTGTGGAGGGGGTGAGACTTGGGGGAGTTGAAAACCTTCATGTGTCACCAAGTTAGAATTTATGAATCAGTGTCTCAAATACTCCAGATAAAGAAAGGATCATCATCTGGTGTCACAGCAGGAGCACATCAGACTTCAGATCAGAAAGCTGTTTGTTGTAATATATTCTGGTGGCACACTCAGAGAAAATGGGCACCAAGCATGGCCAGTTCAAGCAAGTGTTTATTTATGTCTTTGCATCATCACCTCATCAACATAATATATAAATACATTACAGTACTTCGAACTTCAAAAGAAAAGTATTTTTCTTTTTGTTTCTCTTCAATGAACTTTATCGACAAATCAAGTTTAATAACTGGTTTACAACGTCTTTCTGATCTTATGGGTTTCGGTGTTGAGTCAGGTTTTGGATTGCTTGGTTTTGGTTCAGTATTTAAAGAAGACATTGTTTCTTTCTCAGAAATCGAAATTTCAGTCACTGAACCTGAACTGGTTCAAATCCTGGCATGAGCTCGTGATCAAGCAGATCGAGCTCGTGATCAAGCAGATCTTGCTCATGTTTTGGTTCAGTCCTTGCTGAGATCATGTGATCTACATGGACATTTCTCACTTTTCCATCAATTTCAACCAAGTATCGTTTGGTTACACAAATTCAAAAAGCTCCCAGGGTGCACGGCAGGTTAATCATGTGACTAGTTCCTGATATGGAACAAAAATAAACACAAGAAATGCTGGAGATTTTTTTTTTCCAAAATATACTTTATTCATAAAAATCTGTAAAAAATACATTACTTTTTTTTTCCAAAATATACTTTATTCATAAAAATCTTTAAAAATTACATTGCCAAACAGTTTCCAAACAGCACCAAAAAATACAACCATTGCCAGGGGGATCAGTTTCCTTCAATACTGTCATCTGTTTCTTCCCAACCCTTCCGTTTCACAATTGTCATGTCAATTACAGTTTTACATTTACAGCAATTGAGAATATTAACGATACAGTTCGAGGGGTTTCCCATTGATCCAGCCCCTCAGTCCAGCTTGGTGGGGGAACCTTACACTGTGGTCTTTCCCCATTGAGCTTTTGCTGCGGCTGCCCCAAGCTTTAGTGCGTCCCTCAGCACGTAGTCCTGGACCTTGGAATGTGCCAGTCTGCAACATTCGGTGGTGGACAACTCTTTGCGCTGGAAGACCAGCAAGTTTCGGGCAGACCAAAGGGCGTCTTTCACCGAATTGATAGTCCTCCAGCAGCAGTTGATGTTTGTCTCGGTGTGCGTCCCTGGGAACAGCCCGTAGAGCACAGACTCCTGTGTTACAGAGCTGCTTGGGATGAACCTTGACAAAAACCACTGCATCTCTTTCCACACCTGCTTTGCAAAGGCACATTCCAGGAGGAGGTGGGCGACCGTCTCTTCCCCACCACAGCCAACGCGGGGGCACTGTGCGGAGGGGGCGAGACTTCGGGTGTGCATGAAGGATCTGACGGGGAAGGCCCTTCTCACCACCAGCCACGCTACGTCTTGGTGCTTGTTTGAAAGTTCTGGTGATGAGGCATTCCGCCAAATGACTTTGACGGTCTGCTCGGGGAACCATCCGACAGGATCCACCGTTTCCTTTTCCCGTAGGGCATTGAGGACATTCCGTGCAGACCACTGCCTGATGGACCGGTGGTCAAAGGTGTTTTTCCGCAGAAACTGCTTCACGAAGGATAGGTGGTACGGAGCCGCCCAACTGCATGGTGCGTTCCGCGGCAATGTGACCAGGCCCATCCTTCGCAACACCGGGGACAGATGGAACCTCAGCACGTAGTGACACTTGGAGTTTGCGTACTGGGGATCTACACATAGCTTGATGGAGCCACACACGAAGGTGGTCATCAGGATGAGGGCCACGTTGGGTACATTTTTCCCGCCCATGTCCAGAGATTTGAACATCGTGTCCCTCCGGACCCGGTCCATTTTAGATCCCCAGATGAAGCGGAAAATGGCTCGGGTGACTGCCACGGCGCAGGAGTAGGGTATGGGCCAGACCTGCGCCACGTAGAGCAACAACGTGAGCGCCTCGCACCTGATGACCAGGTTCTTACCCACAATGGAGAGAGATCGCTGCCCCCACATGCCCAACTTTTGTCGTACCTTGGCTACTCGCTCCTCCCATGTTTTGGTGCACGCCCCGGTCCTTCCGAACCATATCCCCAGCACCTTCAGGTAATCTGACCTGACGGTGAAGGGGGCAAAGGATCGGTCAGCCCAGTTCCCAAAGAACATGGCCTCGCTCGTGCCGTGGTTAACTTTGGCTCCCGAGGCCAGTTCGAACTGGTCGCAGATGCTCATCAGTCTGCGCACGGACAGCGGATCCGAGCAGAAGACGGCGACGTCATCCATGTACAGGGAGGTTTTGACCTGAGTGCCTCCGCTGCCTGGGATTGTCACCCCTCTTATGCTCGCATCCTTCCTAATCGACTCAGCAAAGTGTTCAATAGAGCAAACAAACAAGACCGGGGACAGAGGACAGCCCTGTCTGACTCCAGATTTGATCGGGAAACTTTCAGATTCCCACCCATTGATTGACACTGCGCTACTGATGTTTGTGTAGAGCAGTTGGATCCAATTGCAGATTCCCTCCCCAAACCCCATTTTGGAAAGCACGTCCATCATGTAGGTGTGCGATATCCTGTCAAAAGCCTTCTCCTGGTCCAGGCTGATGAGGCAGGTGTCCACCCTCCTGTCCCGTACGTAGGCGATCGTATCCCTGAGTAGCGCGAGACTATCAGAGATCTTCCTGCCGGGTACAGTACAGGTCTGATCGGGGTGAATCACCAACTCCAGAGCAGACTTGACTCGACTGGCTATGACTTTGGACAGAATCTTGTAATCAACATTAAGCAGTGAGATGGGCCGCCAATTTCTGATTTCTGCCCTCTCCCCCTTCTGCTTGTAAATGAGGGTGATGATGCCTTTTCTCATGGATTCTGACATGCTGCCGGCCAGGAGCATACTCTCGTATACTTCCAGCAGGTCTGGGCTGACCCAGTCCCACAGGGCCGAGTACAACTCGACCGGTAAGCCGTCGCCCCCGGGAGTTTTACTCGTCTCGAAAGACTCGACGGCCTTTGTCAGCTCGTCCAGAGTTAGCGGCTTGTCCAGTCCCTCCCTCCTGCTGTCATCTAAGACCTCTGTGATAGATGACAGGAAGGACTGGGAGGCTCAGCTGTCTGTGGGCTTCGCGTCATACAGCCCAGCATAAAAGGATTTGCTGATCCTGAGTATGTCGGGCTGCGAAGACGTTACCGAGCCATCTTCTTCCTTCAGGCTGCTGATAACAGAGCTCTCTCTGTGTACCTTTTGGAAGAAGTAACGCGAGCACGTCTCATCCTGCTCGATGGAGCGGACTCAGGACCGGAAGATGATCTTGGAGGCCTCCTTGGCAAAGAGCGAGGCCTGCTGGCTCTTCACCTCTTGGAGGTCCTCCTTGACCTCGACCGCCATTGACTGCAACCGGAGTAGATTTTGCATAATTTTCTGGAGTCGGGACAGTTCCCTCTGTCTCTCTCTCGCCTTCTGAACACCTTTGTGGATGAAGAACCTCTTGATGTTCTCCTTAATCGCTTCCCACCAGTGAACTGGAGACTCAAAGAGGGGTTTCACGGTCCTCCAACCATTGTAATCCCTTTTGAGTTCCTCAACGTTCTCTGGGGTCAGCAGTGTCGCATTGAGCTTCCACGTCCCTCTGCCAACCCGCTGGTCGTCCTGTAAGTGACAGTCGGCCAGTAAGAGGCAGTGGTCAGAGAAGAACACCGGCTTGACGTCGGTGGATCCGACCGTGACAGCAGGGGACACAAACAGGAAGTCAATCCTGGAACGGGCAGACCCGTTCGATCTTGACCATGTGTATCTGCGCTGCGCTCCGTCTGCAGGTTTGCTGAAGACGTCGTGCAGTTTGGCATCCTTAACTGTTTCTATTAGGAATCTGCACTAGCGTCCAGTTTGCTGTCGTCACTGCCGGATCGTCCAGCCGCATCGATGATGCAGTTGAAGTCACCGCCTGGGATGACCGGCCTGGACGTCGCCAGCAGCAGTGGGAGCTGCTGGAAGACGGTCAGCCGCTCGCTGCGTTGTCCCGGGGCATACACGTTGATCAACCGGAGTGGAGCGTTGTTGTACATCACGTCTGCTACGAGGAGGCGGCCGCCCACCACCTCCTTCACTTCGGAGATGGTGAAGTTACCTCCCCGCAGCAGAATACCCAGGACGGAGGAACGGCAGTCATTACCCCCCGACCAGATCGATGGCCCGTGGGACCACCATCGCGACCACTGCCTGTAGGTGCTGAGGTGTGGTATTCCACACTCCTGCAGAAACAGTATGTCAGCTTTGACCTTGGCAAGGTAATCCAAGGTTGAAACACATCACGTAGTCGATTTAATGCTACGCACATTAATGGAAGCAATTCTTATACCCATTTTTTACTAAAGATTAGTTGTTGCTTCCCATACCATTTGTCCTCGCTAGTCCCAGTCCTTCCCCTTCGGGATGTTCCTGCATACCCATCGTGTGCGCAAGCAGTTTCACGTTGGTTGGGCTCAGAAACGCCTCCTGATTTTTCATGCAGGGTTTGTGCCGCTCGGGTGACATCGGGGGGGTCTTGTAGGCAGAGAGCATTGGGTTGTCCTCAGCTGCTTCCATCTGTTCCTCCTCGAAAACATCACAGCTCCCGGTCTCCCGGAGCTCAGGTGCGCCAGACGTGTCTTTGCTCCCGGTGTCCCGGAGCTGAGATGCGTTGGCCACGTCGTTACGTGTGGGGAATTGGGGTTGGGGCACGCCGGGCCCATCACACCTTCCAGTGCCCGGGGGCTGGGATGCTTTATCATCCATCTCGGAGTTCTGCCGCCTCTTTTGAAAGGGCTGTCGTTCCAGCATTTCCCCGTCCAGTGAAGAGGAGTTGTTGCAGTCTGATTCAGAAGAGAGCCTCCTCTTGCCACTGGTTTGGGTAGTGGCTTTGGGATGTTTTTTCTTTGTGGTTTTCCTCTGGACCACTTGCCACTGACCTGTTTGTCCATCTGCTGCCTCCTCCTCCATTGATTCTGTCTGTGGAGGAGGGGTTTCCGGGCGCTGGGTAGGCGCCTCCCCTTCCTTCTCAGGTTGAAGTGCCTCACTGCGGAGAAGGTTGCTGGTCTCCTTTCGAACAGCGGACGCCTTCGTCGAACCTTCGCCCGGCCATTCCTTGGACCTTGCCGCCTGAGCATAGCTGAGACAACGTTTGGGGCAGGTCTTGTAGAGATGGCCTGCCGCACCGCACAAGTTGCAACGCTTAGTCTGCTTACAGTCCTTGCTCTGATGGCCTTCCTCCTTGCAGTTCTTGCAAACAACCGTGCTGCAGTTGGCTGCCATGTGACCAGATTTGCCACAGGTGCGGCAAACTCTGAGCTGCCCAGCGTAGACCAAGAATCCTCGACTTCCCCCGATAGCGAAGCTGGAGGGAGGGTGGATGATGGCTCCACTAGGATCTACCTTCAAGGTCACCTTGACCTGCCGTTTGCTTGTCCAGATCCCAAAGGGGTCCTTGACATCAGTGCTGCTGCCGGCCACCTCGACGTACCTGGCGAGAAAGGTGAGTACATCCACCACCGGAACATGGGGGTTGTAGAGGTGAATCGTCACCACCCGGTCCCGTTGTGACGGAAGTGTGAAGAGCGGCTCCGCTGTGAGGATCGACAGTGGCGCCCGGTCCCCTTTCTCCTTGAACGCCTTCAGGAACTTGATGCATCCCGCCACGTTCCGGAACGTCACATCGAAGTATCCACTGCTGTGGAAATCCTGCAGGCAGAAGACGTCCGTCGCTTGAAATCCGCAGCAATCGAAGAGAATTTTCTTGATGAAGAAGGTGCGATCGACCGGTGCATCTCCTTCCTTGTCCTTCACGACCACCCGAACGGTGTTGCGCACTCCCTGGCCCGAAGCTCGAAAATTGGTTATAGCCATTTTACTCAAAGCTTCCCCAGGATCAAAAGGCAATGATCATGGTCTCTTCTCAATCAAATAAGCACTGATAAGAACAGATACTGCACTTGATCTTAGCCAAAATACATTACAAAACAGTTTCAAACAGCACCAAGTCAAAAATTACAAACAGTGCAAAGGAGGTCCGTTTGCTTCAATACAATCATGAGTTGCCTCACAATCCTTCCGTTTCATATTTGTCGTGCTAGATACATTTTTACATTTTACAGCAGACAAAATTTTCCCGATACAGTTAGAGGGGTTTCCCATGGATCAAGCTCCTCAGTTCAGCTTGGTGGGGGGACCTTACACAGTGGTCTTTCCCCATTGAGCCTTTGCTGTGGCTGCCCCAAGCTTTAGTGCGTCCCTCAGCACGTAGTCCTGGACCTTGGAATGAGCCAGTCTGCAACTTTCGGTCGTGGACAACTCTTTGCGCTGGAAGACCAGCAAGTTTCGGGCAGACCAAAGGGCGTCTTTCACCAAATTGATAGTCCTCCAGCAGCAGTTGATGTTTGTCTTGGTGTGCGTCCCTGCGAACAGCCCGTAGAGCACAGACTCCTGTGTTACAGAGCTGCTTGGCATGAATCTCGACTAAAACCACTGCATCTCTTTTGGCGGCATCTGTGGAGAGAGAAGCAGAGCTAACATTTCAGGTCAATGACCCTTCTTCAGAACTGATCCCCCATCATAGTAAATAGTTCAGAATTAGATTCAGAACCTTATATGGAACAGTCTCTTTGCATCCCTTGTTGGAGGCTCAAATCTCTCTGCACCAGCCAGCTAGCCATGTGACTAAAACATTTGTGTATTGGAAGACCACTGCTGGATCCCCCATTAGTTCAACATTGTCTGTTACCATGGAAATATATTTCCAGTAAGAGATTGCAATTTTTAAACTTTTAGTGTTCATATGACAAAATAATGTGTGCCGCATTCTTGGCAGGTGGGGGATTTGCCTGACAATATTAAATTTTGTTCTATTCAATACAGCTGTGATGAACTTTGACCTTTTCTGCCTTTTATAAACAGTATTTGAAGGGTCTCGGTAACAATGTTCAGTGTTGATGAGAGTGGGGTCTGGGTGAGCAGCTGCTGAGTGTGACAGGGTCAGGACTGTAAGCAGGAAGTTCTCTGACAGTCTCTCTCTCTCTGTGATGGGTTGAGTTGATTGACAACTGGCAGCTGTTGGCATTTCGATAAATGAAGTTCCCTCCAACCATTTTTTTTGACTGACAGTGTAGTATAAGGATGTAAAGGACTAATTACTATGATGGGGGAATCAACCCCTCCCACTGTCAGAGTGATGATGTAACATGAGATGAGGTTTGGGAGAAGAGAGAGCAGCACCAAGGATGCCAGCTTAGGAGGCTTGATGAGTGTGTATATAGTAGTGTGTAAATTAGAAAAGAGTTCTTAGTTCTTTCAGCAAAACATATCGAGAAACTCACAATTTTATTATTCAGGAGTCAGAACACAGATATTAACTCTGAGTGGCAGTTCTAGTTTCATTTACCAAAAAGAAATAGAGAATAATATTGCTCACTGATTGAAATCCCCCAGTGAGGAGACAGTTAAACAGGTGATCTGTTGGGGTCTCCTTCGATCCAAGGTTTCGACAGCATTTAATCTCCCTTTTTGGTGAAATTCTCTGTTATTTGCAACTTTTTTTATCCAGCTTTGATGGGCGAGTGAAAAAGCTGAAAAAAAGTGAACAGTTCCATCCTTTCTTTTCTTCCTTCTTCCAGTTTCTCTTTTCTGTCCCAGAGCAATATAAGGATGAGAATCCCAAATTAATCTGCTGTTTCTGGTGCTTTATCCATTCCAATCAAAATTCAACATTCCAATCAAATCTATCTGTTATTCCACAGTGTCTCTCCATGTGTTTTATTCTGTTGTATTCTCTCACAGTCTGTTTGATGATCAATGTTGCATCTCACTCTGTGTTCTGGTGAAGATCAGAAGCAGTGATATCTGTTTTCACTACACGCCAAGTCTTCCTGAGGCTGTGCCTCGCTGATCATGTGGAGTTAGGAACATAGCAACATAGGAGCAGGAGTCGGCCATTCAGCCCATTGAGCCTGCCCCGCCATTTAATGTAATCATGGCTGATCATCCACTTCAATATACTTTTTCCCACACTTTCCTCATATTCCCTTATGTCATTTGTATTTAGAAATCTGTCAGTCTCTGCTTTAAACATACTTAATGACTGAGCTTCCACAGCCCTCTGGCATAGAGAATTCCAAAGATTCACAATCTCTGAGTAAAGACATTTCTCCTCACCTGTATCCAGTGTGGCTTCCCCCTTATTTTGAAATGGTGTCACATGGATCTAGACTCCCCAACCAGGGGAAACATCTTGGCTGCATCTACCCTGTCTATCCTTTAAGTATTTTGTTGGTTTCAATGAGATCACTTCTCATTCTATGAAACTCTAGAGAATACAGCCCCAGTCTCTCTTCCTCGGATAGTTCCACTAAGCTGGGAACAAGTCTGATGAACCTTCGTTGAACTCCTTCTATGGCAATAATATTCTTCCTGAGGTAAGGGAAGCAAGTGCAGTCTAACCACGGTTCTATAAAACTGAAGAAAGAATTCACTGCTCCTGTGCTCAAATCCTCTTGCGATAAAGGCTAACAAACTATTAGCCTTCTTAATTTCATGCTACATTTCAGTGACTTATTGAAAAGGACATCCAGGTCACCCTTATATTCTATACCTCAGCTAATAAAAGGAAAGGATTCCATATACCTGCTGATCCACCTTATTGACCTGTCCTGCTACCTTCAGGGATCTGTGGACATTCACTCCAATGTCCCTCAATTACTCCACACCGTTCAGTGTCCTCCCATTAATCATGTATTCCTTTTCTTTTTTTAACCTTTTAAGTGTCCAATTTGAATTCCATTTGCCACTTTTCTGCCCACCTGACCAGTCTCGACCAGTCTATTGATATCTTCTTGCAGTATACAGTTATTCTCCTCACTATCAACCAAGCGGCCAATTTTCATGTCATCTGCAAACTTCTTGATTATGTCCAAGGGTCACTGACCAGAAACATTAAATCTGTTTCTCTCTCCACAGATGCCACCAGACCTGCTGAGCATTTCCAGCATTTCTTGTTTTTATTTCAGATTTCCAGCATCCGCAGTATTTTGTTTTTATGTCAATTTTTCTCTCTCTTGGCTCTTCACCGCTGCTCGCAAATGCCTCCAGTTCAGGGAGAAAAAAAGACTATGTGCTTGGGGAAGCCACCATGGCGTCTCAATGGGAAAGGCTGCAGTCTCAGGCCATAGTACAGTGAGGGGCTGGAACCCGTGGAAAACCCCTCAGGCTGTTTGCACCAGAGAATTTTTGATGTGTAATGTAAATACTGTAAATATAACCTGTGCAGGCAGGGATAGTGAGATACCTCATGTACATTATTGAATGAAACTGATCAGTATTGTACATTATGTAATATTAAATTTGAACTGCTTTGCAATGTAATTGCACAAATTTTATGAATAAAATACATTTTGTGCAAAAGAAAGCAGCTTTCCTGTCAACACACACCTTGTCTCAGGGCACAACTTTCCTGTGATCTTGTCACACCCAACTTCGCTCTGTATTCGTTCCTTGTACAGAGTGGAAGCTGATATTTGTCCCGTTTTAAATTGCTGAACCGGACCTTCCTCCCGCCGCTTACAGTTAACAGATTGACAAATGAAAATCATTCCTAAAATAGCACCAGGATTTTATGATGGAAAATACAGTAAAACAGAACATAAAATGAGAGATCATAAAATTGTTGCCTGAAAATTGAAATTTTCCATCACTTCAATTCCTTCCTGCTCTGGAATTGCCGGGCTTTTTCCAATTGGAAAATTTCAGCCAATGAGAACTTCTATTTAATTTATGTGACACTCCGATTGGTTAAGAATTGGATTGAGAAGAGGATGACCAATCAGAGACAGAGTCAAACTGCGGGGATTCCAGGCCCCCAGTAACTGAGCTGAAACTGTTCAGATTGACAAACCCTGGCAGCAGCTTCACACATTGGACACTTCACACTTCACAAGGGCTGGTGTGAGAGAAGCTTCAGATCCTGTCATTACTCTCTGACTCATTATTCATCTAGAACCAAACAATTAGTAAATGTGAAGCAGTGAAGAGACTTTTCACTCTCACTGCAGAATGTGTCATCTGGGGAAATAAGGAACTATTATATTCGGAGATTCCAGGTACATTCCTCCCTTAACAAATCCATTCCTAACATTCCCGATCACAGCCTATCCCAGCTCCTGTTGTCACCCGACTCCATCTGAATTGGAGAAACTCAGGTGTTGGGGTTTGAGTTGTGAGGTGGGGTTTCTCCGCCAGTGTTACTGTCTCACAAACTCACCCCCTGAATTTGTGAACTGAGACTGCACCGAACACATCTCCAGTTAGAGTGAGGGCCGGACATCCTTCTGTTTTATTACAGAGAGTGGGGAAAGGGCTGGGTGGAGGGGATGTCAGGGAGTCACCAGGGATCCTCGATTTACTCCAAATCATTTCCATGTGGAATCTGCAGACGGGGCCGGGACAGGGATCATTTGATCAGGGGATCAGCTCTTTCCTGAGAGATGTGGGTGGCTCTGAGAAGAGCCTTTGTGTTCAGATGTTTACAAGTTTCCCGCGCTCTTTCACTTCTTTCCAGACCCTGCTTCACATTTACTCCAATGAATAAAATACATATTGTGCAAAAGAAAGCAGCTTTCCTGTCAACACACACCTTGTCTCAGGGCACAACTTTCCTGTGATCTTGTCACACCCAACTTCGCTCTATATCTTCTGACACGCACACTTTACAGTCTGTCATTTCCAAAAACAAGCATTCTAAAATCAAAAGACCTTTTGTTTATTTCTCCTTTCTTTTCATTTCTCCTCTATTCTTCTCAATCACTCCCTTCAACAGTCCTATTCAGATCAAGGTGGAATGTGAATAGTGTCACAACTCACCTCTGACACTATTATTACCCTTCTCTTCTCTTGTCTTATTCAATGGGAAAGTTTTATTCACCAGTCTGTTGCTGTTTTACACTCTTGCCATACCATCTGGTATTGCATCCATCTGAATTCTGTGCTTTCATGGCCTTATATTTCTTTTCCACTTCTGGATGATTTGTTTGCTTCAGTTCCATTCAACCAGGCTGGACCACAGGGAAGCTTAGAACAAAGAACAAAGAACAGTCCAGCACAGGAACAGGCCATTCGGCCCTCCAAGCCTGCGCCGATCTTGATGCCTGCCTAAACTAACACCTTCTGCACTTCCGTGGCCTATATCCCTCCATTCCCTTCCTATTCATGTATTTGTCAAGATGTCTCTTAAACGTCGCTATCGTATCTGCTTCCACCACCTCCCCTGGCAGCAAGTTCCAGGCACTCACCACCCTCTGTGTAAAAAACTTGCCTCGCACATCCCCTCTAAACTTTGCCCCTCGCACCTTAAACCCATGTCCCCTAGTAACTGACTCTTCCACCCTGGGAAAAAGATTCTGACTATCCACTCTGTCCATGCCGCTCATAACTTTGTAAACCTCTATCATGTCGCCCCTCCACCTCCGTCGTTCCGGTGAAAACAATCTGAGTTTTTCCAACCTCTCCTCATAGCTGATGCCCTCCAGACCAGGCAAAATCCTGGTAAACCTCCTCTGTACCCTCTCCAAAGCCTCCACGTCCTTCTGGTAGTGTGGCGACCAGAATTGCACGCAATATTCGAAGTGTGGCCGAACTAAGGTTCTGTACAGCTGCAACATGACTTGCCAATTTTTATACTCTGTACCCCGACTGATGAAGGCAAGCATGCCGTATGCCTTCTTGACTACCTTATCCACCTGCGTTGCCACTTTCAGTGACCTTTGCCTTGGGTGGGTCCACGTTGATCCATTACATTCAGAATCACCTCCTTGAAATAACTCCATAGTACAACTACAGTAACCACACAGAATCTGTTTCAAACACTCCTCCACATTTTATCTGTTCTGACTGTCAACACCTCCAGCTCTTTGGTTTAAGTGGAACCCATCAGGTTTGTATAGGCTCCTTCTATTCTGAAAGCTGTAGAACTGGTTCAGGGAATTCAGCCCTGTTTCTCTACTCTAAAGGCTCAGCCATGCTTGATCTGCGTGGTATTTTGCTTTTATTGCAACGTTACAAGACCTCCAATCCTCTGGAAAACGATGGTCAGACCTTCCACTATTTCTTCCCTGGCTTCATTCAACAGCCTGGGGTACATTTCATCTGGTCCTGGTGATTTATCCACATTCAAGGATGCTCATCCCATTAAGACTTCCTCTCTCCTTAAGTGATCACGTCCAATACTTCACACTCCTCCTCCTTCATAACAATATCTGCATCACCCCCTCATTTGAGAAGACAGCAATGTATTCATTAAGGATATTGGCAATATCTTGCACCCCGATACAAAGGTTACATTTTTGATGTCTTCTGTGCCCTGCTGTTTGCTCAGTTGCCTCTTACTCTAATGTTTTGATGCAACATCTTTGGGTCCATTGTTATTTTGCTTGTCCATGTTCTTTCCTGTTCTCTCTTTGTTCTTCACCTCTGCTCCCAAACGCCTCCAGAGCAGTCAAAACACAAGGTGTCAGAAGTGGAATTTGAACCCACGCCTCCAATGGAGACTGCGACCTAAACGCAGCGTCTTAGACCGCTCGGCCATCCTGACCGCCTGCTAGTTATCATTAATGCTAAGGAAATTATTCATTCTTTGTGAAAGTATTTGTGAGATTGTGGAAATGTCTGGAAGAGGAAAGACCAGCGGAAAAGCTCGGGCCAAGGCCAAGTCTCGCTCCTCCCGGACTGGACTGCAGTTCCCGGTGGGCCGTGTTCACAGACTCCTGAGAAAGGGTAACTATGCTGAGCGTGTGGGTGCTGGAGCCCCGGTCTATCTGGCTGCTGTGCTCGAGTATCTGACCGCTGAAATCCTCGAGCTGGCCGGTAACGCGGCCCGGGACAACAAGAAGACCCGCATCATCCCCAGACACCTGCAGCTGGCCGTCCGCAACGACGAGGAGCTCAACAAGCTGCTGGGAGGGGTGACTATCGCTCAGGGCGGGGTGCTGCCGAATATCCAGGCCGTACTGCTGCGCAAGAAAACCAGCGCTCAGAGCTCCCAGAAAAAGTAAAGCGGCCAAAATGTCATCTAATAAACCAAAGGCTCTTTTCAGAGCCACCCACAGTCTCTGTGAAAGGGCTGGTTACTGTCAGGAGGGAGTCAGTGATGGAGTTATTGTAACAGTGGATTGACCTGTTTCACATCTGTCCAGGTGTGTTTTCAGTTCCCTCTCTGGATTTCGCTCTGTTTCTCTGCTCACACATCTCCCCCTCTAGTTAAGTGAAGAAGTGAACTCCAGGGTGTCAGAATCAACAATTTAATAAATCACGCTGCCTTCGATTTGATAAATCCCGAGATTATCCCGGTACATTAACGGGAACTGGTTCGGAGCTGATGAATTCATTTAATAATGGAAGTGTCCGGGTTAATTCTCTGTTTTTCATTTGGACAGTTTGAATTGTGTTTTTTTTTTCTCTCCGGTGATCTGAGCGCCGCTTCTCAATGAGAATCTGCTCCCAGAACAGAGTAAATGCAGGAAGAAAGAAGCCATTCTCGGGCTGTGTGTTTCTCTCCTAACCTGATCTGTTTAGACCGCACTGTTCCCAGAGGACGGAATCAGTGAGAGTTGTGCACACACAGGAGCTGAGTCTACTGCAGCGCTTTAATATGTGCCTTCTCCCCGGCCCTCCCTATTCTCTGGACACAACGTTGTTTGTTCCCCCGGCGGCGGGAGAGAGTCGGGGATTCTCTCCCCGCAGTGTCAGTGGCTGCAGCCCCGGAGAACTGGCGGTTTCAGTCAGAGTGACCGAGCTACCTTACAGGACTCTCCCCCTGAATTTGTGAACTGAGACTACACCGAACACATCCCCAGTTAGAGTGAGGGCAGGACATCCTTCTGTTTTATTACAGAGAGTGGGGAAAGGGCTGGGTGGAGGGGAGTCACCAGGGATCCTGGATTTGCTCCAAATCATTTCCATGTGGAATCTGCAGGCGGGGCCCGGACAGGGATCATTTGATCAGGGGATCAGCTCTTTCCTGAGAGATGTGGGTGGCTCTGAGAAGAGCCTTTGTGTTCAGATGTTTACAAGTTTCCCGCGCTCTTTCACTTCTTTCCAGACGCTGCTTTCTGAGCCTTCGCTGCTTTCGGCTTGACCTTGCTCTTCCATGTCTGCACTTTTTTCAGCGCCTTTCCGCCCGCCGCACTCTTGCCTTTTTTGACCTTTTTCGCAGGAGACTTTTTCTGAAGCACTGCTTTCTTCACCGCCTTATTTGGCGTTGCCGCCGCCTTGATGCTCGTTTTCTTGGCTGTTACTTTCTTTGTTGTCACTTTCTTGGCTGCTGGTTTCTTCACCAATGATTTCTTGTCTGCTGGTTTCTTCACTAAAGATTTCTTGGCTGCTGGTTTCATCACTAAAGATTTCTTGTCTACTGGTGTCTTCACTAAAGATTTCTTAGCTGCTGGTTTCTTCACTAAAGATTTCTTGTCTGCTGGTTTCTTCACTAAAGATTTCTTGGCTGCTGGTTTCTTCATGAAAGATTTCTTGTCTGCTAGTTTCTTCATGAAAGATTTCTTGTCTGCTGGTTTCTTCACTAAAGATTTCTTATCTGCTGGTTTCTTCACTAAAGATTTCTTGGCTGATGGTGTCTTCGCTAAAGATTTCTTGGTTGCTGGTTTCTTCACTAAAGATTTCTTGTCTGCTGGTTTCTTCACTAAAGATTTCTTGTCTGCTAGTTTCTTCACCTTCTTTCCCACTTTTCCCTGGGTTTTCCTTCTTGCTGATTTTGAAGGAGCCGGAGGCTCCCTGTCCCTTGCTCTGCACCAGGGAGCCTTTGTTCACATTCCTCTTGATACTTTGCTTGATCTGGGTCCTGAGCTTCTCCACATCGACACCGCTGCTACCCAGAGCCTTCTTTATGGCGGCCAGGGACATCCCCTTGCGATCGCTAAAAGCCGGCACAATCTTGAGGATCTGTTCGCCCAACGGGAGACCGGCTGGCTTGTTCCGGGGAGCCGCCTTCCTCTTCTTGGGGGTCTTGACTTGGGCGGCGGCGGCGGCTGGAGGAGCCGTTTGGGCTGCTCGACTATCGGACATGTCCGGGACTCTGCACAAATTCTCACTGTCAGTGTGAACTGGGTCAGAAATGAAGCCGGTGATGGTGGCACAGAGCAACTTCAAGGCAGAGAGAGGACGGGGCGGAGACAAGCTGCTGTCAGCTCTCGGCTCCTGCTGTCTCTCTGTGTTTCTCTCTCCTCACAAACTCTCCAATTCCATTGAAATTCAGAGACTCCAGACTTCCAGACTAGATCTTTCCTGTCTCTCACTCCAGTATGTTTGCTGTTGAAAAGCTTTCACTAGGATTGAGGACTCCATTTTCCATTTAACCTGGTTTTATTGCTGCACTGACCGCCCTCTCTCACCCCTCGCTGACATGTTCTCTACTTTTCAACTGAAACCTTGAAATTAAAAAAAATGATCCCGAATTCCCACTTTGGGGCTGAGCAGGGAGCAGGGCTGTTCTTTGACTGGAAAATCATTTGATTTTACACAAGAATGACTCTGAAATCCGGCGATGAGAGCGGACCCACAAACACAGTGGCTTCAGACTAACCCGCCCTCCCCTTTAATACAATCTCTCTTCCAAAATATTCACATCTGCATATTCACAGGACAAACTGTTCCCTGAATGTAGAGTTCCCAGGACAGGTTTTCCCCTCCGCTCGGTCTGTGCTGTGGATTCTCGGGGGTGAGTTGTATTTTCTCAGCTCAGTCAGTGTTAAACAGTCTGGGGCCGGCGCTCCGAATATTGTCTGTTAACAAGAGCCAATCACAGTTGTGACTTTTTTTATTCGTTCATCGGATTTGGGTGTGAGTCCAGAACCAGGGGTCATAATCTAAGGATACGGGGTAAACCTTTCAGGTTGTCCTTTCTCTCTCTGCCGACACCCACCCCCGGTCTCCTCTCTCCCTCTTACTCTCCTCTCTCTCTCTCCCTCTCTCTGACAGTTGCAGAGAGCGAGAACTCTCAGCTTTATGGTTAGTCTTTTTTAAAAAATCGCAGCCGTCAGTTTCACAGCTGACAGGTGCTTTGAGCAGAGACAGCACTTCCGAAACTCGGACAAGCTCGGGTTTTTCTGGAGGGCAATGAAATGAAATCAGAACTGCCGGAAAGCTCCGAACTTGTCCGAGGTTCTGAAACGTTGTCTCTGCTCTCAGGACCTGTCAGCTGTGAAACTGACGGCTGCGATTTGATTGAAAGTCAGACTGGTCTGGAAGAAGAAGCCAATGGGAAATTTCTCATCCCTGAAATTATCAGTCACGGACCGAACTGTTTTAACGTGGACACTGGTGTCCATGTACAGACATGTTGCCAACCCCTGTTCTTCACACAGACTTACCAATCACACACTGATCAACGCCAACAAATAATTTGACTTTTTTATTGAAGACTGACAATACTATATACAATTTACAGGAGAGTATTACAGGCACATCTTACCGGGGATCATCCCATCTCCCACTCTGTGTCACATACTGTATGACATCAATTCCTGAAGTGATGATGCACACACGAGTTACCAATTCCTTGAAACAAAGAGTAGGCATAAATGGGCCATTTTCTCATTGGCAGGATGTGACTGGTGGAGTGCCACAAGGATCAGTGCTTGGGGTTCAATTATTTACTATCTATATTAATGACATGGAGGAGGGGGCAGAGTGTAATATATCCAAATTTGCTGATGATACAAAAATAGGTAGGGCATGTTGTCATGAAGACATAAGGAATCTCCAAGGGGATATAGATAGGTTGAGTGAGTGGGCAAAAACTTGGCAGATGGAGTTTAATGTAGGAAAGTGTGAGGTCATACACTTTGGTAGGAAGAATCAAAATGCATTATATAAATAGACAGAGACTCCAAAAAAGAGGGATCTGGGTGTTCTTGTGATTGAAACACAAAAAGTTAGCATGCAGGTGCAGCAAGTAATTAAGAGGGCAAATTGAATTTTGGCCTTTATTGCTAGGGGGCTGGAGTTTAAAAATAGGGAAGTCTTGTTAAAGCTGTACAGTTTGTTGGTGAGGCCACACCTGGAGTGCTGTGTACAGTTTTGGTCCCCGTATTTAAGAAAGGATATATTGGCATTGGATACAGTCAAAAGAGATTCACTCGGCTGATTCCTGGGAGAAAGGGGTTGACTTATTAAGAATGGCTAACAAGTTAGGCCTTTATACATTAAAGTTTAGAAGAATAAGGGTGATCTTATTGAAATGTATAAGATTCTGAGGGGGCTTGACAGGGTAGATGTTTCCACTAGTGGGGGAATCTCAAACTAGGTGACATAGTTACAGAATAAGGGGACAGTCATTTAAAACTGAGATGCAAAGGAATTTCTTCTCTCAGAGGGTAGTGAATGTCTGGAATTCTCTACCCAGAGAGTTGTGGAGGCTAAATCACTGAAAGCATTTAAAGAGGAGGTAGATAGATTTTTGAAATATTGGGGAGTTGAGGGCTATGAGGAGCTGGCACGAAAGAGGAGTTGAGGTCTGGGGCAAATCATCCCTGATCTTATTAAATGGTGGGGCAGGCTTTGGGGACTGAATGGCCTACTCCTGCTCCTATTTCTTATGTTCTTATAAGGGGGCTACAAAGAGATGTAGATCGGTTAAGTGAGTGGGCAACAACCTGGCAAATGGAGTAAAATGTGGGAAAGTGTGAAATTGTCCACTTTGGCAGGAAGAATAAAAAAGAAGCATATTATCTAAATGGTGAGAGATTGCAGAGCCCTGAGATGCAGAGGGATCTGGGTGTCCTCGTGTATGAATCGCACAAGGTTAGTATGCAGGTACAGCACGTAATTAGGAAAGCGAATAGAATGCTCGTGTTTATCGCGAGGGGAATTGAATACAAAAGTAGGGAGGTTATGCTTCAGCTATACAGGGCATTGGTAAGACCACATCTGGAGTACTGTCTACAGAACTGGTCTCCTTATTTAAGGAAGGATGTGAATGCATTGGAGGCAGTTCAGAGAAGGTTTACTGGACAAATACCTGGAATGGTGGGCTGTCTTACAAGGAAAAATTGGACAGGCTTGGCTTGTATCCACCAGATTTTAGAAGAGTAAGAGGCAACTTGATTGAAACACATAAGATCCTGAGGGTCTTGACAGGGTGGATGTACAAAGGATGTTTCCTCTTGTGGGAGAATCTAAAATTAGGGGTCACTGTTTAAAAATATGGGGTTGCCCATTTAAGACAGAGATGAGAAGAATTTTTTTCTCTTAGAGGGTTGTGAGTCTTTGCAGTTCTCTTCCTCAAAACGCAGTGGAAGCAGAGTCTTTGAATATTTTTAAGGCAGATTTAGATAGATTCTTGATAAGCAAGGGGGTGGTCAGGGGTAGCTATGAAATTATTGAATGGCGGAGCAGGCTGGAAGGGCCGAGTGGCCTACTCCTGCTCCTAATTCATATGTTCGTATGCTTGTATGTTTGTATAAAGCCCAAGATGCCATATATTTTACTACTACTCTCTCAATATGCCCTGCTACCTGCAAAGATCGATGCACATGCATCCCCAGGTCCCTCTGTCCCTGAACACTCTTTAGAACTGTGCCATTAAGGATACATTGCCTCTCCCTATTCCTTCTGTCAAAATGCATCACCTCACACTTAACAGTATTAAATTCCATCCGTCACCTCTCTGCTCATTCTGCTAGCCTATCTATGTCCTATTGCAGGCGGTCCATATCATCCTCACTGTTTGCCTCACCTCCAAGTTTGGTATTGTCAGCAAATTTTGATATTCTGTTCCGTATTCCAAGATCCACATATTTTATACATAGCAAGAAAAGCAGTGATCCCAGCACTGACCCTCGGGGAACACCACTGTCGACCATCCCCTAGTCTGAAAAGAAACCATTTACTACAACTTGCTTGTTTCTGCCCTTAATCCAATTTTTTAACCAATTGGACACTGACCCTCCTATTCCATGAGCCTCAATTTTGTTAACCAGCCTTTTATGTGATACCTTATCAAATGCTTTCGTAAAATCCATAGAAACAACATCCACTGCATTTCCTTCGTCAAACTTCTCTGCTCCTTCATCAAAAAATTCAATTAGATTAGTGAAGCATGATCTGCCTTTTACAAATCCATGCTGGATATCCTTAATTAACTCAAACCTCTCTAAATGTCCATTGATATTTTCCCTGATTATCATTTCTGAAACCTGACCCAGCATTGATGTTACATTAACTGGCATGGAGTTGCTTGGACTGTCCTTACACCCTTTCTTGAATAAGGGTGTCATTTGCCACTCTCCAATCCCCTTATCCAGGGAAGATTGGAAGATTATGGCAAGCCCTTCCTGGAGGATTCTAGACATGCAAGGACTCAACGACCAGCAAGCGTAGAAAGCAAGACCCAGGCTCAGGGCCTTCAGTTTCCCCTGGAGGGGAGTCGGAGAGGCAGCGGATCCTGTGAGGAACCACAGTTCAGGAAAGATGAGAAGGTCAATATGAGGGGACAGAGGAGATTAAGTTCAAGGTTTCCCAGCTTATAAGCAAGTGCAGAGACAAGGAATGGTGCTGGGGCAAATAATAGGAAGCTGTGATCGGTTGGAAGGCAGGAGTGATTAAATGAAAGAAGAGATGATGGTGCAAGGCAAAAGTCAGGGAAACAACAAGTAACATTTGGCCGGCACAGATACCAGGAGTGGGGTTTGAACACACACAGACATATATTCATTGGATTTTAAGTCCAACACCTTAACCACTCAGCCCTCCTGGTTCATTAACCCGTTGCTGAAAATGAAATTTAATGTGATCCGGGTGACATCTGGCCTTTTACAATATACAATTATGACTCCTCTCCCATGCTAAATTGGACCCTTCATTACTTATGAACCTCAATTGGATCACCCCGCAGTCTAGGTTTCTCTAAGGTGTAGGGTTCCAACTCTTTTAGTCTAACTTGATAACGAAGATGTCTTACACTGGGAATTAGTTTAATGTCTCTCCTCTGTACCCTGTCAAAAGCCTCAATAGCACCCATCATGTGAGGAGACCAAGACTGGATACAATATTCCAAGTGAGGCCTGACCAAGGTTTCATAAAAGGACAAATTCGGGACATCTCAGATACTGAAGGAGTCCGTGTCCAGAAGCAGCAAGACCTGGACAACATTCAGGCTTGGCCTGCTAAGTGGCAAGTAATATTCACACCACATAAGTACCAGGCAATGACCATCTCCAACAAGAGAGAATGTAACCATCTCCCTTTGACGTTCAACAGCATTACCATCGCTGAATCCCCCCACCATCAACATCCTGGGGGTTCCCATTGACAGAAGCTGAACTGGACCATTCATGTAAATACACTGGCTACAAGGGTAAATCAGATAGTGGGAATTCTTTGATGAGTAACTCAGCTCAAGGCACTAGGTGAAATGCTCATTAGGAGAGCTGGAAAAATGGACTGGTCAGGTGTGCAGAAAAGTGGCAAATGGAATTCAACTTGGAGAAATGTGAGGTGATGCCTTTGGTGAGGTCAAACACAGCAAAGGAATACACAATTAATGGGAGAATACTGAGAGGTGTAGAGGAAGTGTGGGACCTTGAAGTGAATGTCCACAAATCCCTGAAAGTAGCAGGATAGGTTGATAAGTTGGTTAAGAAGGCTTATGGAATCCTTTCCTTTATTAGCCGATGTATAGAATATAAGAGCAGGGAGGTTATGCTGGAACTGTATCAATCATTAGTTAGGCCACAACTTCAGTTCTGTGTGCAGTTCTGGTCACCTCATTACAGAAAGGATGTAATTGCACGAGAGAGGTTACAGAGGAGATTTACGAGGATGTTGCCAGGACTGGAAAAATGCAGCTATGAGGAAAGATTGGATAGACTGGGGTTGTTCTCCTTGGAATAGAAGAGGCTGAGGGGAGATTTGATTGAAATGTACAAAATTGTGAGGGGTCTGGATAGAATGGATGGGAAGGGTCTATTTACCTTAGTAGGGAGGTCAGTGACTAGGGGGCATAGATTTAAAGTGATGTGTTGAACAATTAGAGGGGAGATGAGGAAAGGTTTATTCACCCAGAGGGCTGTGGGAGTCTGGAACTCACTGCCTGGAAGGGTAGCTGAGGCAAAAACCCTCAACTCATTTAAAAGGAGTCTGGATGTGCACCTCAAGTACCTGAACCTGCAGGGCTACGGTCCAAATGCTGGACAATGGGATTCAGCTGGGTGGCTCGTTTTTTGGCCTGCCTGTGCTGTAAACTTTCTATGTTCGATGATTCTATGCAGACACAATGGGCCGAATGGCCTCCTTCTGCACTGCAATAATTTTGTGATTTTTGACTCTCCAAAACTTGTCAACCATCTACAAGGCACAAACCAGGATGAGTGCAGCACCAACAATACTCGAGGAACTCGACACTGTTCAGGACAAAGCAGCCACCTTGATTGTCACCCCATTCACCACCTTAAACATTCACTCCCTTCACCACTGACGCACAGTGGCAGTAGTGTGTACCATCTACCAGATGCACTGCTGCAACTCACCAAGGCTCCGCAGACAGCACCTTCCAAACCGAAGACCTCCACCACCTTGAAGGACAAAGGCTGCAGATGCATGGAAACACCACCATGTGCAAGCTCCCCTCCAAGTCACACACCATCTGATCTGCAAATATATCGCTGTTCATTCACTGATGTTGGGTCAAAATCCTGGATCTCCCTTCCTAACAGTACTGTGGGTGTACCTACACCATTTGGAGTGCAGCAATTCAAGAAGGGAGCTCACCGCCACCTTGTCAAGGACAATTAGGGATGGGTAACAAATTCTGGCCTTGCCAGTGTCACTCACATCCCATGAAAGAATATGCCTCATTTTATGCTCAATTGTCCTCTGAATGCAGCACAACCCTCTATTTGCTCCAACTGTCACTTCACAACATTGCTGCTATACCTTCAGAGATCTGAGCACTAGAACATCCAGATCTCTGCTCAAATTTATTTTCTTTTTTCCACCTACTTTAATGTTTTTCCCTGAAGGGTGTATGAATGTTGAGCATTCACCCTGTCCACATGAATAACACTGCACTTACCCTAATTAAACATCATTTACCAGTCATGAACCCAATCTCCCAACACATCAAGATCAGCCTGAAACAGTTGACTATCGTTTACAGTCGGAACACTCGCACAGATCTTCAAATCATCTGTAAATCTACAGATGGTGCCCCCTCCACCTACATCCAGATCATTAATAAAAATAGTAAAGAGCAACAGACCCAACACCGATTCCTGTGGGACACCACTGGTAACTGGTCTCCAAACAGATCCAGATCCATCTGTAACTACTTTCTGCCTACGTCCTGCCAGTCAGTTCCCAATCCAGATCAATATATTACCACTGATACCAGGTACTTTAATCTTATAGAGAAGCCTCTTGTGTGGAACCTTATCAAAATCTTTTGGATGAGATCTTCTAATTGAACACAGGCCGAGGATTATACCTAGGCCCGTCCTGCTCTGTGTGTGGGTCGCAGGACGACACAAGGTGAGATCAGCTCACTGAGCACAGGCCCTTCCTGCTCTATATGGTGCTCAGTACCTCACCAAATGAGAATAACTAACACACCACAGGCCATGGAGCCTCGGCCCATCCTTCCCTGATTGCGGTTCAGTGCCAACCAGGTCAGATCAGCTAATTCAGCATAGGCTGGAGATGGAACCTGGACCTTTCCTGCTCTGGGGACTCCGTACCATACCAGGTGCGATGAAGTAAAATACCACAGGCCGGGGATGGAGCCTGAGATTTCCCTGTTCTGTGTGGGGCTCTGTACAACAACGTGTGAGAAGAATTATCATCCCTCAGGCTGAGGAAGGAGCCTGGGCCCATTCTGTTCTGTGTGGCTCCTACCACACTGAGTGGGATCAGTTAACTCAACACAGGCCATGAATACAACCAGGCCCTTTCCTGCTCCGTGTGGCTCAGTATCACACCAGGTGGCATCAGCTAACACAGCACAATCTGGGGCTGGAGCCTGGGCCCGCCCTGCTCTGTGGGCTCAGTAACAACCCGTAAGATGAACTTTTTTCAAAAGACTTCAGTGTATTTATCTCTGTCCAACACTCTGAGGCAGCTTTCTGTGTTTATAAAGAGTGTAATTTATTGACTGGTCTCTTGGATCAAACAGGGTAACAGACAGAGGTCTGTGTGCAGAGGGTTTGGGGGTGAGCTCTGATTCCTAACCCTTTCTGGATTGTGAAGAATAAAGAATGAATGAGAGAGAGAGAATGTGGGAGAAGGGATGATGGAAGAATTTGTCCGTGAACCTGATTAAATGTAGCTCAAACGCAAGATAATATTAAGATATCAAGAGCAGAACATTAACATAATCTGAGTTCCGCGATCTGGTCGGGTCCCATTCCTCTGAAGTGAGGAATGAACGGGTGGGGAAATTCCGCCTGGAGTTATATTTGTCTCCAATGAAGATGAGTTCACAGTGAGGATGGAATAGCTCAGTTGGGAGAACACTAGATTGAAGAACCAGGATACAATCCCTGGTTTCATCAGTTTTAATTTGGTGTCTCCATCAGTTTAAGTAGAGAGAATCAGAGGGGAGATTTTCCACTCTTGACCCCATGGGCTGAATTTTAAACTAATGGTGCTGCTCTCGGCAGAGACACCGGAAGCGGGTGTCATCACCACACGAGTGAAATGTGGCCGGCCGACCCCGATCACGGAGCAGCCGACCAATTAATGAAGGGGAGGCGTGGGGCCCATGTAAACAAGGACCAGAGGCAGGGAACGAGGCACTGATGGCACCGGCATCTGACACAACGGCAGGTGCTGGCACCATATTTAAAGGGCTGCCAGACCTGCATTCACTGCTGCCTGGTTTAAAGGAGTGTCTTCCTGAGAGCCCTCTGCTGCTCCAGGACCCGTTCTGCTGCCTCTGCTGTCCCAGAACCCGTTCTGCTGCCTCTGATGCCCCCAGGTCCCGTTCTGCTGTCCCAGGACCCGTTCTGCTGCCCCAAGACCCGTTCTGCTGCCTCTTATGCCCCAGGACCCGTTCTGCTGTCCCAAGACCCGTTCTGCTGCCTCTGATGCCCCAGGACCCGTTCTGCTGTCCCAAGACCCGTTCTGCTGCCTCTGATGTCCCAAGACCTGTTCTGCTGCCTCTGCTGCTCCAGGACCCGTTCTGCTGTCCCAAGACCCGTTCCTCTGCCTCTGATGCCCCAGGACCCGTTCTGCTGCCTCTGATGCCCCAGGACCCATTCTGCTGCCCCTGCTGCTCCAGGACCCGTTCTGCTGCATCTGCTAACCCAGGACCCATTCTGCTGCCCCAAGACCCGTTCTGCTGCCTCTGATGCCCCAGGACCCGTTCTGCTGCCCCAGGACCCGTTCTGCTGCCTCTGCTGCTCCAGGACCCGTTCTGCTGCCCCAGGACCCGTTCTGCTACCTCTGCTGCCCCAGGACCAGTTCTGCTGCATCTGCTGCCCCAGGACCTGTTCTGCTGCATCTGCTGCTCCAGGACCCGTTCTGCTGTCACTGATGCCCCAGGACCCGTTCTGCTGTCACTGATGCCCCAGGACCCGTTCTACTGTCACTGATGCCCCAGGACCCGTTCTGCTGTCTCTGCTGCCTGATAGGTAAGGAGCTGAATGCGAGCCTGCAGTGACCATGGCCCAATGGTTTGGCGATGCCTTCCTGCAGGTTCGCCTCCAGGTGACAACAGATAGTTGGAAGATCCTCTTCCCCAGGGATGGGAGGTGGAGACCTGTCCGCCTGACCAAGCAAAGCTGCTTTGAGATAGTAGGTGAAGTCAGCAGCCGTGGGGTCACCCCCAAGACATGGATCCAGTGCACGAAGTGGGTCAATGACTGGATCCGGGCTGCTCAGGCGCAAACACAAAACACTTTGGACCCTTTGGACATTGCGCATGGCAGAGTGAGAGGGAGTGTTTGGTGGAAAGGGAGTGACCACCCAGTCATGTGTATTGGGGAAGGGCAGCAGGACATGCTGCCTGAGGCTTGGCTGCATCTCGGTGGGAGGTGCACGTCAGTCATTGTATAAACTCACACAGTCCCTCGAGAGGGGCCACATGCAGGAGGAATATGTGTGTCCACATCATGGACTGCTGGACTATCACCATCAGAGATATTGGGTTTGTCCCCGCTGGGAGACTAACTTTGTTGATCATAGTGGCTGCAGGAGAAGACAGCCCACAATCGGAAAGAGCGTGTCAAGACTGGCAGTGGATGCCTTATCTCCATGTCCTCATCCCGATGGAGGAGGAGGCCATGGAACAGGCCGGGCAGCAAAGCAGCTGCTCCATAGCTGATGGAGAGACAGGGACACCTACCTAAGAGAGTGAGTGAACATCTCCTGGGGCACAAGGGAGCATCCGCTGCAAAGGAGCCACACTGTTCATCTGTTCACCACTGCATCAATGGAGCTGCACTTTTGGGGTGGTTGGAATGTCACGATATGAAGACGCTAACCCTTCAATGTCCCTGTTTGCACATGCAGGCTAGGATGAACGACAAGAGCGAAGAGCTGGAGAGACTGGGGGACAGCCAGACACCTCTGAGGAGGAGGAGGGAGCCTCAGAGGGTGCACCGTCACATCATTCCCCTGCATTCTCCACCAGCACAGAAACCCTCACTCGGTGGTATCCACTCGCTGTTAGATTTGGGCACACAAGCTGGTGAGCACGTTACAGACAGGCCCGGGCAGCTGACGGAGGCAGTGACAGCCGAGGCCACTGGCAGTTGGAAGTCTGTGGGAGGCCAGGCCCATGCTGAGTCCCAGGCTGATGACGTGCCTCTGGTGTCAACAGCAACACGGGAAATGCTGCAGCTGCAGCAAGAGGTCAGGCAACATCTGGCAGAGTTGCCGGAGGTTATGTGTACCCAAGCTCGTATGATGGAGGAGTCCATCCAGGCCTTGCATGCTGTACTGTCTCCGATGGGGGTGTGTCTGGCTTCCTTCCTTGAGAGATTGGTGACTCTGATGGAGAGCCAGATCCAGCCGACCAATCAGTGGCCGCCGGAGATGTGCGCAGACTTGCACTCCATCGCTTTGTCCATGAGATCCATCCAGCGGTGACAAGGTGAGAGGGGGGACGAGGCACCTGAACTCTTCACCAGGTCCACGTCCCTCTCAGGTCAGCAGGGAGGTACAAGTGTGTCTTATAAGGGGGAGGAGCAGCTGGCTGCTACATCTGGGGTCTCCTCTCAGGGTGCTCCTGGTGTGGACAGTAGGTCAAAAGCCCCTCTGCCAGTGACACAAGTGATGCCAGTGCCTGCCTCCATCACCCTCGATGACAGAGGGGGTCCCTGTACCTGTGCAGGTGGTCCTCAGTGTGCCGGGGCCCTCCAGGCCTCAGGCAGCAAGAGGACGGCCACCAATGTCATCCCAAGCCATGGGGCAGCGAGGTCAGCAGCCTGTCTCCATCTCAGCTGACAGAGCGGGGGGAGCACCATGTCGGAGCATGCGGAAAAGATTTCAGAAGAGCACCTAGATTCACTTTGGGTTCACGGTGAATGTGCATTCCAGATGGATAGGGTTGCGTTTGGTGTCACACGGAAGAAAGAAATGATGTTCTCTCACTATGTCTCCTTCTTATTGTTGATGCCCTTTGGGACTTCATTTAAACCCTTCCTCCCAAGGGGCTGGAAGTGAGGGACCAAGCCCTGAGTTCACAAAGCTTCGGCCTTGTCACTGTGCGATATGTACCTGGACGCTGCAGTGCAGAAGGAAGGAGGCGACAACAGGGCTGCTTAAAGCTAAGACTTTTTTGCTGTGGTTCCAGAAGGTGGTAAGGCTCATAGGAAACTTGAATGTATAAGGGTGTCTCATGTCTCCCTTGTGTGTATCTCATGGCCCCTTTCTTGCTGTTCCCGAGGTTCTTCATCTGGCACTGCTTGGACAGCATCCTCCTCCACATCCTCATCATCAGAGGAGACATCACACTCCACGATATCCTCACGAGTCAACACCTCACCCCTCTGTCATGCCAGATTGTGCTGTGCACAGCAAACCACCAAGATATGCGAGACTCTCGCCGGGACATACTGAAGGGCTCCACTGGATCGATCTAGGCACCTGAATCTCATCTTCAGGAGACCAATGGCCTCCTTGATGGTCGCTCGGGTTGACCCGCAGCAGGTGTTGTAGCTCTCCTCTGCATCCATGCGTGGGTTCCTCACAGACGTCAGTACTCATGTCCTCAGTGGGTAGCCCTTGTCTCCAAGGATCCATCTCTGAAAGCGGATGGGGCCGCGGAAAGGTTCTGGCACCTGGGAGTGCCTTGGTATGCAGGCATTGTGGCTACTTCCCGGGATTTGTGCACATAACTGCAGGATCCATTTGTGATGGTCACAGACCAGTTACACACTGAGCAAGTGGAAGCCCTTCCTGTTGAAGGCTGCTGGCTGGTCTGCAGGAGCCTTGATGGTCACTTGGGTGCAGTCAATGACACCCTACACCTGGGGAAATCCAGTGATGGCCCTGAATCCTGTAGTCCTCTCAGCTTGACTGTTTGGATCGATGTGCACATCGTCACTGGCCCTCCTGAACAGGACATTGATGACCTCCTTGATGCACTGATTCACCACAGACTGTGAGATTCCACACATATCTCCAGTGGATCCCCACAATGATCTGCTGGTGTAGAAGTTCAGTGGCACGGTGACTTTCAGTGACACTGGCATCAGGTGCCCACCAAGTCCCATGGGGCACAGCTGCATCATGGCAGAGAGATCAGTGACGACATCCGTGGAGAGGTGCCGTCTGTGGAGACACTGTCACTCGGACATCTGCAGGTAGTTGAACCTCGGCTGACGTGTTCCTCTGCCTCCTTCTCCAGCCTCCTGTTCGAGGCTGGCCCTCCTGTGGGCCCCCAAGCTGCTGTGGTGTCCCTGCTGGTGCCTGGGCCTCCCTCTCTACTCCTCCTCCTCTTCAATGGGAGCCTCGAATCCAGGGTGAATGAGGCCCATGAGAGGTTGCCCCTCCCTGAGTGCAAGGCCTTCACAGTAAACAACACCCAGTCACAGTTACCTCACTTGTCACCCTCAATGAGGTGGCACTGCCCCAATGGCACCCTGGTGTTGCTCGCCCTGCAGAGCTGACACATGAGCCCCCACTCCTGACAGTGTTTCCCGATGCCCTTTCCCCCTCCACCCTTGCTGCCAAGTTACGCTGCCTCACCCGATAGCTTCCCAGTGAAGACAACACTCAGCTCCCACCTCCCAGTCACCTCCTTTAACCAGGCGAGGCTCTGAAGCCCCGTGGTTCCCGTGTGCTATTATTTCAATTGGACCCAGTGAATAAAATTGCTGACAATTGGACTCATAAATACTTTAAATGCCTTCTTGCCGACTGGATGTGCGAAGTCTGCCCTCCATGTCAGCCGCCGACAGAAAAATCCGGTCCGACGTCTTCCATCCCTATTTTATACACCCCCCTCCCCCTCCCCAGCCTCCATTCCCGTCTCCAACGGTCCCTTAAAATTCTGGCCCGTGTCTCGAAGACTAATGGGAGTGAAACTACATCTGCTCCTTCGCCTGAACAGGGAGAGCTGCTCTCTCTGTGTTTAAAGTGAATGAATCTGATCTTTACCTTGTCTTACTGGGACGTTCACTGTCTGGAAATGTCTGTTTGAAAATGTTTTCCTGGTATATTAATGCAGCAGAGGAGCAGATGTGAGGTGCTGTTCAACAGAGAGGTTTGGAAGTGGGTGAAGGGGTGGTGTGACGCTGTGAGTGAGAGGCGCAGTGAGCGCCATTCTCAATGGAGTGTCAGGAATAAAGGTCAGAGGAACAGACCAGGCAGGAAACACAGAAAGAGCGAGGAGAAGCTGGTGTGAAAAACAGAGATTTAACAACAGGCTTGTTCAGTTGGAACAAAAACAAGAAATGCTGGAATCACTCAGCAGGTCCGGCAGCATCTGCGGAAAGAGAAGCAGAGTCAACGCTTCGGGTCAGTGACCCTTCCTCGGCTGCTTCTCTTTCCGCAGATGCTGCCGGACCTGCTGAGTGATTCCAGCTTTTCTTGTTTTTGTTTCAGATTTCCAGCATCCGCAGTATTTTGCTTTGATTTTATGGCTTGTTCAGTTGGTTTGTGTCTGGTGGTTAGAATACCCAGAATCTGGGTTCACTTCCCTTCCAACTCAGCGAATTGTATCAACATTATGTTCATAAAACCATAGAATGATACCCAAAGAAGGAGACCATTTGGTCCATTGTGTCAGTGCTGTCTCTTTGCTTGTGCTATCCAATTAGTCCTGGTGTTCAGCTTTTTCCTGTAATCTGTACATTTTTCCTTCCAGTATTTATCACTATTGCTTTTCAAAGTTACTACTGAATCTGCTTTCAAGTCCTGATCAGACAGTGCATTCCAGATCACAACACATCACTGGATAAAAAATCATTCCTCATTTCGCCTCTGGTCTTTTCTCAATCACCTGATAAATACATCCTCTGGTTACTGACCCTTTTGCCACTGGAAACAATTTCTCCTTTTTCAACTTATTGAAAACCTTCTTGATGATGTAACATACTAGACTGCCAGTAAAACTGAAGCCCATGGCATAAAAGGGACAATGACAGCATGCATATGAAGTTTGCAGACTGATAGGAACATAGGAGCAGGAGTACGCCATTCAGCCCGTCGAGCCCACCCTGCCATTCAATATGATGACGACTGATCGTCCACTTCAATGCCTTTTTCCCACATTATCTCCATATCCCCTATGTCATTTGTATTTAGAAATCTGTCAATCTCTGCTTTAAACATACTCAATGACTGAGCTTCCACAGCCCTCTGAGGTAGAGAATTCCAAAGATTCACAACCCACTGAGTAAAGAAATTTCTCCTCATCGCTGTCCGAAGTGGCTTTCCCCTTACGTTGAAATTGTGTCCCCTGGTTCTAGACTCCTCAACCGGGGGAAACATCTTAGCTTCATCTACCTGTCTATCCCTTTAAATATTTTGTTTGTTTCAATGAGATCACCTCTCATTCTACAAAACTCCAGAGAATACAGGCCCAGTTTCCCCAATCTCTCTTCATTTGACAGTCCCGCCATCCCGGGAACAAGTCTGGTGAACCTTCGTTGCACTCCCTCTGTGGCAATGATATCCCTCCTAAGGTAAGGGGAACAAAACTTCACACAGTATTCCAAAGTGCAGTCCAACCAAGGTTATATACAATTGAAGCAAGACTTCACTACTCCTGTACTCAAATCCTCTTGTGATAGAGGCTAACATATCATTAGCCTTCCTAATTGCTTGCTGCACCTGCATGTTAGCTTTCAGTCACTTATAGACAAGGACACCCAGGCCCCTTTGTACATTCACACTCTTACCATTTAACAAATAATCTGCACATCTGTTTCTCCTACCAAAGTGGATAACCTCACGTTTTTACACATTATATTTCATGTGCCACTTTCTTGTCCACTCACTAAGTCTGTCCAAATTCCCTTGAAGCCGCTTTGCATCTTCCTCACAACTCACATTCCCACCTAGTTTTGTGTCATCTGCAAACTTGGAAATACTACATTTGGTCCCCACATCCAAATCATGTGAACAGCTGGGTCACAGTGTGGTGGTGAACAGTTGTATTTCTGTCTGGAGGAAGGTTGACAGTGGGTTCCCCATGGTTCCTCATAACTTCAGTTGTGTGCAGAGACTGGAAAAGCTGGGGTTGTGCTCCTTGGAGCAGAGCAAGTTCAGAACAACTTTGACAGAGTTAGAATCAAGGAATCAAATGGTTACAGTACAGAAGGGTACCATTCAGTCCATCATGTCCATGACAGCTCTTTGCAAGAGCAGATCAGCTAATTCCACTCCTCTGCCCTTTCATTGTAGCCCTGCAAATTTTATCTATTCAGGTGTTTATCCAATTCCCTTTTGAAAGCCACGATTGAATCTGCCTCCAGCACACTCTCAGGCAGTATATTCCAGATCCGAACCACTCACTCTGTCCCACACCCCTGGTACCATTGCAGAAAATCTTTTCTGTTCATTCCATCCCTCATAAATAATTGAAATGAAATGTTTATTAGGAAATGCACAACAGAAAAAGGAGAGAGAAATAAATGCTGAGCAAAATAGAAGTCAATGTTTGGAAGGTAAAAAGAGCAAAAGATGTAACTTTTATTCTGGATGAGTGAGAGGAATATATCACACTTTGGGGCTTTTGTAAGAGGATTTACTGATAAACCTGGGATTTGAGAGGAAGCTGGTTCATGGTTTACAGAACAAATTCAGCCCCTGGGGTGGAGCCAACAGCTGCACCGTCCAATAACAGACAGGACGGGGACACTGTCTCAGGCCTGGTGAGCTCAGTCGATGAAAGCATGAAACTCTGAATCTCAAGTTTTCTAGTTTGAGCCCACGGTGGGTGTTTTCTATTTCCTTTTTGGGCTGAGTTTACAGGCGTTATCCAGCTCTGAATTCCTCGGCAGAGAGTTCAAGGAGTGTTTGAAATGAGATTCAACAACAGTATGAGAAAGTCTCTCCTTGATTCAGGACTCTTACCTCTCTGCAGCATCTCACTGCTGAAGATTGAACTTTTTCTCATTTCATTCTCAGCTCAGGATCAGTGTGGACCAATGGGACTTCTGGCTGTCTCCCACTTCACAATCCATCAGTGCTGAGAAAGCAATGGGGAATATTACTCACATGTTACAATGTTTTATAAATACTTGAATGTATTTCACACTGTGTCGAACAGTGTGAATCTCCCCTGGTATATCAGCTGACCAACACTTCAACAGAACATTCACATAATGTGAGCTCTGAGATCTGTTCAGATCCCATTCCCAAGACCTGGAAAGTGGTTTTGGGCTGGATCACTCTTTTTCAGCTGGCACAGACACGATTGCTAAATGGTCTCATTCTGAGCCATAAATTTTCTCCATTTTCGATGTTCTATGAAGTGAGGTGTGATTGGGAGGGGCAATTCCACCAGGGTTATATTTTCTACCAAAACAATGACACAAGGGATACTTCACATTTTTATTCATTCATTCATGCGATGTGGGCATCGCTGGCTAGGCCAGCATTTATTGCCCATCCCTAATTGCCCATGAGAAGGTGGTGCCTTCTTGAACCGCTGCAGTCCATGTGGGGTAGGTACACCCACAGTGCTGTGAGGAAGGGAGTTCCAGGATTTTGACCCAGCGACAGTGAAGGAACGGCGATATAGTTCCAAGTCAGGATGGTGTGTGGCTTGGAGGGGAACTTGCAGGTGGTGGTATCCCCTGCATTTGCTGCCCTTGCCCTTCTCGGTGGTAAAGGTCGCTGGGTTTGGAAGGTGCTGTCTAAGGAGTCTTGGTGCATTGCTGCAGTGCATCTTGTAGACGGTACACACTGCTGCCACTGTGTGCCGATGGTGGAGGGAGTGAATGTTTGCAGATGGGGTGCGAATCAAGTGGGCTGCTTTGTCCTGGACGGTGTTGAGATTCTTGAGTTGGAATTGCACCCATCCAGGCAAGTGGAGAGTATTCCTTCACACTCTTGACTTGTGAATTGCAGATGGTGGACAGGCTTTGGGGAGTCAGGAGTCATGGATGAGTGAGAGGAATATATCACACTTTGGGGCTTTTGTAAGAGGATTTATTGATAAACCTGGGATTTGAGAGGAAGCTGCTTCATGGTTTACAGAACAAATTCAGCCCCTGGGGTGGAGCCAACAGCTGCACTGTAATTACTCGCCTCAGGATTCCAAGCCTCTGACCTGCTCTTGTAGTCACGTTATTTGTATGGCTACCCATGGTAACCCCCATGATGTTGATGGTGGGGGATTCAGTGATTGTAATGCTATTGAATGTCAAGGGGAGATGGTTAGATTCTCTCTTGTTGGAGATGGTCATTGCCTGGCACTTGTGTGGTGCGAATGTTACTTGCCACTTATCATCCCAAGCCTGTGAGACTGAAATAGCTCAGTTGGGAGTGTGTTAGACCGAAGATCCCTGGTTCAATCTGGGGTTTTGGCAGTTTTCCTTTATTCTGCATCGCCTTTTGGTTTTGACACTTGAGCTGCACAATTTACACTGAAATTATTTACCCAACTCTGAAGGTTGGATTGGAATAGAGAGATATCAAGGATGGGAAATATTTACATTGTCAGCTTTAGCTTATTCTCTATCTCCTTGTGTCCTTGTAAACTTGTTTGTATCTAAAAGTTGGATTTTAAGTGTAACAAAAATGTGTCAAATTATTGACTGACCATGTGACAGCGCAGTTGGGGATCAAATCCACAGCCTTGTTGTTATCAACACTGCGTCCTAACCAACTGAACTAAGCGGCCTATAGACAGAGCCAGGTATGGGTTTGAGCCGCACACTGTGCGGTTTGTGTTTTATTTCTCACACTGGGTGACAGAGCAATTGTACAAACAATGGACACATCACATCCCTGAAACATTGTTCTGATATAAAACAGTGTGAAATAAGAACTGAGCATGGAAATGGAACGGAACCAGGAATCAGGACTTTCATCCATTGAAGTTGATCTTGAAATTCTACCATTCACTGAACATTCCAATGGATCGAACTCTCTTCTGATATCAAATCCAGGAACTTGAGCTGCTGTAAAACATAACTGAGCCTGACGTGATTCGAACACACAACCTTCTGATCTGGAGTTAAACGCGCTACCGTTGCGCCACAAGCTCACAGCTAAAGCAAAGTCTTCCATTCCTGGCAGATTTACTTCTTGTTTAGATTCAGTGATTGAAATTAATTCAATCCTCATCTGACCTCCGCTCTGCAAAGGCCTGCCACCCGACCTGAACCCGACGGGACCCGTGTCGGGTTCGGGTCGTGTCGGGTCGCTCTTCCGGGTCTGGCTTTCGGGCTCGGGTCAGGTCGGGTCAGGATCGGGTCGGGCTGGGTCCAGGTCGGGCTGAGTCCGTGTCGGACACACACAGTAAGTATTACATTTAACTCTGCTGGGAAGTTGAGTTTAATAAGTGTCAAAAGTTGAAAAGCCAACCTAAGCTGGGAGTCCGGGTCATCAAGGAGGGAAACTCTGAGTCTGCTCAGTGAGCAAGTGAGCATCTCTATGACGTCATTGCGCTCATGCTGCAGTTTCCTGTAGATTCGGAATCGGGAGGTAGATAAAGTGAACATTCCGGTGGTCGGGTAAGGTTCGGGTTAGTTTGGGCGTGGGAATAAATGGAGATACTCGGGCCGGGTCGGGCTCGGGTCCAATGTGGTTCTGTCGGGTTTGGGTCGGGTATTTTTTCCTGACCTGAGCAGGCCTTTCCCGCTCTGTCAGTTCAGTGCCTTATTTAAACTATTACTTGGAGTTCTGTTTTACAGGGTCTCGGCTGTTTAAGTATTTCCCAGACCCACTACTCTGATTAATCAGACATTTTGCTGCTAACTGCTGCTGCTACAATTGAAATGTAAAAAAGAATTTCCAGTGACCTGCAACCAATGGACAAATACATTTCAGAAAGTTAAAGCTCATTCGCCAATCCACAAATGTGTCTTTCTGCTTATATTTATAAACAACTCCTTCTCTCCACTATGAGAACTATACAATCACTCCAGTTATTTGAAAGTTAGTATAAGATGTTCCAGTTCATCAATTTTAAAACTGCAGCAGGTATTTTCCAGAAAACTTCTCTGTTGGAACCTCAGTCCCATTTAGATTGAAAGTGGACAATTAATGTATTCACTTGTTCATTGTGGACAGGTGTCTGACTTAGAATAACTCTCATTAACTTTCAATGAGGTGGCAGTATTTCTGTGCTCCCATTTTACACAGTCTGTCCTGTTCATGCACCATGTTTTTATTCTCCTCTCCCATTCTCCACAGGATACAGATTACAAGCATCATCACTCTAGCTGTTGAAAAGCCTTGGAAGAATCTGGTCACACAGGTATTGAAACATTCATTTTCTGCCATTTTACAAGTTGGTTTCTTTAAACACAGTACAATGTGCAATCATCTTGAAAAGAGATTCTCTTTAATATCCAATACAAACTGAATTACAAACCTGACAGACAAACACAGGAGAACAAGTGACTAGTGAACACAAACCTCATGGTGCTCATTTTCAGATTTATTGCAGTCATCTTACAAAACAAGTGAAAGAATATTCCAGTGAAATGATTTGGAAAGTAAGTGTGACTTTTGTTGGTGCCTTTCTTTGCTCTGTTGGTGAAACTTTCTTGCACCTGACTCCTGTTCATGTCTCTGTTTCCTCTATTGAATGAGGAAGGAGGTATTTGATCAGAAATCAACTGGATTGTGTACCTTTGAGAGGGGATTTCTGCACCATCAGGGCTGGAAACAGGAGTGAGTGAAAGACAATGTGTGGAGTTTGATTTTGTACAGAGGGAGAGCAAATCTAACAGGACTGTGAGATATTGGCCTGGATTCTACAGCCCCAATAGTGGTGAACTCTGAGACTTTCACTGCTATTGAGGGTCTGAACAGCACTGCAACTGCCGGTACATGCACACACTAACACCAGCATCTGGAAGTTGTGGTGGTGAGAAATGTGCTTAGAAGGAGCCTCTGCTCATAATCGCACCAGCCCACTCTTTAAAGTGACAGGGACCTGTAGTTCAGCAATTTGGGCTCATTGCCCACAATGTACCCTGATTTTTACCTGGGTTGGATTAAAGCCGGTACCAACAGGCTCAGGGCTGCTCGGGAAGGACTTTTCTGTTGACACAACAGCTCCACTATTCCAGGAAGACACCGGCAGCAGCAGGGTTCAACTCTCAGAAAGGAGTTCAGACATTTTAAATGTTGTATTTTATTTCATAATTGTATGTAAGTTTTTAGCATGGCCTGATCAGAGTTCTTAAATTTACATCTGACTTTTTATTAACAAGATTGAAGTGTTTTTAAAAGATCTCGAAATGTATATGACTTTTTATCAAGATTTACTTGGCTTCTTTGTAAAGACTCGAGGAAGATTGAAGTGACTTTTAAAAACTACATCTTCTCCTTTAAAATCCTGCTTCCATGCAGATGACATTGGAAGATGACTTCAGAATAACTTAGACAATCTTTCTAACAGGTACTGCAACAGCTTAAGTCCTACTTTCTGCAAAAGCTGGTGAATTACCTTCCGGGAGCGGAGAGGAGCGGAGCGGAGCAGACCTATACGGACCGATGTGAGGAGAACGCCGAGAGCGGAGCCTATAAATCCAATCCGAGGATCGAGGCCCAGTCTCTTCCCTTCCAGGAGTGGAGTGGAGCTCTTCCAGTGTGCTGGAGTTTTGAAAGAAAAGAAGCCAACTATGATGTCAGAGGAGAACTGCAAGGTGATTGGTTGGCGAGTCACTGCTGTTAGTGTATTTAAATATCTTGAAGAAAAGGGCAAAGTTTTTTAGTTGAAAAAAAACCTCTACTGATAAGGTGAGTACTACTAAAGTGTTTTTTTTATTCAGTGTAGCTTATGAAGGACTTTAGATTGTCGTGGGTAGAACAAGGCCCCTAGTGTCATTAGTATTTTTTAATTAAGGGAGTAACTAATTAATCTAAGGGTAAGTCATTGCAGGAGAGCTCAGCCCCGTGATATGCTCCTCCTGCGCTATGTGGGGATTCAGGAACCCTCCCAGTCTCCATGACGACCATGTGTGCAGGAAGTGTATCCAGCTGCAGCTACTGGCTACTCGCATTATGGAGCAGGAACTGCGGGTGGTTTCACTGTGGAGCGTCCGCGAAGCTGAGGGCGTCATGGATAGCATGTTTAGTGAGGTGGTCGCACCGCAGGTAATGGATGCACAGGCAGAAAAGGGATGGGTGACCACCAGATGGAATAGTAGGAGCAGGCAGGTAGTGCAGGAGTCCCCTGTGGCCATCCCCCTCTCAAACAGATACACCGCTTTGGTTACTGTTGGGGGGAAGACCTCCCAGGGGAAAAGAGCAACAGCGCGGTCCGTGGCACCACGGAGGGCTCTGCTGCACAGCAGGGGAGGAAAAGGGGTGGAAGAGCTATTGTGATAGGGGATTCTATCATAAGGGGTGCTGATAGGCGTTTCTGTGGCCGCAAACGAGACTCCAGGATGGTATGTTGCCTCCCTAATACAAGGGTCAAGGATGTTTCCGAGCAGCTGCCGGAAATTCTGAAAGTGGAGGGTGTGCAGCCAGAGATCGTGGTCCATATTGGTACGAACGACATAGGAAGGAAGAGAGATGAGGTTCTGCAAAGTGAATATAGGGAGTTAGGCAGAAGGTTAAAGAGCAGGAACTCGAGGGTTGTAATCTCAGGATTACTCCCTGTGACACGTGCTAGTGTGGGTAGGAATAGGAGGATTAGGCAAATGAATGCGTTGCTGAAGACTGGCGAAGGCGGGAGTGCTTCAGGTACTTGGATCATTGGGATCTCTTCTGGTGCAGAGGTGACCTGTACAAGAGGGACGGGTTGCATCTGAACTGGAAGGGGACCAATAATCTTGTAGGGAGATTTTATAGTAATACACGGGAACGTTTAAACTAGTCTTGCAGCGGGGGTGGAACCCAAAGTAGTAGTCTCTCCGATGAGATAGTTGAGGCAAATGGAGAGGTTAAAGCATACAAGTCCAGTAGGCAGGCCAGGCAGGGGCAGGGCAGGGAAGGTGGAAGGTCTGGTAGGCTAAACTGCATTTACTTTAATGCAAGTATCCTTACAGGTAAGGCAGATTAACTCAGAGCATGGATCAGTACATGGGATTGTGATATTGTAGCTATTACGGAAACGTGGTTGAGGGATGGGCAGGACTGGCCACTCAATGTTCCGGGGTACCGATCCTTCCGGCGTGACAGAGGTGGAGGTAAGAGAGGAGGGGGAGTTGCACTATTGATTAGGGAGGACATCAGTACTTAGAGAGGATATCCCGGGGTGAATGTCCAGTGAGGCCATACTGGTAGAACTTAGAAATAATAAAAGGGTGATCCCTTTGATGGGATTATACTATAGGCCCCCCAATAGTCAGAGGGAAGTGGAGGAGCATATATGTAGGGAAATCACAGATAGGTATAGGAATTATAGGGTTGTAATAGTAGGTGATTTTAACTTCCCTAAGATTGACTGGGACTGCCTTCGTGCAAAGGGATCAGATGGGGAAGAATTTGTTTAGTGAATCCAGGATAGTTTTCTGAAGCAGTACGTGGATGGCCCGACTAGAGAAGGGGCCACACTCGACCTCCTCTTAGGAAATTAGGATGGGCAGGTGGTTGATGTGTCATTGGGGGAGCACTTTGGGACCAGTGACCATAACTCTATTAGCTTCAAGATAGTTATGAAAAAGAATAGGACTGGTCCTCAGGTTGAAGTCCTAAATTGGGGGAAGGCTAATTTCCATGGCATCAGACAGGAACTCTCAAAAGTTGAATGGGAGAGGCTGTTGACAGGTAAAGGGACGTCTGGCAAGTGGGAGGCTTTTAAAAGTGAGATAGGAAGAGTTCAGGGCCAGCATGTTCCTGTTAGATGGAAGGGCAAGGCTGGCAAGTTTAGGGAACCTTGGTTGACGAGGGATATTGAGGGTCTGGTCAGGACAAAGAAGGAGGCATACGTCAAGTATAGGCAGCTGGGATCGAGCGAGTCCCTCGAGACCTATAGGGGATGTAGGAGAACAGTTAAGAAGGAAATTAGGAGGGCGAAAAGGGGCCATGAGATTTCCCTGGCAGATAAGATAAAGGAGAATCCTAAAAGATTCTATAAGTATATTAAGAGTAAAAGGGTAGCTAGGGAGAGAGTAGGTCCACTTAAGGATCAGTGTGGCAATCTATGTGTGAAGCCACGCGAAATGGGCGAGGTCTTAAATGAATATTTCTCGTCTGTATTTACCGTGGAGAAGGTCATGGAAGCTAGTGAGTTCAAGGGAGGGAACAGCGATATCCTGCAGCATATCAACATTACAAAGGAGGAGGTGTTGGAGGTTTTGAAGCGCATTAAGGTGGATAAATCCCCCGGGCCTGATCAGATGTATCCGAGGATGCTATGGGAAGCAAGGGAGGAGATTGCTGGGGCGCTGGCAGAGATTTTTGTATCATCGTTAGCCACGGGTGGGGTACCGGAAGACTGGAGGATAGCTAATTTGTTAATTAATAAATTAAATAACAAATCATGTCGCCTCTTTCTCTTCTAAACTCTGGCGGAGACAAGCCTAGCTTGTCCAATCTTTCCTCGTAAGACAGCCCACCCATTCCATGTATTAGTCGAGTAAACTTTCTCTGTGCTACCTCCAATGCATTTACATCCTTCCGCAAATAAGGAGACCAGTACTGTACTCAGTACTGCAGAAGAGGTCTCACCAATGTCCTGTATAGCTGAAGCATAACCTCCCTACTATTGTATTCAATTCCCATGGTGATAAATGATAACATTCTATTAGCTTTCCTAATTAAGTGCTGGACCTGCATACTAACCTTTTGCAATTCATGCCCTCGGACACCCAGATCCCTCTGCATCTCAGAGCTCTGCAATCTCTCACCATTTAGAAAAGATGCTTTTTTATTCTTCCTGCCATAGTGGACAATTTCCTACTTTCCCACATTATACTCCATTTGCCAGGTCTTTGCCCAATCACTTAACCTATCTATATCCCTTTGTAGCCCCCTTATGTCCTCTTCACAACCTACTTTCCTACCTATCTTTGTGATCAGCAAATTTAGCAACAATACCTTCGGTCCCTTCATCTAAGTCATTTATATAAATTGTAAAAAGTTGAGGCCCCAGCACAGATCCCTGTGGCACACCACTCGTTACTTCTTGCCAACCAGAAAATGACCCATTTATGCTGACTCTCTGTTTCCTGTCAGCTAGCCAATCTTCTATCCATGCCAATATGTTACCCCCGACACCATGAGCTTTTATTTTCTGCAATAACCTTTGATATGGCACCTTATGCTTCTGGAAATCGAAATACAATACATCCACTGGTTCCCCTTTATCCACAGCACATGTAACTCCCTCAAAGAACTCCAATAAATTGGTTAAACATGATTTCCCTTTCAAAAGACCATGTTGACTCTGCCTGATTACCTTAATTTTTTCTAAATGCCCTGCTATAACATCCTCTGTAATAGCTCCAAACATTTTCCCTAAGACAAATGTTAAGCGAACTGGCCTGTCGTTTCCTGCTTTCTGTCTCCCTCCCTTTTTGAATAAATGAGTTACATTCACTCCTTTCCATTCTAACGGAACCTTCCCGAATCTAGGTAATTTTGGAATATTAAAACCAGCGCATCAACTATGTCACTAGCCAATTCTGGACCTGGCGACTTGTCAACCCGCAGCTCCAACAATTTGTTTAGTACCACTTCCCTGGTGATTGTAATTTTCTTGAGTTCCTCCATCCCTTCAATTTCCTGATATACGGCTAATACTGGGATGTTATTTGTATCCTCAATAGTGAAGACCGATGCAAAGTATCTGTTCAATTCATCTGCCATCTCTTAATTATCCATTATTAATTCCCCAGACACACTTTCTATTGGACCAACAGTCGCTTTGTTAACTCTTTTCTTTTTAAAATATCTATCGAAACTCTTACTAGTTGTCTTGAAATTTCTTGCGAGCTTTCTCTCATACTCTAATTTTACCTTCCTTATCAATCTTTTAGTCATTCTTTGCTGTTTTTTATATTCTGTCCAATCTTCTGACCTGCCTCCCACCTTTGCACAATTATAGGCTTTTTCTTTAAGTTTGATGGTATCTTTAACTGTTTTCGTGAACCATGGATGGTGAGTCCCACCTTTGGAACTTTTCTTTCTCGTTGAAATGTATCTGTTCTGTGTATTCTGAAATATCCCCGTAAATGTCTGCCACTGCATCTCTATTGACTTATCCCTTAACCTAATTTGCCAGTTCACTTTAGCTAGCTCTGCTTTCATGACCTTATAATTGCCCTTATTTAAATTTAAAATACTAGTCTGGGACCCACTCTCCTCTCTCTCAAACTGAATGTAAAATTCAATCATATTATAATCGCTACTGCTTAGGGGCACCTGAACTATGAGGTCATTAATTAATCCTATCTCGTTGCACAATGCCAGGTCAAGTATAGCCTGCTCTCTGGTTGGCTCCAGAATGTATTGTTCCAAGAAATTATCCCCAAAACATTCTATGTACTCCTCATCTAGGCTACCTCTGCCCATCCGAATTTTCCAGTCTATATGTCGATTAAAATCCCCCATAATTATCACAGTACCTTTCTGACAAGCTGCCATTATTTCTTCCTTCATATCCCATCCGACAGTGTGGTTAATGTTAGGTGGCCTGGACACCACCCCCACAAGTGACTTCTTGCCTTTATGATTTCTCATTTGTACCCAAACTGCTTCTACATCGTGATCTCCTGAACTTAGGTCATCCCTCTCTATTACGCTAATACCATTATTAATTAACAGAGCTACCCCACCACATTTTCCTCGCTTCCTGTCCTTCCAAAATGCCATGTCACCTCCAATATTCACATCCCAATCTATGTCGCCCTGCAGCCATGTCTCTGGAATGACTATCAGATCGTACTTATTTATTCTATTTGTGCTCTCAGTTCATCTGTTTTGTTTCGAATGCTCCATGCATTCAGATACAGAGCATTTAGTTTTGTCCTTTTATTATTTTTGTCACCTCTAGCCTTATCTGTCGATTTACTCTTAGATTTGTACATTCTGTCCCTTCCTGTCACAGTCTGTTTATCATTTCCCATATTTATACCTTTCTCTCTTGCCTTGTCTCTCCTCCTTGATTCACCATATCTTCCCAAATTTGATCCCTTGCCCCCACTATTCAGTTTACAACCGTCTCTACTTCTCTAGTTATTTGGCTCGCGAGAACACCAGCACCAGCACGGTTCAGGTGTAGACCGTCCCAACGGTACAGCCACCACTTTCCCCAGTACTGGTGCCAATGCCCCACGAACCAGAACCCACAACTGCCACACCAGTCTTTCAGCCGCACATTACTTTCTCTAATCTTATTTGTCCGATGCCAATTTGCACATGGCTCAGGTAATAATCCAGAGATGATTAACTTTGAGGTTCTGCTTCTTAATTTGCTGCCTAGTTCCTCATACTGACTTTGCAGAACCTCTATCCTTGTCCTGCCTATGTCGTTGGTACCGACATGGACCACGACGACTGGATCCTCCCCCTCACATTGTATGTTTCACTCCAGCCCTGAGCAGATGTCCTGAATCCTGGCACCGGCAGGCAACACAGCCGTCTGGATTCTTGCTCTTTGCTGCAGAGAACAGAGTCAATCCACCTTACTATACTGTCCCCTACTACCACTACATTCCTTTTTTCTCCCTCTTTGAGCCGCAAACACTGACTGCAGACGTGTTTGCCCTGGATCACACTGGCATCCAGGAACTCCCACATGCTGCAGCTGTGACACATCACCTGTCCTGTCATCCTTAACGTGTTTCAATTAACTACTTAAATATTTTATTCAATTATTCATTTTACTGTATATTTTATTAAACTTACCACAAGTTTGTTTACTATTTGAAACGTTAGGACTAAAATGGACCTTAATCACTGAACGGATGTGCATCAAGCAGGTCGGTTCTTCCAAACCAATCAACTACCTGCTTGCCTGTGATGTCACAGCTTGCCAGATCCTCACCAAACAGCTCCTTCCACTGCACCGAAGAAAGAACCAAATCCTGTCTGCTCACCCCAGCAGCTCTCTGTTTCCCTGCTCTCACTCTCCATTGTGACGTCACTCCTCGATTTTTTTTCCCCTGCTCTGCTCCTCTCTCTCTCCGAGTCTGTGCTTTTGACGCATTTCTTCATTTGGTGTTCCGTTGTGCTCCTCTGTTTCTGGTCCAAAATCTGACTCTGGTGGGACTTGAACCTACAACCTTTGAATATCTTCTTAATCAGTATTTGGAAGTCCAACACACTATTCATTGCGCCACAGAGCCTCACACATTTTTATCTACATCACTAAGGCCTTTGATCTTGTCAGCAGAGACGGCCTCTTCAAACTGCGATGGAACATCGGCTGCCCTCCTGACCTCTTCGGCATCATCTCTTCTTTCCACGAGAACATGCACAGTTCCATCAGTTGCAATGGAGCAACATCAGATGCTTTCAAGATCAGCAGTGGGGTAAAGCAGGGCTGCACGCTGGCGCCAACTCTCTTAGGAACAGAGGAACATAGGAGTAAGCCATTCAGCCCGTCGATCCTGCTCTGCCATACAATTCGATCATGGCTGATCACCTACCTCAAAGCCCCTTTCCCGTGCTATCCCCATATCCCTTGATGTCATGAGTATCAAGATTTCTATCAATTTCTGTCTTGAACATGCTCAATGATTGAGCTGCCACAGCCCTCTGGGGCACAGTATTCCAATGATTCACCACCGTCTGAGTGAAGAAATTCCACCCATCTCAGTTTTAAATGGCCTACTCCTTATTCTGAGACGATGTCCTTTTGTTTTAGACTCACCAACCAGGGCAAACATCCTGTCTACATCCACACTGTCACGCCCTGTAAGAATTTTGTCAGTTTCAATCAGATCACCTCTCATTCTTCGAAACTTTAAGGAATACAGGCCCAGTTTCCTCATCAGACAATCCCACCATCCCAGGGATTAGTCTGGTGACATAAAAACAAGAAATGCTGGAACCACTCAGCAGGTCTGGCAGCATCTGTGAAAAGAGAAGCAGAGTTAACGTTTCAGGTCAGTGACCCTTCTTCGGAACTGACATATATCAGAAAAGTCACAGGTTATAAGCAAGTGAGGTGGGGGTGGGGCAAGCGATAACAAAGGAGAAGGTGTAGTTTGGACAAGGCCACATAGCTGACCAAAAGGTCATGCAGCAAAGGCAAACAATATGTTAATGGTGTGTTGAAAGACAAAGCATTAGTACAGATTAGGTGTTAACGGACTGAATATTGAACAGCAGCAAGTACAAACCTGAAAAAAAAAACAGTAGGTAAGCAAACTGAACAAACTGAGATGAAATGAAATAAGTGCAAAAAAAAAGATTAGTCTGTTGACCCTCTGTTTCACTCCCTCTTTGGCAAGTATATCCTTCATATGATGAGGAGACTAAACTGCACACAATACTCCAGTGCGGATTCACCAAGGCTCTATACAATTGCAGCAAGACATCTTTACTCCTGTACTCATGACCCCTCGTGTGGGTACAACATACCATTTGCCTTCCTAATTGATTGCTGCACCTGCACAAGAGCTTTTAGTGTCTCAGTAACAAGGACACCCAGGTCCCTTTGGACATCAACACTTCCCAACCTCTCACCATTTAAGAAATACTCTGTCTTTCTGTTTATTCTACCAAAGTGGATAACTTCACACTTATTCACATTATATTCCATGTTCTTGCCCATTCACTGCGCCGCTCCAGGTACCCTGGAAGCCTCTCTGCATCCTCCTCACAACTCACACTTCACCTAGCTTTGTGTCATCTGCAAACTTGGAAATATTACATTTAATCCCCACATCCAAATCATTTATATAGGTTGTTAACAGCTGTGGCTCCAACACTGATCCTTGCAGTACCCCAATAGTAACAGCCTGCCATCCTGAGGAGGACCCGTTATTCCTGCTCTCTGTTTTCGGTCTGTTAACCAATTCTCAATCCATATCAGTATATTATCCCCAAGCCTATGTGCTCTAATTTTGTTTACTCACCTCCTGTGTGGGACCTTACCAAAGGAAAATACAAATACCACACATCCACTGGTTCTCCTTTATCTGTTCTATAGGTAACATCCTCAAAATACTCAACAGGTTTTTCAAACCTGTTTTCCTTTTCATAAATCTATGTTGACTCTGCCCAATCATATCATCATTTTCGAACTGTCGAGTTATCACATCCTTTATAATTGGCATATTCTTCTCCATGCTGCTATTGTACACTTTCAATGACTCAGATGGGGGTGTTCACCTGCACATCAGAGCTGACGACAAGCTGTTCAACTTGGCAAGACTGTGCGCCAAGACCAAAGTGGGTAAATTCCTAGTCTGTGAGTTGCTATTTGTTAATGATGCTGTGCTGACATCCCATAATGAAGTTCAGTCACAGCAGCTTGTAGATCGGTTCTCCCTGGCCTGCAAAGAGTTTGGACTGACGATCAGCATCAGGAAGATGAAAGTTATGGGCCAGGACGTAGAGACTCCACTTTCCATCAACATCGACAACCTCACTTTGGAGGTTGTCAACAGCTTCACATACCTTCAATCAACAATCACCAGCAATCTGTCCCTTGATGCTGAAATCAGCACCAGGATTTCCAATGCTGCAGCTGTCATGTCAAAGTTGAGAAGACAAGTGTGAACCGACAGCAAACTGACCGAAAATACAAAGCTCCACGTGCACCAGGCTTGTGTTCTCAGCACCCTCCTTTATAGTAGAGCAGCATCAACAACTTATACAAGCCAAAAAAAGCGGCTGAACAGTTTCCACCTCCACTGCCTCAGATGGATACTGGGCATCTCCTGGCAGGACAGAGTGCCGAATGCAGAAGTACACCAGCGTGCAGGGATCCACAGCATGTTTGCCCTCTTGAGTCAGCGGTGATTCTGTTGACTGGGCCAAATGGATGACGGTCACATTGCCAAATACATGCTCTATGGTGAGCACGAGATCAACAGGTCAGGGAAAAAAATCAAGTCATTTGGAGAGGTTTGAGTTAATTCAGGAGAGTGGGCATGGATTTATCAATGGGAGTTCATGCTTGACGAATCTAATTGCATTTGTTGATAAACTATCTGAGAATGCTGATGAAGGGAATGCAGTGGATGTTGTTTATATGGATGTTACGAAAGCATTTTATAAAGTACCACATAAAAGGGTGGTTAACAAAAGTGAGGTTCATGAATTATGAGGGTCAGTGTCCATTTGGAGAGTAAATTGTTTTAAAGACTGAAAACAGCGAGTCATATGAAATGGTTCTTGGTCAGACCGGAGGATAGTCGACAGTGGTGTTCCCCAAGGGTCAGTGCGAGAACCACTGCTTTTTTTGCAAAAGGTAAGTGACTTGGATCCTGGAATACAGAGTAGAATCTCAAAATATGCCGATGACACCAAACTTGGAGGAGTGGCAAACAGTGAGGATGAGATGAACTGCCTGCAACAGGACAGTGATAGGCTAGCAGAATGGGCAGACAGGTGGCAGATGGAATTTAATAGTGACAAGTGTGAGGTGATGTATTTTGGCATAAGGAATAGGGAGAGGCAGTATCTACTTAATGGCACAGTTCTAAAGAGTGTGCTGGAATAGAGGGACTTGGGGTTCATGTGCATCGATCTTTGAAGGTGGCAAGACATATTGCGAGAGTGGTTAGCAAAGCATATGGGATCTTGGGCTTTATAAATAGAGGCATTGAGTACAAAAGCAGGGAAGTTATGCTGAACCATTATAAAACTCTGGTTAGGCCCCAATTGGAGTGTTGCTTCTAGTTCTGCTCAGCAGACTTTAGAAAGAATGTGAGGGTCCTTGAGAGGATGCAGATGCGATTTACCAGAATGGATCCAGGGATGGGAGATTTTAGTTACAAGGTTAGGTTGGAAAAGCTAGGATTATTCTGCCTATATCAAAGGAGATTGAGTGGAGAATTGATAGAGGTGTATAACACCTCTGGAGAACAGGCCATCCTAGACTGGGTATTGTGTAATGAGAAAGGATTAGTTAGCAATCTTGTTGAGTGGGGTCCCTTGGGGAAATGCGCCCTTAATATGATAAAATTCTTCATTAAGATGGAGAGTGAGAGAGTTGATTCCGAGACTAGGGTCCTAAATCTAAACAAAGGAAACTATGAAGGTATGAGGCGGGAGTTGGCTATGATAGATTGGGGAACGTTACTTAAAGGGTTGACAGTGGATAGGAATTGGCTAGCATTTAAAGAGCGCATGGATGAATTACAACAATTGTTCATTCCTGTCTGTGCAAAAGTAAAACAGGAAGGGTGGCTCAACTGTGGCTTACAAAAGAAATTAAGGAAAGTATTAGATCCAAGGAGGAGAAATATAAAATGGCCAGAACAAGCAGCAAACCTGAAGATTGTGAGCAGTTTGGAATTTAGCAGAGGAGGACAAAAGGATTGATGAAGAAGGGGGAAATAGAGGAGGAGCGTAAGCCAGCAGAGAACATTAAAACTAACTGTAAAAGCTTCTATAGATATGTGTAGAGAAAAAGATTAGTGAAGACAAATGTGGGTCCCTTACAGTCAGAAACGGGGGAATTTATAATGGGGAACAAAGAAATGACAGACCAATTAAATACATACTTTGGTTCTGTCTTCACAAAGGAGGATACAAATTACCTCCCAGAAATGTTGGGGAACATAGGGTCCAGTGAGAAGGAGGAACTGTATGAAATCAGTATTAGTAGGGAATGTTTGTGAAATTGATGGGATTGAAGGCCGATAAATCCCCAGTGCCTGATAATCTACATCCCAGAATACTTAAGGAAGTGGCCCTTGAAATAGCAGATGCATTTCTGGTCTTTTTTCAAAATTCTGTAGACTCTGGAACAGTTCCAATGGATTGGACGGTAGTTAATGTAACTCCACTATTTAAAAAAAGAGGCAGAAAGAAAACAACGAATTATATACCGGTTAGCCTGACATCAGTCGTGGGGAAAATGCTGGAGTCCATAAGAAAAGATGGAATAGCAGAGTGCAATAATAACTCGTCTCCACTCCTAGTATTTCTAAATCCCACACATTCACTATAATGTGAACAATTATTTCCTGTTGTGTCTCTCTCAGATTTGTAAACTTCACTGCATTGGGGGGTGGTGATATCTACTGGCGGGAAGCAAGAAACACAATCAAGCAGCAGAAACTCCACAGTCTGTCAGGGTTAAAGAAACATTGTAATGTGAGGAGACAGCGAAGTGGTTTGATTGGGTAGATGGAGACATGATTCCACTTGTGGTGGTGTCTGAAGCAAAGGCCAGAAATACAAAATTGTCATTAATAAAAGAAATGAGGAATTCATGAAAAATGTAGTCACGTAGTGATTGGTTAGAATGTGGATAGAATAGAAAGTGAGATTGGATGGACAGAAGCAGTCTGAAAGAATGGCTGAAACAAAAGATGAGTGCCTTGAAACGTTAACTGTGTTTCTCTCAGCAGAGATGCTGCCAGAGCTGCTGAACATTTCCAGCACTTTCTGTTTTTATTTCAGCATTTGCAGGATGTTGCTTTGATCTGAAAAAAAATGGATGATTGGCTGGGCGGTTTCAGTGAAATTCCACAGCAGCTAAAGAAATTAAACCAGTCAGTGGCTCGTTGGTCTAGGGGTATGGTTCTTGCTTCGGGAGTATGGGTGATTAACATGCGCGAGATCCAGTGTTCAAATCCTGGGCGAGCCCTTGTTTGCTGGCATTTTTAGATTAAGTTTATCCATTGGTTTCAGCCTTGCAGAAGGTGGAATTGACTTCCAAACGGAGCTGGCTTGAGGACCAGACAACTGGATTCAAAGAGTTTGTCGACAAAATTGTAATTAACTAAATGTACAGATAGCCAAGTGGGAACATGAAGTTGTTGCAGCAATTGAGACCTGACTCCAAAAACAACATGACTGGATTGGAATGGAATTCTTCAGTGTTTCTGTTGTTTGGCTTGCATTGACTCATCGATTTTCTTGTTTTTCACGTTGTCGATGCCTTTGAATAATTGTGGATCCTTCTTCAGAGTGTCTTCTTTCACCAGGTAGTTCTGACCTCTGATGATGTTGATCGTAATCAGCTTCAATTCGCTGATAGTTTTGGAAGTGAGCACATTTCCTTTGCTTGAGTCTACAACATGGAACTCAGTCTGACATGTGGGCCCATGGGAGGATTTGAATGCCACCCCTGCGTTGGAGTTGCATCCATCCAATAAAAGACCGAGTAGAAGTGACAGTTCTGTCAGTCGAACGTGAGACTTTTAATGGCAGGGTTGTGAGTTTGAGTGCCATTGTGTTTTTCCCTTTTGTCAGGCTTCATGAGCAGAGAGTACAGGGAGTGTTTGAAATGAGCAAGTCTCGCTTTGATTCAGGACTCTTCCCTCTCTGCAGCATCTCACTATGAAAGATTGAATTTGATCTCATTTCATTCTCAGCTCGGAGTCTGTGCAGCTCAGTGGCACTTCTGGCTGTCTCTTGCTTCACAATCCATCAGTACTGAGAAAGCAATGGGGGAATATTACTCACATGTTGTGTTCTTGAATTTTTTGGAAAACTTGAATGTATGTATTTTCCTCCAAAACAAGGACACCAAGCCACTGTTAATGTAGGGCTGAAATAGCTCAGTTGGGAGAGCGTTAGACTGAAGATTCAAAGGTCCCTGGTTTCAGTAATTTCACTTCCTTATGCGTCCCTTGCCTTGGTTCTGATTTTCCAGTTGCACAATTTACTTAGAAATTATTTACCAAGCACCAGTGGATTGGATTTGAGAAACAACACAGTGTATTTCCAGCACAGAAGGTGGTCGTTTGGCCTATCACGTCCATGCCGGCTCTCCCCGGAGCAATCTCGTCAGTTCCACTCGCCAGCTCGAACCCTTTCCTCCTGCAAGTTTCTTTCCTTCAAGTATCCATCCAATTTCCTTTTCAAATCATTGATTGTCTCTGCTTCCACCACACTCGTGGGCCAAGTCATTACCACCCACAACATAAAAAAGTTCCACCTCATCAAGGATGGGAAGTACTTGCATCTTCTATATTTGCTTATTCTCTATTTCAATGAGAATAGAATGGCAGTCAACATGAAAGGAAACCCAAAAATCTTCGAGCAGCATGTAAATGATAAGTGGGTAGTAAGAGGTTGAGTAGGGCCTATTGGGGACAAAAAGGATAATATAAGCTTAGAGGTGCAGGGCAATGTTAATCTACTTAATGAGTACTTTATATCAGTGATCACTAAGGAAGTGGAATTTGACAAAATATCAGTAGAAGTGAAGAGAGTAAAGGCAATGGAGAGAGTACAAATTAGGAGAGGGAGGTACTAAAAAGGCTGGCTGTGCTTAGGGAAGATAAATCACCTGGTCCGGATGGCTCACATCCCAGGTTGCGAAAGGAAATGCGGATGCAGATAACGGAAGGGCTGGCTATAATCTTCCAATCTTCCCTGGATACGGGGGAGGTGCCAGAGGATTAAGCAGTGGCAAATGCGACACCCTTATTCAAGAAAGGGTGTAAGGACAGTCTGGGTAACTACAGGCTAGTTAGATTAACAGCAGTGGTGGGTAAGGTTTTAGAAAGAATAATCATGGTAAATAATCAACAGTCACTTGGAGAGGTTTGAGTTAATTAAGGGGAGTGAGCATGGATTTATACATGGGAGTTCATGCTTGACTAATCTAACTGCATTATTTGATGAACTAACAGAGCAGGTTGATGAAGGGAATGCAGTGGATGTTGTTTATATGGATTTTAAGGAAGCGTTTGACAAGGTACCACACAAAAGGGCGGTTAGCAAAATTGAGGTTCGTGGTATAGGAGGGTCAGTGTCCAATTGGATATAAAATTGGTTTGAGGACAGAAAACAGCGAGTCTTATTAAATGGTTCTTTGTCAGACTGGAGGATAGTCGACAGTGGTGTTCCCCAAGGGTCAGTGCTAGAACCACTGCTTTTTTTGCTAAAGGTAAGTGACTTGGATCTTGGAATACGGAGTAGAATCTCAAAATATGCCGATGACACCAAACTTGGAGGAGCGGCAAACCGTGAGGATGATATGAACTGCCTGCAACAGGACAGTGATAGGCTAGCAGAATGGGCAGTCAGGTGGCAGATGGAATTTGATAGTGACAAGTGTGAGGTGATGAAAAGGAATAGGGAGAGGCAATATATACTTAATGGCACAGTTCTAAAGAGTGTGCTGGAATAGAGGAACTTGGAGTTCATGTGCATCAATCTTTGAAGGTGGCAAGACATATTGCGAGAGTGGTTAGCAAAGCATATGGGATCTTGGGTTTTATAAATAGAGGCATTGAGTACAAAAGCAGGGAAGTTATGCTGAACCATTATAAAACTCTGGTTAGGCCCCAATTGGAGTGTTGCTTCCAGTTCTGCTCAGCAGACTTGAGAAAGAATGTGAGGGTCCTTGAGAGGACGCAGAGGTGATTTACCAGAATGGATCCAGGGATGGGGGATTTTAGTTACAAGGTTAGGTTGGAAAAGCTAGGATTATTCTGCCTTTCTCAAAGGAGATTGAGTGGAGAATTGATAGAGGTGTATAACACCTCTAGAGAACAGGCCATCCTGGACTGGGTATTGTGCAATGAGAAAGGATTAGTTAACATTCTTGTTGTGTGGGGTCTCTTGGGGAAGTGCGCCCATAATATGATAAAATTCTTCATTAAGATGGAGAGTGAGAGAGTTGATTCCGAGACTCGGGTCCTGAATCTAAACAAAGAAAACTATGAAGGTATGAGGCGGGAGTTGGCGATGATAGATTGGGGAACGTTACTTAAAGGGTTGACAGTGGATAGGCAATGGCTAGCATTTAAAGAGCGCATGGATGAATTACAACAATTGTTCATTCCTGTCTGTGCAAAAGTAAAACAGGAAGGGTGGCTCAACTGTGGCTTACAAAAGAAATTAAGGAAAGTATTAGATCCAAGGAGGAGAAATATAAAATGGCCAGAACAAGCAGCAAACCTGAAGATTGTGAGCAGTTTGGAATTTAGCAGAGGAGGACAAAAGGATTGATTAAGAAGGGGGAAATAGAGTATGAGAGTAAGCTAGCAGAGAACATAAATACTGTCTGTAAAAGCTTCTATAGATATGTGTAGAGAAAAAGATTAGTGAAGACAAATGTGGGCCCCTTACAGTCAGAAATGGGGGAATTTATAATGGGGTACAAAGAAATGGCAGACCAATTAAATACATACTTTGGATCTGTCTTCACAAAGGAGGATACAAATTATCTCCCAGAAATGTTGGGGAACATAGGGTCTAGTGAGAAGGAGGAACTGTATGAAATCAGTATTAGTAGGGAATGTTTGTGAAATTGATGGGATTGAAGGCCGATAAATCCCCAGGACCTGATAATCTACATCCCAGAGTACTTAAGGAAGTGGCCCTTGAAATAGCAGATGCATTTCTGGTCTTTTTTCAAAATTCTATCGACTCTGGTTATACACACTACTGAGTCAGCGGCGCTTGAGATGGCTTGGCCATGTGAGCCGCATGGAAGATGGCAGGATCCCCAAAGACACATTGTACAGCGAGCTCGCCACTAGTATCAGACGAACCGGCCGTCCATGTCTCCGTTATAAAGACGTCTGCAAACGTGACATGAAATCGTGTGACATTGATCACAAGTCGTGGGAGTCAGTTGCCAGCATTCGCCAGAGCTGGCGGGCAGCCATAAAGAGAGGGCTAAATTATGGCGAGTCGAAGAGACTTAGTAGTTGGCAGGAAAAAAGACAGAGGCGCAAGGGGAGAGCCAACTGTGCAACAGCCCCAACAAACAAATTTCTCTGCAGCACCTGTGGAAGAGCCTGTCACTCCAGAATTGGCCTTTATAGCCACTCCAGGCGCTGCTTCACAAACCACTGACCACCTCCAGGCGCGTATCCATTGTCTCTCGAGATAAGGAGGCCCAAAAGAAGAAGAAGAAAGGATCGACTCTGGAACAGTTCAAATGGATTGGACGGTAGTTAATGTAACTCCACTATTTAAAAAAGGAGGCAGAAAGAAAACAGCGAATTATATACCGGTTAGCCTGACATCAGTCGTGGGGAAAATGCTGGAGTCCATTATAAAAGATGTAATAGCAGAGTGCAATAATAACTCGTCTCCACTCCTAGTATTTCTAAATCCCACACATTCACTATAATGTGAACAATTATTTCCTGTTGTGTCTCTCTCAGATTTGTAAACTTCACTGTATTGGAGTGAGGTGACATCTACTGGCGGGAAGCAAGAACTGCAATCAAGCAGCAGAAACTCCACAGTCTGTCAGGGTTAAAGAAACATTGCAATGTGAGGACACAGCGAAGTGGTTTGATTGGGTAGATGGAGACATGATTCCACTTGTGGTGGTGTCTGAAGCAAAGGCCAGAAATACAAAATTGTCATTAATAAAAGAAATGAGGAATTCATGAAAAATGTAACAACGCAGTGAATGGTTAGAATGTGGATAGAATAGAAAGTGAGATTGGATGGACAGAAGCAGTCTGAAAGGATGGCTGAAACAAAAGGTGAGTGCCCTGAAACGTTAACTGTGTTTCTCTCAGCACAGATGCTGCCAGAGCGGCTGAACATTTTCTGAGCCCAACCCACGTGAAACTGCTTGCGCACACGATGGGTATGCAGGAACATTCCGAAGGACTGGGACTAGCAAGGACAAATGGTATGGGAAGCATCAAATAACTTTTAAAAAATGGGTGTAAGAATTGCTTCCATTAATGTGCGTACCTTTAAATCTACTACGCGATGTGTTTCAACCTTGGATTACCTTGCCAAGGTCAAAGCTGACCTACTGTTTCTGCAGGAGTGTGGAATACGACACCTCAGCACCTACAGGCAGTGGTCGCGGTGGTGGTCCCACGGGCCATCGATCTGGTCGGGGGGTAATGATTGCCGTTCCTCCGGCCTGGGTATTCTGCTGCGGGGAGGTAATTTCACCATCTCCGAAGTTAAGGAGGTGGTGGGCGGTCGCCTCCTCGTAGCAGACGTGATGCACAACAACGCTCCGCTCCGGTTGATCAACGTGTATGCCCCGGTACAACGCAGCGAGCGGTTGACCGTCTTCCAGCAGCTCCCACTGCTGCTGGCGACGTCCAGGCCGGTCATCCTAGGCGGTGACTTCAACTGCATCATCGATGCGGCTGGACGATCCGGCAGTGACGACAACAAACTGGACGCTACGTCCAGATTCCTAATAGAAACAGTTAAAGATGCCAAACTGCACGACGTCTTCAGCAAACCTGCAGACGGAGCGCAGCGCAGATACACATGGTCAAGATCGGACGGATCTGCCAGTTCCAGGATTGACTTCCTGTTTGTGTCCCTTGCTGTCACAGTCGGATCCACCGACGTCAAGCCAGTGTTCTTCTCCGACCACTGCCTCTTCCTGGCCGACTGTCACTTACAGGACGACCAGCGGGTTGGCAGAGGGACGTGGAAGCTCAATGCTACACTGCTGACCCCAGAGAACTTTGAGGAACTCAAAAGGGATTACAAAGGTTGGAGGACCGTGAAACCCCTCTTTGAGTCTCCAGTTCACTGGTGGGAAGCGATCAAGGAAAACATCAAGAGGTTCTTCATCCACAAAGGTGTTCAGAGGGCGAGAGAGAGACAGAGGGAAATGTCCCGACTCCAGAAAATTATGCAAAATCTACTCCGGTTGCAGTCAATGGGGGTCGAGGTCAAGGAGGACCTCCAAGAGGTGAAGAGCCAGCAGGCCTCGCTCTTTGCCAAGGAGGCCTCCAAGATCATCTTCCGGTCCAGAGTCCGCTCCATCGAGCAGGATGAGACGTGCTCGCGTTACTTCTTCCAAAAGGTACACAGAGAGAGCTCTGTTATCAGCAGCCTGAAGGAAGAAGATGGCTCGCTAACGTCTTCGCAGTCCGACATACTAAGGATCAGCAAATCCTTTTATGCTGGGCTGTATGACGCGAAGCCCACAGACAGCAGAGCCTCCCAGTCCTTCCTGTCATCTATCACAGAGGTCTTAGATGACAGCAGGAGGGAGGGACTGGACAAGCCGCTAACTCTGGACGAGCTGACAAAGGCCGTTGAGTCCCTCGAGACGAGTAAAACTCCTGGGAGCGACGGCTTACCGGTCGAGTTGTACTCGGCCCTGTGGGACTGGGTCGGCCTGGACCTGCTGGAAGTATACGAGAGTATGCTCCTGGCCGGCAGCATGTCAGAATCCATGAGGAAAGGCATCATCACCCTCAGTTACAAGCAGAAGGGGGAGAGGGCAGAAATCAGAAATTGGCGGCCCATCTCACTGCTTAATGTTGACTACAAGATTCTGTCCAAAGTCATAGCCAGTCGAGTCAAATCTGCTCTGGATTTGGTGATTCACCCCTATCAGACCTGTACTGTACCCGGCAGGAAGATCTCTGATAGTCTCGCGCTACTCAGGGATACGATCGCCTACGTACGGGACAGGAGGGTGGACACCTGCCTCATCAGCCTGGACCAGGAGAAGGCTTTTGACAGGATATCGCACACCTACATGATGGACGTGCTTTCCAAAATGGGATTTGGGGAGGGAATCTGTAATTGGATCCAACTGCTCCACACAAACATCAGTAGCGCAGTCTCAATCAACGGGTGGGAATCGGAAAGTTTCCCGATCAAATCTGGAGTCAGACAGGGCTGTCCTCTCTCCCCGGTCTTGTTTGTTTGCTGTATTGAACCCTTTGCTGATTCTATTAGGAAGGATGCGAGCAAAAGAGGGAAGACAATCCCAGGCAGCGGAGGCACTCAGGTTAAAACCTCCCTGGACATGGATGATGTCGCCGTCTTCTGCTCGGATCCGCTGTCCGTGCGCAGACTGATGAGCATCTGCGACCAGTTCGAACTGGCCTCGGGAGCCAAAGTTAGCCACGGCAAAAGCGAGGCCATGTTCTTTGGCAACTGGGCTGACCGATCCTTTGTCCCCTTGACCGTCAGGTCAGATTACCTGAAGGTGCTGGGGATATGGTTCGGAAGGGCCGGGGCGTGCACCAAAACATGGGAGGAGCGAGAAGCCAAGGTACGACAAAAGTTGGGCATGTGGGGGCTGCGATCTCTCTCCATTGTGGGTAAGAACCTGGTCATCAGGTGCGAGGCGCTCACGTTGTTGCTCTCCGTGGCGCAGGTCTGTCCCATACCCCACTCCTGCACCGTGGCAGTCACCCGAGCCATTTTCCGCTTCATCTGGGGATCTAAAATGGACCGGTCCGGAAGGACACGATGTTCAAATCTCTGGACAAGGGCGGGAAAAATGTACCCAACGTGGCCTTCATCCTGATGATCACCTTCATGTGCGGCTGCATTAAGCTGTGTGTAGATCTCCAGTACGCAAACTCCAAGTGTCACTACGTGCTGACGTTCTATCTGTCCCCGGTGTTGCGAAGGATGGGCCTGGGCACATTGCCGCAGAACGCTCCATGCAGTTGGGCTGTGCCGTACCACCTATCCTTCGTGGAGCAGTTTCTGCGGGAAAACACCTTTGACCACCGGTCCATCAGGCAGTGGTCTGCATGGAATGTCCTCAAGGCCCTACGGGAAAAGGAGACGGTGGATCCTTTCGGATGGTTCCCCGAGCAGACCGTCAAAGTCATTTGGCGGAATGCCTCATCACCAGAACTTTCAAACAAGCACCAAGACGTAGCTTGGCTGGTGGTGAGAAGGGCCCTCCCCGTCAGATCCTTCAAACACATCCGAAGTCTCGCCCCCTCCGCACAATGCCCCCGCGGTGGCTGTGGTGGGGAAGAGATGGTCGCCCACCTCCTCCTGGAATGTGTCTTTGCAAAGCAGGTGTGGAAAGAGATGCAGTGGTTTTTGTCGAGGTTCATCCCAAGCAGCTCTGTAACACAGGAGTCAATGCTCTACGGGCTGTTCCCAGGGACGCACACCGAGACAAACATCAACTGCTGCTGGAGGACTATCAATTCGGTGAAAGACGCCCTTTGGTCTTCCGGAAACTTGCTGGTCTTCCAGCGCAAAGAGTTGTCCACCACCGAATGTTGCAGACTGGCACATTCCAAAGTCCAGGACTCTGTGCTGAGGGACGCACTAAAGCTTGGGGCAACCGCAGCAAAGGCTCAATGGGGAAAGACCACAGTGTAAGGTCCCCCCACCAAGCTGAACTGAGGGGCTGGATCCATGGGAAACCCCTCGAACTGTATCGTTAATATTCTCAATTGCTGTAAATGTAAAACTGCAATTGACATGACAATTGTGAAACGGAAGGGTTGGGAAGAAACTCATGACAGTATTGAAGGAAACTGATCTCCCTTGCAATGTTTGTATTTTTTGGTGCTGTTTGAAACTGTTTGGCAATGTAATTTTTGCAGATTTTTATGAATAAAGTATATTTTGGAAATTAAAAAAAATTTCCAGCACTTTCTGTTTTTATTTCAGCATTTGCAGGATGTTGCTTTGATCTGAAAAAAAATGGATGATTGGCTGGGGGGTTCCAGTGAAATTCCACAGCAGCTAATAAAGCCGCATCTGTCAATGGTTCGTTGGTCTCGGGGTATGATTCTTGCGTTGGGTATGTGGTTTATTAACATGTGAGAGATCCTGGGTTCAAGTCCCGGACGAGCCCTGGTCTTCTGGCATTTTTAGATTCAGGTTATCTATTGGTTTCAGCCTTGCAGAAGGTGGAATTGACTTCCATCCGGAGCTGACTTGAGGACCAGACAACTGGATTCAAAGAGCTTGTCGACAAAATTGTAATGAACTAAATGTGCAGATAGCCAAGTGGGAAAATAAAGTTGTTGAATTAATTGAGACCTGACTCCAAAAACATCTGGACTGGAATGGAATGGAATTCTTCAGTGTTTCTGTTTTTTGGCTTGCATTGACTCATCGATTTTCTTGTTTTTCACTTTGTCGATGCCTTTGAATAATTGTGGAACCTTCTTCAGGGTGTCTCCTTTCACCAGGTAGTTCTGACCTCTGATGATATTGATTGCAATCAGCTTCAATTCGCTGATAGTTTTGGAAGTGAGCAGATTTCCTTTGCTTGAGTCCACAACGTGGAACTCAGTCTGACATGTGGACGCATGGGAGGATTCCAATGCCACCCCTGCGTTGGAGTTGCATCCATCCTATAAGAGACCGAGTAGAAGTGACAGTTCTGTCAGTCGAATATGAGACTTTTAATGGCAGGGTTGTGAGTTTGAGTGCCATTCTGTTTTTCCCTTTTTTAAGGCTTCATGAGCAGAGAGTACAGGGAATGTTTGAAATGAGCAAGTCTCGCTTTGATTCAGGACTCTTACCTCTCAGCAGCATCTCACTATGAAAGATTGAATTTGATCTCATTTCATTCTCAGCTCAGGGTCAGTGTGGATCACTGGGACTTCTCGCTGTCTCCCACTTCACAATCCATCAGTACTGAGAAAGCAATGGGGAATATTACTCACATGTTGTGTTCTTTAATTTTTTGGAAAACTTGAATGTATGTATTTTCTTCCAAAACAAGGACACCAAGAAACTGTTAACGTCGGGCTGAAATAGCTCAGTTGGGAGAGCGTTAGACTGAAGATTTAAAGGTACCTGGTTCAATCTTGGGTTTCAGCAATTTCGCTTCCTTATGCGTCCCTTGCCTTGGTTCTGATTTTCCAGTTGCACAATTTACTTTGAGATTATTTACCAAGCACCAGTGGAATGAATTTGAGAAACAACACAGAGTCATTTACAGCACATAAGGTGGTCGTTTGGCCTATCACGTCCATGCTGGCTCTCCCCGGAGCAATCTAGTCAGTTCCACTCGCCAGCCGAATCCCTTTCCTCCTGCAAGTTTCTTTCCTTCAAGTATCCATCCAATTTCCTTTTCAAAGCATTGATTGTCTCTGCTTCCACCACACTCGTGGGCCAAGTCATTACCACCCACAACATAAAAAAGTTCCACCTCATCAAGGATGGGAAATACTTACATCTTCTATATTTGCTTATTCTCTATTTCTATGAGAATAGACTGGCAGTCAACATGAAAGGAAACCCAAAAATCTTCGAGCAGCATGTAAATGATAAGTGGGTAGTAAGAGGTTGAGTAGGGCCTATTAGGGACAAAAAGGATAATATAAGCTGAGAGGTGCAGGGCAATGTTAATCTACTTAATGAGTACTTTGTATCAGTGATCACTAAGGAAGTGGAATTTGACAAAATATCAGGAGAAGTGAAGAGAGTAGAGGCAATGGAGAGAGTACAAATTAGGAGAGGGAGGTACTAAAAAGGCTGGCTGTGCTTAGGGAAGATAAATCACCTGGTCCGGATGGCTCACATCCCAGGTTGCGAAAGGAAATGCGGATGCAGATAACGGAAGGGCTTGCTATAATCTTCCAATCTTCCCTGGATACGGGGGAGGTGCCAGAGGATTAAACAGTGGCAAATGCGGCACCCTTATTCAAGAAAGGGTGTAAGGACAGTCTGGGTAACTACAGGCTAGTTAGATTAACAGCAGTGGTGGGTAAGGTTTTAGAAAGAATAATCATGGTAAATAGTCAACAGTCACTTGGAGAGGTTTGAGTTAATTAAGGAGAGTGAGCATGGATTTATAAATGGGAGTTCATGCTTGACTAATCTAACTGCATTTTCTGATGAACTAACAGAGCAGGTTGATGAAGGGAATGCAGTGGATGTTGTTTATATGGATTTTAAGGAAGCGTTTGACAAGGTACCACACAAAAGGGCGGTTAACAAAATTGAGGTTCGTGGTATTGGAGGGTCAGTGTCCAATTGGATAGAAAATTGTTTTAAGGACAGAAAACAGCGAGTCTTATTAAATGGTTCTTTGTCAGACTGGAGGATAATCGACAGTGGTGTTCCCCAAGGGTCAGTCCTAGAACCACTGCTTTTTTTGCTAAAGGTAAGTGACTTGGATCTTGGAATACAGAGTAGAATCTCAACGTCTGCCGATGACACCAAACTTGGAGGAGTGCCGAACAGTGAGGATGATATGAACTGCCTGCAACAGGACAGTGATAGGCTAGCAGAATGGGCAGCCAGGTGGCAGATGGAATTTAATAGTGACAAGTGTGAGGTGATGTAAAGGAATAGGGAGAGGCAATATATACTTAATGGCACAGTTCTAAAGAGTGTGCTGGAATAGAGGAACTTGGGGTTCATGAGCATCAATCTTTGAAGGTGGCAAGACATATTGCGAGAGTGGTTCGCAAAGTATATGGGATCTTAGGCTTTATAAATAGAGGCATTGAGTACAAAAGCAGGGAAGTTATGCTGAACCATTATAAAACATTTTGCTTTTATCATTATAAAACTCTGGTTAGGCCCCAATTGGAGTGTTGCTTCCAGTTCTGCTCAGCAGACTTTTGAAAGAATGTGAGGGTCCTTGAGAGGACGCAGAAGTGATTTACCAGAATGGATCCAGGGATGGGGGATTTTAGTTGCAAGGTTAGGTTGGAAAAGCTAGGGCTGTTCTGCTGGTATCAAAGGAGAGTGAGGGGAGAATTGATAGATGTGTTTTTGGCTATGACAGTTTTAAATAAGTTGGCAAGGAAACATTGTTCCCGTTAACTATTGGTACAAGGACTAGGGGACACAGATTAAAGGTTTTGGACAGGAGATACAGGGGGAATGTGCGCAAGAATTTTTTTACACAGTGATTGGTGATGATCCGCAACTCGCTGCCCACGAGGGCGGTGGAAATGGAGACAATCGAGGATTATAAAAGGAATTTGAATGGGCACTTGAAGGAAATAATTTTACAGGGCTATGGGGATCGAGCAGACAAGTAATAACTCGTCTCCACTCCTAGTATTTCTAAATCCCACACATTCACTGTCATGTGAACAATTCTTTCCTGTTGTGTCTCTCTCCGATTTGTAAACTTCACTGTATTGGAGTGAAGTGACATCTACTGGCAAGAAACAAGAACTGCCGTGATGAGATCAGCCATGATTGTATTGAATGGCGGAGCAGGCTCGAGGGGCTGACTTGCCGACTCAGTCTCCTCGTTCTTATGTTCATAGAATCATACAGCACAGAAGGAGGCCATTCGGCCCCATTGTGCCTCTGCTGACTCTCTGACAAAAAGATGCAATTTGTCCAACCCCCTGCCTATTTCCCCATAATCCTGGAGAATTTCACTTTGAAATATTTTTCCAATTCCTTTATGAAAGTTATGATTGAATCTGTTTCCACCACCCTGTCAGACAATTCATTCCAAATCCGAATCAGTTACTGGGTAAAAAGATCTCTCCTCACCTCCCCTTGACATTTTTGGCCAATTATTTTAAATCTGTGTCCTCTGGTTACTGACCCCCAGGACAGTGGAAACAGTTTCTCCCTCTCTACCCTATGAAAATCCTTCATGATTCTGAACACCTCTATTAAATCTTCCCTTAACCTTCTCTACTCTGAGGAGAACAATCCCAGCTTCACCAGCCTGTCCAGAAAACTGAAACCCCTCATCTCTGGTATCATTCTAGTAAATCTCCTCTGAACTGTCTCAGAAGCTTTGATGTCCTTTCTGAAGCCTGGTGCCCAGAACTGGACACATTACTTGAGCTGAGATCGTGCCAGCGACGCCCACATCCCACGAACGAATAAAAAAACGCTCCCTAACCAGTCCCCAATTCTTAAGCATTTATCGACGCTCCCTGCACAGTCCCCAAATCTTATTCATTTAGAAACGCTCTCTGCCCAGTCCCCAAATCTTATTCATTTAGAAACGCTCCCTGCCCAGTCCCCAATTCTTATTCATTTATCGACACTCCCTGCCCAGTCCCCAATTCTTATTCATTTAGAGACGCTCCCTGACTAGTACCCAAATTTTATTCTTTTAGAGACGCTCCCTGCCCAGTCTCCAATTCTTATCCATCTCCAGACGCTCCCTGCCCAGTCCCCAATTCTTATCCATCTCCAGACGCTCCCTGCCCGTCCCCAATTCTTATCCATTTATAGACGCCGTTTCGGGAAGCCTCACCGGGAAAAGCTTCACCACCGCCATCTGCAGGGATACAGATGGGATTGTTCCATGTTATTGTGGCCCTGAGGCCCTGCTCCAACTGTGTGAGCCCACAAAGTCTTCTCGCACTTTGTGAATATCCCGCTCCAACTCCGAACCCGCAGCTCCAGCTGCTGACAGAGCTGTCTCTACTGCGCCTGCGCGCCCCGCTCCTGTCACAGATAGGGCGGATTCTAGGACGCTCAGCATTCTGGGTACCACACCTGTCATTAATGCTATTCTTTCAGCTGATCGGTTTTATTGCGCACATTTCATGACCTGGAATCGTCGTGAGTGTTTTCTTTTGCACCTGTCAGTGCCTGGGAGGATTGAGTCAGCTTCACTTTGCAGCCATGAGTTTCTGGTGTGAGAAAGTGGTGTTTAACTCAGTATATTTCAGTTTTTGGTCTGTGACTGTGGGTATTATTCAGTACCTGTTTGTTTCTGCTATTGCTATGTGAGTTTCACCACATATCTTTCAACAACTTGTATGTGAGCATCAGCTTTTGTCTATATCTATCAGTTTCTGAGAAGTGAGAAAGGGTTTGATTCTATCCCTATCAGTTTCTGTTACATGCATGTGTCTTTAATCTGCACCTCCTCTGAGCGTGTCTTCTTCTCTGTACTTGTAGGTGAATATGTGTTTTGCTTTGTATCTCTCAGTCTTTGAAGTGTGAGCCTGGGTTTGTACCTAATTTCCTTTGTACCTTGTAGTTGGGATATGAAAGAAAGATTTTTACACGTTACCTGCCAACTGCTGCTAAGTGACTGTGGGTTTCACACAGAATCTGTCAATTTCTTGTCTGGTAATGCGAAGTTTACAAAGTACCTGTCAGTTTCTAGTCTAGGACTGAGTTGGTTTTACTCTGTCCCCAGCATTCGCTGGTATGTTAGTGTGGGGTTTACATTGTACCTGTCAGTTTCCTGTATGTGAGTGTTGATTTCACTCTGAAAAGAATCATAGATCATAGAATAGTTACAGAACAAAAGGAAGCCATTCAGCTCATTGTGCTTGTGCTGCTTCTCTGCACGAGCAACTCAGCTCATGCCACAGACTCATGTATTCCATGAAAACATGCAATTGTTTTCACTTCAGATAACTTTCTTATACCATTTTGAAGCCATTGTTGAATCAGCCTCCATCAAACTCTCAAACAGTGCATATCAGATCTTAACCACTCGCTGTGCAAAAGAAGTTTTTCCTCATGTTGCCTTTGGTTCTTTTGCCATTCACCTGAAATCAGTGTCCTCTGGTTACAGAGCCGTGAATAATATTCCCCATTGCTTTCTCAGCACTGATGGATTGTGAAGCAGGAGACAGCCAGAAGTCCCACTGAGCTGCACTGACCCCGAGCTGGGAATGAAATGAGATGAAGTTCAATCTTTCACAGCGAGATGCTGCAGAGAGATAAGAGTCCCGAATCAAAGTGAGACTTTCTCATACTTTTGCTGAATTTCATTTCAAACACTCCTTGTACTCTCTGCTAATGAAGCCTTAAAAAAGGAAAAACAAAATGGCACTCCAACTCACAACCCTGAAATTAAAAGTTTAATGTTTGACTGACTGAACTGTCACTTCTACTCGGTCTCTTATTGGATGGATGCAACTGTATTCTTCAACGCAGGGGTGGCATTCAAATCCTCCCATGGGTCCACATGTCAGACTGAGTTCCATGTTGTCGACTCAAGCCAAGGAAATCTGCTCAGTTCCAAAACTATCAGTGAGCTGAAGCTCATTACGATCATCATCATCAGAGGTCACAACTACCTGGTGAAAGAAGACACTCTGAAGAAGGATCCACAATTATTCAAAGGCATCGACAAAGTAAAAAATGAGAAAATCGATGAGTCAATGCAAGCCAAACAACAGAAACACTGAAGAATTCCATTCCATTCCAGTCCAGAACCCAGTCCTGTTGTTTTTAGAGTCAGGTCACAATTACTGCAACAACTTTATGTTCCCACTTGGTTATCTGCACATTTAGTTCATCAAGCTGTTTGAATCCAGCTCTCTGGTCCTCACGCAGGCTCCATATGGAAATCAATTCTGCCTTCTGCAAGACCTTAAATTAAAAATACCAAAGTTGAAGGGCTTGTGCAGGATTTGAACCCAAGATCTCTCACACATTAATTAAACACTCACTCTAAGCAAGAATCATACCCCAAGATCAACATGCCACTGATATCAGTACTTCCTTTTAGCTCCGGTGGAATTTCACTGGCAGCCAAAGCCGATCATCCATTTTTTTTTTCAGAGCAAAGCAACATCTTGCAAATTCTGAAATAAAAACAGAAAGTGTTGGAAATGTTCAGAAACTCTGGCAGCATCTGTGGAGAGAGAAACAGAGTTAACCTTTCAGGGCGTTTACCTTTTGTTTGAGCCATCCTTTCACACTGCTTCTGTCCACCCAATCTCACTTTCTATTTTATCTAGATTCCACCCACTCACTACCTAAATACATTTATCATGAATTCCTCATATCTTTTAATAATGACAATTTTATATTTCTGGCCTTTGCTTTGGACTCCACCACAAGTGGAATCATGTCTCCATCAACCCAATCAAACCCATTCACTATTTCCTCACATTGCAATGTTTCTTTCACCCTGACAGACGATGGAGTTTCTGCTGCTTGATTGCAGTTCTTGCTTCCTGCCAGTAGATGTCACCTCACTCCAGTGCAGTGAAGGTTACAAATCTGAGAGCACACAACAAGAAGTAATTGTTCACGTGACAGTGAACAGGTCACTCAATTCCTGCACACTCTTTAGAACTGTGCCATTAATTATATATTGCCTCTCCCTATTCCTTCTGCTAAAATGCATCACCTCACACTAGTCACTATTAAATTCCATCTGCACCTGTCTGCCCATTCTGCTAGCCCATCACTGTCTTGTTGCAGGTGGTTCATTTCATCCTCACTGTTTGCCACTTCTCCAAGTTCTCACTTTCAGCTAGCAAATGTCAGCAATCTGTGATGCAGTGCAGTTTACAGATCAGACCGTCAGTCACAACATGCAATAATTGTTCAGCTTATGTTGGACAGGTGGAACTTAGAAATATTGGGAATGGAGACAAAGAACAAAGAACAAAGAAAATTACAGAACAGGAACAGGCCCTTCGGCCCTCCAAGCCTGCGCCGATCCAGATCCTCTTTCTTAACATGTCGCCTATTTTCTAAGGGTCTGTATCTCTTTGCTTCCTGCCCATTCATGTATCTGTCTAGATACATCTTAAAAGACGCTATCGTGCCCGCGTCTACCACTTCCGCTGGCAACGTGTTCCAGGCACCCACCACCCTCTGCGTAAAGAACTTTCCACGCATATCCCCCCTAAACTTTTCCCCTCTCACTTTGAACTCGTGACCCCTAATAATTGAATCCCCCACTCTGGGAAAAAGCTTCTTGCTATCCACCCTGTCTTTACCTCTCATGATTTTGTACTGCAGAAGGCAGTGGAGGCCAAGTCATTAAATATATTCAAGAAGGAGATAGATATATTTCTTAATACAAAAGGGATCAAGGGATATGGGGAGAAAGCGGGAAGAGGGTACTGAATTATACGATCAGACTTGATCATTTTTGAATGGCAGAGCAGGGCCGAATGGCCTACTCCTGCTCCAATTTTTCTATGTTTTCTGCGATGACTGACTTAATCATTGGTTCCAGCATCTTCTCAATGGCAGACATTAGGCTAACAGGCCTATCGTTGCCTGCTTTCCCTTTCCTGCTTTCTTGAACAGGGACATTACATTTGCAGTTTAATATCCACTGGAACTGTTGCAGGATCTAGGGAATTTAAGAAGATTACAACCAATGCATCCACTATCTATGCAGACACTTCTTTTAAACCTTAGAATGTAGGCCATCAGATCCAGGGGACTTGTCAACCTTTAGTCCCATTAGTTTTCCAAAAACATGTTTTTCTCGCGTTGGTGATGTTTTAAGTTCCCCCCTCCTTACTCCCCTTGATTTTCTACTATTCTTGGGATGTTTTTTGTGTCTACTTCTGTGAAGACAGATGAAAAATTCTTGTTCAGAGTATCTGCCATTTCCTTGCTTCTCTTGGATCAATCGTTCAACGGAAACCGACAGCTGCTGTTTAAAATGTTTCCTTGACACTACTCACCTGGCGCCAGCAATAGGTGTTGTTTGCATAACTGTCCCCATCCCTACTGTCTGGCTCTGTTCCCTCTCTTCACTGCTCAATAACAACACAGTGTGAAACTGGAGCTAAACCATGAACATGCATTACAGGTTTGAGGAGAGAAAACAACAATGATTTTCAACAGCAGCTTCTTCCTGCTCTGTCTCCGTTACCTTGTCCACAAACAGCCTGAGAAAGGCTTCTCCTTCCGCGCTCACTCCATGTTCCTGCTCCACTCCGCCTCTTGCAAACAGCCCCCAACTCCCCCTGAACTTGCTCCGTCGTCAATGCTGATCTCTGAGCCCCTCTGCGGACGGGCTCACAAAGCAATGTGCTGCTGGAAGGAGATTGCTGTTTACTCACTTACCCCGGGGCTCTAAGTCTCCATTCCCGTCTGTTTCAAACAAACTTCTTCTGCTCACTAATTAAATGACGCAGAAGGACACGGCTGGAGGAGGCGCATCGCGCATGCGCTTCTTTCCCCACTCATTTACAAAAAAAAAAATTGGAATAAAAGCAAAATACTGCGGATGCTGGAAATCTGAAATAAAAACAAGAAATGCTGGAACCACTCAGCAGGTCTGGCAGTATCTGTGAAAAGTGAAGCAGAGTTAACGTTTCGGGTCAGTGACCCTTCATCGGAACTGACAAAAATAAACTGGAACTTTCCCCAGTTCAGTTTTCTCCGAGTTTGAGCAAAGGAACTGGGGCTGTGGGGAAAGGTCAGAAAACGTTTCAAGCTGGGGGATTCCCCCTTTCTGAAGCTCAGTTTGAGATCATTCCCTGCAGTGTGTTTGCTCTTCATTCACCCGTCTTCTCAAAGCAATTCTCCGAGGGAGTCGCTGTGTTTGCTGCGATCGCGCAGGAGTTAATATCTGACAGTAACAGTCCCAGATTAATGTCATCACATTGAAACTGTCCTTCACTGACAGTCATATCGAACGGTGTGAGCTGAGATTATAGAGATCAACAGGGCCAAGAGCGTTAAATTTGGAACATTGTTCACCTCACTCTCTAACTGTTACCCAGAGTCTAGGAATAATAATGTGTCTGTTTCTGATACAATGTCAGTTAGAGATGAGACTGCACCGTCTGTCTCCCACGGATCTTTCAAGATAAAATGAGGCTTCCAGGTCAGCCTGTAACTGCTGATGGGGATCTCTCTCTCTCTCTCACTTATTCACTTTCAGCTCTGTCTCTAGTGCTCCATAAAAACGTGGGATCCAGTTATTGGGTGTGATATGGACACACTAATAGAAAATGCACTATTGACACTCCCTCTCTAATGCTGTACATATGTTTGGGATACCATTATTTAGGATGATATGTATGCACTTTATTGTGTTACTAATACTGTCTCTGATGATACATAAGAATGTGTAATACAGTGTGATATGGACACACTGTTACGAATGGTCGGACTGATTCTCTCTCTCTCTGTGGTGCTGGATATGAAAAGGGGATAATGTTAGTGAGCATGATAGAATCATAGAATCATAGAAGGTTTAAGGCAGAGAAAGAGACCACTTGGCCCATCATCGTATGCGGCAGCCGAAAAACAGTGAACGTAAAGGAATGGCAGGGGGCCTTCAACCTCGAGAGTCCACCTCCTGTGCTATGTGGGAGCTCCTGGATGCTTCCCGTGTCCTGGAGAACCATTTGGCGGTCATCACCTCGTAGCAGATGTAATGTACAACAAAACTCCTCTCTCGTTGATTGACGTCTATGCCCCGGTTCAATGCAGCGAGCAGCTGACCGTCTTCCAGCATCTCCCACTGCTGCTGGCGACATCCAGGCCGGTCATCCTAGGCGGTGACTTCAACGGCATCATCGATGCACCTGGATGATCCGGCAGAGACGACAGCAAACTGGATGCTATGTCCAGATCCTTAATAGAAACAGTAAAAGATGCCAAACAGCACGACGTCTTCAGCAAACCTGCAGACAGAGCGCAGCATAGATACACATGGTCAAGAACGGACGGGTCTGCCCATTCCAGGATTGACTTCCTATTTGTGTCCCGTGTTTTCACGGTCAGATCCACCGACGTCAAGCCGCTGTTCTTCTCCAAGCATTGCCTTTTACTGGCTGACTTTCACTGACAGGATGACCAGCGGGTTGGCAGGGGGACATGGAAGCTCAATGCTACACTGCTAACCCCAGAGAATGTTGAGGAACTCAAAAGGGATTACAAAGGTTGGAGGAACGTGAAACCCCACCTTTGAGTCTCCAGTTCAGTGGTGGGAAGCGATCAAGGAGAACATCAAGAGGTTCTTTATCTTCAAAGGGGTTCAGAGGGCGAGAGAGATAGACAGATGGAAATGTCACGACTCCAGAAAAGTATGCAAAATCTGCTCTGGCTTCAGTCGATGGGGGTCAAGGTCAAGGAGGACCTTCATGAGGTGAAGAGCCAGCAGGCCTCGCTCTTTGCCACGGAGGCCTACAAGATCATCTTCCAGTCCAGAGTCCGCTCCATTGAGCAGGATGAGATGTGCTTGTGTTACTTCTTCTAAAAGGTACACAGAGAGAGCTCTGTTATCAGCAGCCTGCAGGAAGAGGATGGCTCGGTAATGTCTTCGCAGTCCGACATACTAAGGATCAGCAAATCCTTTTGTGCTGGGCTGTATGACGCGAAGCCCACAGACAGCAGAGCCTCCCAGTCCTTACTGTCATCTATCACAGAGGTCTTAGATGACAGCAGGAGGGAGAGACTGGACAAACCGCTAATTCTGGATGAGCTGACTAAGGCCATCAAATCCTTCGAGATAAGTAAAACTCCTGGAAGCGACGGCTTACCGGTTGAGTTGTATTTGGTCCTGTGGGACTGGGTCGGCCCGGACCTGCTGGAAGTATACGACAGTATGCTCCTAGCCGGCAGCATGTCAGAATCCATGAGGAAAGGCATCATCACCCTCATCTACAAGGGGAAGGGGAGAGGGCAGAAATCAGAAATTGGCGGCCCATCTCACTGCTTAATGTAGACTACAAGATACTGTCAAAAGTCATAGCCAGTCGAGTCAAGTCTGCTTTGGAGTTGGTGATCCACCCTGATCAGACCTGTACTTTACCAACTCAGGGACACGATCACCCACATTCGGGACAGGAGGGCGGACACCTGCCTCATCAGCCTGGACCAGGAGAAGGCTTTTGACAGGATATCGCACACCTACATGATGGACGTACTTTCGAAAATGGGGTTTGGGAAGGGAATCTGCAATTGAATCAAACTGCTCTACACAAACATCAGTAGCACAGTCTCAATCAATGGGTGGGAATCAGAAAGTTTCCCGATCCAATCTGGAGTCAGACAGGGTTGTCCTCTCTCCCCTGTCTTGTTTATTTGCTGTATTGAACCCTTTGCTGAGTCTATTAGGAAGGATGCGAGCATAAGAGGGGTGACAATCCCAGACAGTGGAGGCACTCAGGTTAAAACCTCCCTGGACATGGATGACGTCGCAGCCTTCTGCTCGAACCCGCTGTCTGTGCGCAGACTGATGAGCATCTGCGACCAGTTCGCACTGGCCTTGGGAGCCAACGTTAACCACGGCAAGAGAGAGGCCATGTTCTTTGGGAACTGGGCTGACCGATCCTTTGTCCCCTTCACCGTCAGGTCAGACTACCTGAAGGTGCTGGGGATATGGTTCTGAAGGGCCGCGGCATGCACCATAACCTGGAAGGAGCGAGTAGCCAGGGTACAACACAAGCTGAGCATGTGGGAGCAGCAACTCTCTCCATTATGGGTAAGAACCTGGTCCTCAGGTGCGAGGCGCTCACGTTGTTGCTGTAAGTGGCACAGGTCTGGCCCATACCCCATTCCTGCGCTGTGGCGATCACCCGAGTCATTTTCCGCTTCATCTCTGGATCCAAAATGGACCGGGTCCAAAGGGACATGATGTTCAAACCTCTGGATAAGGGTGGGCATAATGTACCCAATATCACCCTCATCCTGATGACTACCTTCGTGTGCAGCTGCATCAAGCTGTGTGCAGATCCCCAATACGCTAACACCAATTGTCACTACGTGCTGAGATTCTCTCTGTCCCCAGTGTTGTGAAGGAAGGACCTGGTCGCATTGCCGTGGAACGCTCCATCTAGTTGGACTGTGCCGTCCCACCAATCATTCGTGGAACAGTTTCTGCGGAAAACACCTTTGACCACCAATCCATCAGGCAGTGGTCTGCACGGAATGTCCTCAAGGCCCTACGGGAAAAGGAGATGGTGGATGCTGTCGGATGGTTACCCGAGCAGACTGCCAAATCATTTGGCGGAATGCCTCATGACCAGAACTTTCCAACAAGCACCAAGGTGTAGCTTGGCTGGTGGTGAGAAGAGCCCTCCCCGTCAGATCCTTCCTGCACGCCCGAAGTCTCACCCCCTCCGCACAATGCCCTCGAAGTGTCTGCGGAGGGGATGAGATGGTTGCCCAGCTTCTTCTGGAATGTGTCTTTGCAAAGCAGGTGTGGAAAGAGATGCATTGGTTTTTGTCGAGGTTCATCCCAAGCAGCTCTGCAACACAGGAGTCTGTGCTCTACGGGCTGTCCCAAGGGACACACACCGAGATAACCACAACTGCTGCTGGAGGACTATCAATTCGGTGAAAGACACTCTTTGGTCTGCCCAAAACTTGGTGGTCTTCCAGCGCAAAGAGTTGTCCACCACCGAATGTTGCAGACTGGCACACTCGAAGGTCCAGGACTACGTGTTGAGGGACGCACTAAAGCTTGGGGCAGCCACAGCAAAGGCTCAATGGGGAAAGACCACCATGTAAGCTCCCCCCACCAAGCTGAACTGAGGGGCTGGATCCATGGAAAACCCCCACAAACTGTAGCGGGAAAATTTTCGTTTGCCATAAAATGTATATGGCATGAAAAATGAAATGGAAGGGTTGTGAGGCAACTCACTCCTGCATTGAAGGAAACTGACCTCCTTTGCACTGTTTGTATTTTGTGACTTGGTGCTGTTTGGAACTGTTTTGCAATGTATTTTTTACAGATCTTTATGAATAAAGTATATTTTGGAAATAAAAAAAACATTTGTGCAAGTAAGTGTTGTCAATTGCGGCTGCTTGAGCTCTGGGTTTGGAACTTGAGCAGCAGCTGGAGACACTGCTGTGCATTCATGAGGAGAGTTACATGGAAAGCATGTTCATGATTAGAGAGAGATTCGAGATACAGCACTGAAACAGGCCCTTCGGCCCACCGAGTCTGTGCCGAACATCAACCACCCATTTATACTAATCCTACACTAATCCCATATTCCTACCAAACATCCCCACCTGTCCCTACATTCCCTGCCACCTACCTATACTAGTGACAATTTATAATGGCCAATTTACCTATCAACCTGCAAGTCTTTTGGCTTGTGGGAGGAAACCGGAGCACCCGGAGAAAACCCACGCAGACACAGGGAGAACTTACAAACTCCACACAGGCAGTACCCGGAATCGAACCAGGGCCCCTGGAGTTGTTAGGCTGCGGTGCTAACCACTGCGCCACTGTGCCGCCCACAGTGGTCACCCCACAGCTTAAGAGTACGCAGGGAGAGAGGGAATGGGTGACCACAAGGCAGTCAAAAAGAATCAGGCAGGAAGTGCAGGACACCCCGAGTGCATCTCACTCTCCAACAGGTATTCAGTTCTGAATACGGAGGACAGTGATGCTTCACCAGGGGAGTGCAGCCAGATCCAAGTCCATGGCACCATGGGTGACTCAGCTGCAAAGGTGGGTACAGGGAAGATTGGAAAAGCCATGGTGATAGATGATTCAATAGTGAAGGGAACAATCAGCTATTTCTGTGGCCACAGACGTGAATCCAGGAATGGTGTGTTGCCTCCCTGGTGCCAGGGTCAAGGATGTCATTGAGCAGTTACAGAGCATCCTGAAGGGGGAGGGTGAACAGCCAGCATTTGTGGTCCACATCGGAACCAACAACATCGGTAGAAATAAGGATGTTGTCCTGCAGTCAGAATTTATGAAGCTAGGTAAGAAATTAGCAAGCAGGGCATCAAAAGTAGTAATCTCCGGATTATTCCCAGTGCCACGTGCAAGTGAGTACAGGAATAAAAGGATAAGACAGATGAACGTGTGTCTGGAAAGATGGTGCAGGAGGGAGGGCTTTAGATTCTTGGGACAGGTCACACGGATTGCAGTTGAACAGAGCCTGGACAGAGTTCCTTGCGGGACATTTTGCTGGTGCTGTTGGCGAGGGTTGAAACTCATTTAGCAGGGGGATGGGAACCGGAAGGCATGGAAGGCAGAAAATTAATGGATGAGTCTGGAAGAAAGAGGAAACAAAGGTTAGAAAATTTAAAAAGAGTTTGGCAGTGCTCAAGCATATCTTTTTCAATGCAAGGAGTATAGAAAATAAAGCAGATGAGCTGAGGGCACAAATAGACATGTGGCAGTATGATATCACAGCTATTACAGAAACATGGCTTAAAGAGGGACAGGAATCGCAGCTCAACATTCCTGGTTACAGGGTTTTCAGATGTGATAGGGAGGGGGATAAGAAAGGAGAGGGGGTGGCAGTTTTGCTCAAAGTAACTATTACAGCTGTGAAGACGGATGATATGTTGGAAGGTTTATCAAATGAGGCCGTATAGATTGAGCTGAGGAACAAAAAAGGGGCAATCACACTGCTGAGAGTGTGCTATAGACCCCCAAACAGGAGATAGAAGAGCAGATATGTAGGCAAATCTCTGAGAAGTGCAAAAACAATAGAGCAGTAATAGTAGGGGATTTTAACCACCCCAACATGAACTGGGATACTTTTAGTGTGAAATAAATTGAGGGAGCAGAATTCTTGAGGTGCATTCAGGAGAACTTATTTAGCCAATATGTAGCAAGTCCAACAAGAGAGGGTGCAGTTTTAGATGTAGTTTTAGGAAATGAAGATAGGCAGGTGGAAGGAGTGGCAGTGGGAGAGCATTTTGGTGGTAGTGATCATAATTCAGTCAGTTTTAACATAATTATGTAAAGGACAAGGATAGAACAGGTGTTTAAGTTCTCAGTTGGGGCAAGGACAACTTTACTAAGCTGAGGAGTGAGTTAGCAAAGGTGGACTGGAAACAGCTACTTGAAGGTAAATCAATGTCAGAGCAGTGGGAAGCACTCAAAGGGGAGATTCCAGGGGTTCAGAGTCAATATGTTCCCACAAAGAAAAAGGGTGGGAAGGCCAAATCTAGAGCCCCATGGATCTTATAAGGTAGTATTATAAGGCAGTAACGGAAAGCTTATGCCCGACTCAGAGAACTCAATACTACTGAAAGCCGAGAGGTGTATCGAATGTGGAGGGGGGAAATCAACATTGAAATTAGGAAAGCTAAGAGAGGGCATGAAAGAATATTGGCAATCAAAATCAAGGTTCGCACAAAGATGTTTTATCAAAACATTAACAGAAAAAGGAGAACTATGGAAAGAGTAGGGCCCATAAAAGATCATGAAGGTAACCTGTGTGTATGGGCAGAAGATGTTGGCACTGTTCTTAATAAATACTTTGCATCTGTCTTCACAAAAGAGGGTGATGATGCAGATATTGGAGTTAAGGAAGAAGGGTATGAAGTATTGGATGTGATCAATAGAGGGAGAGAGGACATATTAGTGACAGGACATACAAATAGCATATTTGTAAGTTGATAAATCACTAGGGATGGATGCAATGTACCCCACGCTGTTAAAAGAAGCAAGAGAGGAAACAGCGGAAGGTTTGACCATCGTTTTCCAGACCTCACTGGATACAGGTGTGATGCTGGACGATTGGAAGACTGCGAACATTGTACCTCTGTTTAAAAAGGGAGTGAGGGATAGACCGAATAATTACAGGACAGTCAGTCTAACCTCAGTAGTGGGCAAATTATTGGAATCTATTCTGAGTGACAGGATAAAATGTCACTTAGAAAGGCACAGATTAATCAAGGATAGTCAGCATGGATTTGTTAAGGGAAGATCTTGTCTGCCCAACTTGATTGAAATTTTGAAGAATTAACAAGGAAAATAGATAAGGGTAGTGCAGTTGATGTAGTCTACATGGATGTAAATGTAGGGGGCATGATCAAGAAGTTTGCAGATGACAGAAAGATTGGCTGTTTGATAAATAGCAAGGAGGATAGCTGCAGGCTGCAGGAAGATCTTCATGGTCTGGTCAGATGCACAGAAAAATGACAAATGGAATTCAATCCAGAGAAGTGTGAGGTGATGCATTTGGGGAGGTCAAACAGGGCAAAGGAATACACGATTAACAGGAAAATGCTGAGAGGTGTAGAGAAAGTGAGGTACCTTGGAGTAAATGTCCACAGATCCCTGAAGGTCGCAGGACATGTCGATAAGGTGGTAAGAAGACAATATGGAATCCTTTCCTTTATTAGCTGAGGTATAGAATATAAGAGCATGGAGGTTATGCTGGAACTGTATAAATCATTAGTCAGGCCACAACTTGAGTACTGTGTGCAGTTCTGATCACCTCATTACAGAAAGGATGTAATTGCACGAGAGAGGGTACAGAGGAGATTTACGAGGATGTTGCCGGGACCGGAAAAATGCAGCTTTGAGGAAAGATTGGATAGGCTGGGGCTATTCTCCTTGGCACAGAGAAGACTGAGGGGAGATCTGACTGGCATGTACAAAATTTGTGGAGTCTGGATAGAATTGAAGTGAAGGGCCTGTTTACCTTCGCAAAGAGATCAGTGACTCGGGGAATAGATTCAAAGTGATTGGCAGAAAGATCACAGGGGAGATGAGGAAAATACTTTTTAGCCAGAGGGTGGTGGGGGTCTGGTGGAATTGATACTGTATTTTAGTTTCGTATTGCATCACTTTTTAGAATGGTATGTAATGTTTCTATCAATCTACACTGATGGAATTGATTCTGTCTCTTTCAATTTCACAGTGTGGGCGAGGTCTGAACTGGTATCTAATTTGTTTCTCAGCTTACAATATCTTTCAGCACCTTTGAAACATTCACTGCAATGAATGTTGTACTTGTATGCAACTTGTATTTCAGGGTACACTATGGGGATGTTTAAACATCCTTTACAATGAATGGGTGTGAGCTTTGGGTATGATATTTAATTTAAATCTCAGGGTACATCACTAGGTTAGATTCTGTGCCATTCAATCAGTAGCGTGTGCCAATTCTATCTGATATTTAATTGCTAGCTCAGTCTGCATTAAATTTGACAGGCAGAGAGATCTGGGCGTACAGGACCACATGTCACTGAAAGTGGCAACGCAGGTGGATAAGGTAGTCAAGAACATATGGCATGCTTTCCTTCATCGGTCGGGGCATAGAGTATAAAATAGGCAAGTCATGCTGCAGCTGTACAGAACTTTAGTTAGGCCACACTTAGAATATTGCATGCAATTCTGGTCGCGACACAACCAGAAGGACGTGGAGGCTTTGGAGAGGGTACAGAAGAGGTTTACCAGGATGTTGCCTGGTCTGGAGGGCATTAGCTATGAGGAGAGGTTGGATAAACTCGGGTTGTTTTCACTGGAACGACGGAGGTGGAGGGGCGACATGATAGAGGTTGACAAAGATATGAGCGGCATGGACAGAGTGGATAGTCAGAATCTTTCTCCCTGGGTGGAAGAGTCAGTTACTAGGGGACATAGGTTTAAGGTGCGAGGGGCAAAGTTGAGAGGGATGTGCGAGGCAAGTTCTTTACACAGAGGGTGGTGAGTGCCTGGAACTTGCAGCCGGGGGAAGTGGTGGAAGCAGGTACGATAGCGACGTTTAAGAGGCATCTTGACAAATACATGAATAGGATGGGAAAAGAGGGATACGGACCCTGGAAGTGCAGAAGGTTTTAGTTTAGGCAGGCATCAAGATCGGCGCAGGCTTGGAGGGCCGAATGGCCTGTTCCTGTGCTGTACTGTTCTTTGTTAGATTGACACATTGCATTTCAATCTGCTAGTGGGTGTGATTTTGACCTGGGATTGAAGTATCTGACTGTCAGTGGGACTCAATCGGGGTGAAATGGAAAAAACTTCTTTCTCTCCTGCTTTGTTTGGTTGTTGGATTGAAAATGTGTTTCTGGAACTTGGGATCAATGTGAGCCTGACTATTTCTGCAATCTGAGACCAGGGAACTGATGAACTATCTGTACCTCTGCACTCTGAGTGATAATGTACCTACTGTGTGTGAGAGGAGTTGGCTGCACTGTTCCTTGTGCCTCGAGTGCAGCAACCATCACATTCATCACAATATCTTCAAGTATTTGCCTGTATGAAGAAAAAAATATTTCTGATAACTCAAGAACAGATGCGGTGCATAATATCAAAGAGGTCAATTTAATTTCTCAATCAATAATCATTAAGAACATCCACAAATAAAAACCGGTGTCATTATCTGCCTCCACTGAAGTACTGAAGCTCCCAGCTCCTGCATCGCAAGTGTTCTGGGCAGATCCATCGAGACAAAACACTGCACTGGGATCGTCCCAACTGCTCTATGCTCTACATATATTTCCAGCCATCCTGCTTCACATGCAAAAAAATTTTTTAAATGAAGCCCGATATGTATATCCCTCGATTCCTTTCTCCACATACAATTGTTCATTTGTTCCACCTCCCCTTCAGTGCATCGATACTATTCACCCCAACCTCTCCCTGTGATAACAAATTCCAGATTCGAACCATTCACTGCGTAAATACATTTTTCATGAATTCCTCATTGGTTTTATGAATGACGATTTTATATTTTGGCTCTTGTTTCAGATGCCACCACAAGTGGAAGCATGTCCCCATGTACTCTATAAAAGCCCTTCACTATTTCCTCACTTTTTTCATTTGTTAGTGTGATGTAGGCATCACTGGCTGTGCCAGCATTTGTTGCCCAATCCAAATTGCCCTTGACAAATTGGTGGTGAGCTGCCTTCTTGAGCCGCTGCAGTTCTTGAGATGTAGGAACACCAACAGTGCTGTTTGGAAGGGAGTTCCAGGATTTTTACCCAGCGACAATGAAGGAATGGCGATATCGTTCCAAGTCAGGAAGATCTGTGAATTGGAGGGGAATTTGCAAGTGGTAGTGTTCCCTTGCAACTGCTGCCCTTGTCCTCCTCAGTAGTCGAAGTTCCAGGTTTGGAAGATACTGTCAAAGGAGCTTTCGTGTGTTGCTGCAGTGCACCTTGTAGATGGTACGCGCTGCTGCCACTGTGCATCAGTGGTGAATGGGGTGATTGTTGAAGGTGGTGCTTGGGGGCAATCAAGCAGGCTACTTGAGTGTTGTTGGAGCTGCACTCACCCAGGCAAGTGGAGAGTATTCCATCATACTCCTGCATTGTGTCTTGTGAATGGTGGATAGGTTTGGGGAGACAGGAGGTAAGTTACTCACCACAGAGTTCCTAGCTTCTGACCTACTCTTGTAGCCACGGCATTTATGTGGCTGGTCCAGTTCAGTTTATGGTCAATGGTAACCCCCCCCCCCCCCCACACCCCCCGCCCCCAAATGTTGATGGTGGGGGATTCAGTGATGGTAATGCCACTGAACATCAAGAGGAGATGATTAGATTCTCTCTTGTTTGAGATGGTCATTGCCTGGCACTTATCTGACGCGAATGTTACTTGCCACTTATCAGCCTAAGCCTGGATGTTGTCCAGGTCTTGCTGCATCTGGGCACGGGCTGCTTCAGTAGCTGAGGAGTCATGAATGGTGCTGAACATTGCGCAATCATCAGTGAACATCCCCACTTTCGGCCTTGTGATGGAGGGAAGGTCATTGATGAAGCAGCTGAAGATGGTTGGGCCTAGAACACGAGCCTAAGGAATTCCAGCTGTAATGTCCTGAGACTGAGATGATTGACCTGAACAACCACAGCCATCTTCCTTAGTGCTAGGTATGACTCCAAACAGCAGAGGGTTTTGCCATGATTCCCATTTACACTAGTTTTGCTGGGGCTCCTTGGTGCCATTAATGGTCAAAGGTTGCCTTGATGTCAAGGGCAGTCACTCTCACCTCACAATGCCATGTTTCTTTAACTCTAAAATAAAAGCAAAATTCTGCAGATTCTGGAAATATGAAATTTAAAAAAACAAAAATGCTCAAAATACTCAACAGTTCAGGCAGCATATGTGGAGAGAGAAACAGAATTAACATTTCAGGTCTGTGTCCTTTCATCTTACAATATGTTTTATGTCCTGGTATGTAATGGTCAGGTTCATTCAGTTTGCAGTAATGGAATTAATAATGTGTCTTCCACTCTGACTATTTGTGAGATTTGTGGAGTGGTGTGTAACATGGAGCTCAGTCTGCAGTCTGGGTACATTATTGAGATTAACTCTGCACTTTACAATCAGGTAATGTTTGTCTGTTCCATCTGACATTGAATTTGTAGTTCAGGCTGCTCTCTTGTGAGAGTGACACAGTGCCTTGCAATCTGATAGTGGGTGTGATTTTGGACTGGGATTGATGTACCTACGTGTCAGTGGGACTGAGTTGTGGTGAAATGGAAACAAGTTCAATCTTTCCTGCTCTGTCTGACTGTTGCATTGACTGTTGGTCTCTGGAACTTGAGATCAGTGCCGGTCTGACTACTTCTGCTGGTGGTGATTGTGGAACTGATGTCTCTGCTCTCTGTGAGTGATACTGTACTTACTGTGTGTGAGGAGCTGGCTGCACTTCCTCGTGTCGAGGAATCACGACATTTATTCTGCTTCCATCAAGTATTTGCCTGCAGAAAGGAAATGTATTTATTATAATTCAGGAAGAGATGTGGTAGAAGATACAAAAGTGACCAAAACAATTTTTCAATTAATAATCATTATGAACAATCACAAAGGAAACCCAGCAATACAAACAGAGTCAGTGTCTGATTCCACTGCAGTCCTGCAGCCCCCAGCTACTGCATACCAGGGGCTTTGGCCATTTTACAACAATTAAATGACATCCAGAAACAATCCATTGGGCCATGAATGGGACTGACCGACGGAACAGGGACTTTTACACAGGTCAGATTTCCAGTTCCCGCTCCCATGGTCTAACCGTTCAAGTGAAACCAAACAGCCACTGTTTAAAATGTGTCCTTCACACTTCTCACCTGGTGCCGATAATAGATTCTCTTTGTGTAACTCCCCACATCCTGACTGTCCGCTTCTGTTCCCACACTTCACTGTCCAATAACAAGAAACTGTGGGAACAGGCTGGATCGCTCTCTTTGCGCTGGCACGGACATGATTGGCCGAATGGCCTCATTCTGTGCCGGAATTTTTCCATGTTTCTGTTTGCGGAATTGTTGCAGAAATCTGCGCCTGCGCTCCCCTCCCCCAGCACTGCCTGTGAGCGGAAGAAGATGGTTTAAAACAGCCGCCAATGGAGAGATCCCGGTCCCGGTGGAAGGGAGCAAACAGCAGCCTCGTTCCAGCAGCACATCGCTTTGGGAGCGTGTCCGCAGATAGACTCAGAGATCAGCATCGAGTCCGGGGCAAGTTCAGGGGCAGGCGGGGGCTGTTTGTTTGAGGCGGAGTGGAGCAGGAACTGGTCCCGGAACATGGAGTGAGTGGGGGAAGGGAGAGGCCATTCTCGGGTTGTGTGTGGACAAGGGGATGGAGACAGAATGGGAAGAAACTGTTACTGCAGTGCAGTCAAACAATGATAATATTTGTATGGCTAGGCTTCCTTTGTGGGCATTTATAATTATTATGAGAGATTAAATTCATTAAAATCCTGTATCTTCTGTCTCACCAGTATTTGAATTATAAACATTCTTTTGTTTAAACAGACAAATAATTGAATGAACCAAAATAAATGTGATGTTTCCTCCACCAAGTTACATGGAAGAGTGTCACCAGCTCCTTCTCACACACAGTCCGTCCATTATCACTCACAGAGTGCAGAGACACAGACAGGTCATCAGTTCCACAGTCTCCGACAGCAGAAACAGATCCAGAGACACATTTTCAATCCATCAATCAAATGGAGCATGAGAGACGCACGTTGTTTTCATGTCACCCCAACTCAGTATCACTGACAGGTAGATTCACAAATCCCAGTCCAAATTCTCACCCACTATCAAATTATCAGTGTGTCAATCCCACAATAGAGCAACCTCAGTTACAAATTAAATGCACATAGAACTGACACATGGTTGCTGTTTCAAAGTTACAGAAATAACCTCAATGAAGTGCTCCGAGATTCAAGTTAAATACCAGCCTAATATTTACACGGGTTTTGACTTTATTATCAGTATTAATTCCCATAATGTGTCCAGACATATACATTAGATACAAATCTCAAGTGCATAATCAGATTGCAGAGGTACAAACTCAGATTCCACTTTAAAACTCATCCGGATTGTGAAACTAAAAGATACAATATAAATTTGATTAGTATAGTTTGAGCTATAAATTACATACCAGTCCTAAAACCTCATATAGTGTCAGAAGGAAGATACTGTACAATTCCAGACTGAGCTCATTTTACATGCAACTCCAAGATTCTCACTCAGAGTTAGACTGAATGGCACTGATCAAATTGATGAGTACAGCCTGAGTTACACTTGCACATCAATCCTGTATCAGATTGTAGGATACATTATATTTCACTATTGTGTTCACAGTGACAGATAGTATTTAATACTGGGCAAAACCTCAAACAGGATTTATGTATCTACCTGTCTGCTTAAAACCTACCACATCAGTGGCCTGTTGCTGTGCTGAATTTTTATGTAGAATAAATCCAGACTTGCACCAGTCCCAGTGACGGAAGGTTATATAATGAATCCCACAATCACACAGAGTACCAGACACTGACAGTTAGAGAGTGATTTTGAAACACATGCTCAGTGCCAGATGCTGAAAGGTATAGGTTGATTACTGCACTCACTGACAGTACCTCAGCCTGAGTCATCTAAAGCAACCTAACACACAAATAGTAGCACTGAGAGATTGAGAAAGAGTCCAAACCTCAGAGTAACAGACACTGATAGACACAATCTGAAAACTGCACGCACATGGATACAGTATTGGCTAACTCACAAGAAACAGAGTGGGGATAATTGGGGAATTTTCAAATTGGCAAACTGTAACTAATGGAGTGCCACAGAGATCGGTGCTGGTGCCTCAATCTTTATGGTCTTTATTAATAACTTGCATGAAGGGACCGAGTGTAAATCCAAATTTATGGATGGTACAACGATAGGTAGGAAAGCAAGTTGTGAGAAGGACACAAAGTGTCTGCAAAGAGATATAGATAGGTTAAATCAGTGGGCAAAAGTTTAGCAGATGGAGTATAATATGGGAAAATGTAAGATTGTCTACTTTGGCAGGAAGAATAGAAAAACAGAGTATTACCAAGGAATCTGTGTGTCCAGGTACATGAATTACAAAAAAGTTAGCATGCAGCTATAGCAAGTAATTAGGAAGGCAACTGGAATGTTGGCATTTTTAGAGAGGGGAATGGAGTTTAAAAGTAGGGAAGATTTGCTGTAACTGTACAGGGCATTAGTGACATCCCAACTAAAGTACTCCACACAGTTGTGGTCTCCTTACTTAAGGAGGGCTATACTTGCATTGGAATCAGTTCAGAGAAGGTTCACTCGGCTGATACTTGGGAAGTTGGATTGTCTTATGAGAAAAAGTTGAGCAGGTTGGGCCTATACTCACTGGAGTTTAGAAGATTGAGAGGTGATCTTATTGAAACCTATAAGATTCTCAGTGGGCTGGACAGGTAGATGCTGAGAGGATGTTTACCCTTGTGGGGGAATGTAGAATTAGGGACCACAGTTTCAAGATAAGTGGCCTCCCATTCAAGAAGGAGATGAGGAGGAATTTCTTCGCTCAGAGGGTTGTTCATCTTTGGAATTCTGTTCTCCAGAGGACTGTGGAGGCTGGGTCATTGAATATATGCAAGGCTGTGATAGACAGATTTTTGATCTACAAGGGAGTCAATGGTCATGGGCGCAGGCAGGAAAGTGGAGTCAAGGCCACAATCAGAACAACCCCGATCTTACTGAATGGCGGAGCAGGCTCGATGGGCCAAATGGCCATCTCCTGCTCCTATTTTGTATCTTTTTATCTTCTTACACACACACACACACACACACACACACACACACACTCAACCAGTGTGTGGCAGTGGATCCAGAATTAATCCCACTTTCGTACAAAATACCAGAGACTGAAAGGTACAGAATAAATCCCACAGATACATACAGTATGACTGACAGGTACAGAATGAATCCCATGCTCACACACAGCACCAGGGATTGAAAGATACATGTGATTCCCACCCTCACAGAACAATATCAGACTGAGTTACAGAATGATTTCCACATTCACATCGAGCACCACTGACTGCTAATTAATTCATCCCACGATCACACACACTACCAGAGGCCGACAGATACAGAATGTATTGCACACTTTCACAAAGTACCAGTGAGTGACAGGTACAGAACGAATCCCACATTCACAAACTGTACTAGAGAATGGCAGATCCAGTACCAATGACCAATTCAGAATGAACTCCAAATTTACACATGACACTAGAGATGGAGAGAATTAATTCCACATTCACACTCTGCGAGAGACTGATAGTTACAAAATGGATCCAGAACATGCAGACAGTGCCAGAGACTGACAGTTACAGAATGAAGTAAACACTCACATACAGTACCAGAAATGACAGAAATGGAATTGATACCACACATAAATGTGATACCAGAGATGGAGCATAAACAATGAATCACACACACACACAACAAGAACAGAGATAGAGTTATACAGAATGAATCACACAAACACACAACAAGAACAGAGATAGAGTTATACAGAATGAATCTCACGCTCATGTACAGGACAACAGATTAACAGGTAAACAATCACCCTCAAACACACATACATTACCAAGGGTCAGTTCAGAATGACTGCAAAACTCAAATAATGTGTTCGAGGTTGAAAGATGCAGATGAATACAAAACTCACACACAAGATACTCATCGATACAGCCTGAAAACTGCACTCAAACACAGTGCAAGGGACCGACAGATACTGAATGAATCCCACACTCATATTCAATACCAGAGACTGACAGATGCAGAATGGATGTCACACTAAACTTCTTCTTCGGAACTCCCTCAGGAATGAGGATGACCTTCTTCCACTCCAGGGTTGTGGTTCATTAGGCAAGTGAATAGTCCAATTCATGATCCACACACTCGGCCACAGGTGGGGCAGATGGTGCTTGGTGAGGTGGGTGAATGGGATTCTCCAATTTCCAAATACTCCTTCCACTCTTTGCATTTGGTTGCTTCCTGGGCATGTCGACGAATTTCAAACTGGCTGGCACCTTCGCGGATGCTTCTTCTCCATTTTGGGTGGTCTCCGGCAAGAGATGCCCATGAATCAGTGCAGATGTCAGGGCTTTTCAGGATGTCTTGAAGGAAATTGTTGTAATGTTTCCTCTGCCCTCCTGGTAGCTTCTTGCCCTGATTGAGTTCAGAGTAGAAAGCTTGTTTTGGGACTCTGGCGTCAGGCATAGGGATGATGTGGCCCGTCCAACATAACTGACTAGCCATGACCAGTGTCTCGATACTGGGGATGTTGGCCTGAGAGAGGACACTGATATTGCAGCGCCTGTCCTGCAACTGAATTTGCAGGATCTTGCGGAATCACCACCGGTGATATCTCTCCAGGGCTTTGAGATGTCTGCTGTACAGTATCCATGTTTCTGACACATACAGGAGGGCAGGTAACACTGCAGCCATGTCAACCATGAGCTTGGTGTCTGATTTAAGTTCTTTGTCATCAAACATTCTTTGCCTCAGAGGACTGAAGGCTATGCTGACACAGTAGACGTGATGCTGAGTGTCATTGTCGATATCTGCCCTTGGTGACAGGAGGTTCCCAAGGTATGAGCAGTGATCCACATTGCCCAGTGGTTCACCGTGGATCTTGATAGTCGAGGGGCAGTGTCGGGGAGCAGGCTGGTAGAGGACCTCTGTCTTCTGGATGTTTTGCTTAAGGCCAATTATTTCATACAGCTCCGTGATTGCATTGATCAGGGTTTGACGCTTGGCCTCTGAGTGTGCGCATACGCAGGCGTCGTCAGCATACTGCAGCTTGATGACAGAGGTTGGAGTGGCCTTACATCTGGACTGGAGGCAACATAGGTTAAATAGTTTCCCTCTCGTCCTGTAGAGTAGATCTACACATGCGACCTAAAGAACAGCTGATGGGCTGAAAGAACACTGGAACAACAAAAACGTGCTGACAGCCACGACATGTGAGGATTCTTCAGCACAGTCAAGACCATTTATGGCCCAAATTACCAAGGACCTACCCTACTGAGAGTAAAGAATGGAGTGACACTGATCAAGGTCAGAGAGGCAATCAGCACTCGTTGGAAGTAGCACTTTGAAGATCTCCTCAATCGCAACTCAGTCCTTGATGCAAGTGCCCTTGACCGCATTCCACAGCATGCTACCCACCGTGCTGTCAGCACAATCCCAGGCTGACAGAGATTGAAAAGGACATCTGACAGCTAAAAAACAATAAGGCCGCTGGCATAGATGGAATTCCCATCAAAATTCTAAAATCTGGCAGAGAAGCACTCTTGACACAAATGCGCGGTCTCATTTCCCTCATTTGGAAGGAGGAGAGTATGACAGGGGATCTCCGAGACACTGGAATAGTGATCATCTTTAAAGAAGGTGACAAGACTGACTGTGGTAACTACAGAGGGGTATCCCTGCTGTCCACAACAGGGAAGGCCATCACAAGAGTCCTTCTCAACTGCCTCCTCCCCGTGGCTGAAGAGCTCCTCCTGGAATCACAATGTGGATTCTGTCCATCAAGTAGCACAACGGACATGATCTTCACAGCAGGACAACTCCAAGAAAATGTGGGGAGCAGCAGCAACCTTTATACCTGGTTTTCTCTGACCTGACAAAGGCCTTCGACTCCACCAACCAGGAGGGATTATGGAACGTCCTCAAATTTGGCTGCCCAGAGAAATTCATCATCATCCTCTGACGACTGCATGATGACATGCAAGCTGTAATCCTTCCAACGGACCTACCACTGACCCAATCCCAATGCAAACTGGGGTCGAGCAAGGCTGTGTCATCGCACCAATGCTCTTTTCCATCATCCTTGCCACAACACTCCACCTCATCTCCTCATACTCACAGTACCAGAGACTGACAGATACAGAATGGATGTCACACTCACAGTACCAGAGACGAACAGATACAGAATGGATGTCACACGCACAGTACCAGAGACTGACAGATACAGAATGGATGTCACACTCACAGTACCAGAGACTAACAGATACAGAATGGATGTCACACTCACAGTCCTAGAGTCTGATAGATACAGAATGAATCCACACAGCACCGGAGACTTCTTTTCTTCTTCTTTGGCCTCCTTGTCTCGAGAGACAATGGGTAAGCGCCTGGAGCTTGTCAGTGGTTTGTGAAGCAGCACCTGGAGTGGCTATAAAGGCAAACTCTAGAGCGACAGACTCTTCCACAGGTGCTGCAGGTAAAATTGGTTGTCGGGGCTGTTACACAGTTGTCTCTCCCCTTGAGCCTCTGTCTTTTTTCCTGCCAACTGCTAAGTTTCTTCGACTCACCACACTTTAGCTCCGCATTTCTGGCTGTCCGCCAGCTCTGGCGATCACTGGCAACTGACTCCCACGACTTGTGATCAATGTCACAGGACTTCATGTCGTGTTTGCAAACGACTTTAAAGTGGAGACATGGACGGTCGGTGGTTCTGATACCAGTGACGAGGTTGTTGTACAATGTGTCCTTGGGGATCCTGCCATCTTTCATGCGGCTCACATGGCCAAGCCATCTCAAGCGCCGCTGGCTCCGTAGGCTGTATAGGCTGGGGATGTTGACCGCCTCAAGGACTTCTGTGTTGGAGATACGGTCCTGCCACCTGATGCCAAGGATTCTCCAGAGGCAGCAAAGATGGAATGTATTGAGACGTCGCTCTTGGCTGACATACGTTGTCCAGGCCTCGCTGCCGTAGAGCAAAGTACTGAGGACACAGGCTTGATATACTTGGACTTTTGTGTTCCGTGTCAGTGTGCCAATTCCCCACACTTACTTGGCCAGTCTGGACATAGCAGTGTTCTCGCACCTACACTGTTTGGGATCTTCTTCTCCCTGCTGCTCTCACATGCGTTCAAGTCTTCAGAAGAAGGAATTTTACTCTAAGATCAGATGGCAGTTTGTTCAACCTTGCCCGTCTAAGAGCGAAGACCAAAGTACAGAATGTCCACATCAGGGAACTCCTCTTTGCTGACGATGCTGCATTAACATCCCACACTGAACAGTGTCTGCAGAGACTCATTGACAGCATTGCGTCTGCCTCCAACGAATTTGGCCGAACCATCAGCCTCAAGAAAACGAACATCATGGGACAGGACATTATAAATACTCCATCCATCAATATGGGCGAACACGCTCTGGAAGTAGTTCAAGAGTTCACCTATCCAGGCTCAACTATCACCAGTAACCTGTCTCCCGATGCAGAAGTCAACAAGCACATGGGAAAGGCTTCCACTGCTATGTCCAGACTGGCCAAGAGAGTGTGGGAAAATGGCGCACTGACACGGAGCCAGAGACTGAGAGCTACCAAATTACATAACACACTCAAACACAGTAGCAGAGAGTAAAATAAACGGAATTAATTGCACACTCACATGCAATAGCAGAGACACAACGACACAGAATCAGTCAAAAAGTGTCCTCCCAACAACAGCCAGGACATTTCCAGGGAGCTTTACACAGGGAGGGGCTGTTTTACTATCAACTGGGACTGGAGAGAGTCTTTGTGAAATATACTTACGGATTGCAGTAAGGGTGTTTGTGATTGGTTGCAAATATTTATTCTGATTGGATGGCGGAAGACACCAATTAGGCAATTTCAATATAAAACCGTTTAGACATCACTCCCAATCACCCAATCACAATCTTTACTTTCCCCCATCCCTCATTAGCATAGAGCTGTGGGATTGTCTATTTAATCCGCACTCGGAAGGGGTTTGGTTTATTTCTGTGTCTGCAATTGGATCTGAAGATGGTTGAGGAGAAGAAGAAAGCAGCTGCGAAGAAGGGCGCCAAGAAAACTGTGAGAAAACCGTCAGCAAAGGGCGGCAAGAAGCGGAGAAAGTCGAGGAAGGAGAGTTACTCAATCTACAAAGTGATGAAGCAGGTTCACCCCGACACCGGCATCTCTTCCAAGGCCATGAGCATCATGAACTCGTTTGTGAACGATATTTTCGAGCGCATCGCGGGTGAGGCTTCCCGCCTGGCCCATTACAACAAGCGCAGCACCATCAGCTCCCGGGAGATCCAGACCGCCGTGCGCCTGCTGCTGCCCGGGGAGCTGGCCAAGCACGCCGTGTCGGAAGGGACAAAGGCGGTGACCAAGTACACCAGCTCCAAGTAAAACTGCACAATGGACTGAAAAACATCCCAAACACAACGGCTCTTTTAAGAGCCACCCACAATCTCTGAAAAAGCTACATCATCTCTATGGTATCAATTTGTTTTTTTCATGAAGAGTCTGGAACTTTCCAATTGCCTTTGTGATCTCTGTTTTAACCCCATGGATTCTGGGTGATTCACTTTCACTGTTGAGATCTTTGTGTCTCTACTTAATGCCGTGTAAATTAATTACTGATCACTGACCCCATGTTCGCTTTGATCTCGGACGCGCGTTCATTTTCGCTATTGTACTATTTCGTCAATCAGCTGACAGATCAGTTCTCAGTCACTTGTTTCCCTTGTTCAAGCTCGGCCTCAATAATCGATAAGTACATTTTCTAGAAACCCCGCTGTTGTAGGAAACCTCAGTCTCACATTTCAACTCCTGACAATAAAACACTTTCTCTCCGCTTTTGTCTCCCACAAATAGGTTAAATCTAGAATCAGTGATGCGGTATCTTGACAAAGATTGACCTGAAATGTGTCCGCTTCCAGAATGCTGTGAATGAGACTTTCTGCCGCCGCTTACAGACTGTTTCAAAAAGGACGGAGAATAGTCCGAGATCAAAGCGTACATGGGGTCAGTGATCAGTAATTAACTTACGCCGCATTATTAAGCAGAGACAGAAAGATCTGACGAAATCACCCAGAATCCATGGGGTTAAAAGAGATCAGAAAGGCAATTAGAAAGTTCCAGACTCTTCGTATAAAAAAACAAAACAAATCAAAACCAGAGAGATGATGTTGTAGCTTTTTCAGAGAGATTGTGGGTGGCTCTTAAAAGAGCCGTTGTGTTTGGGATGTTTTTCAGTCCATTGTGCAGTTTTACTTGGAGCTGGTGTACTTGGTCACCGCCTTTGTCCCTTCCGACACGGCGTGCTTGGCCAGCTCCCCGGGCAGCAGCAGGCGCACGGCGGTCTGGATCTCCCGGTAGCTGATGGTGCTGCGCTTGGTGTAATGGGCCAGGCGGGAAGCCTCACCCGCGATGCGCCCGAAAATATCGTTCACAAACGAGTTCATGATGCTCATGGCCTTGGAGGAGATGCCGGTGTCGGGGTGAACCTGCTTCATCACTTTGTAGATGTAGATGGAGTAACTCTCCTTCCTCGACTTTCTCCGCCTCTTACCGCCCTTTGCTGATGGTTTACTCACAGTTTTCTTGGCGCCCTTCTTCGCAGCTGCTTTCTTCTTCTCCTCAACCATCTTCAGTTTCAATTTCAGAAACAGAAATAAACCAAACCCCTTCCGAGTGCGGATTAAATAGACAATCCCACAGCTCGATGCTAATAAGGGATGGGGGAAAGTAAAGATTGTGATTGGGTGATTGGGAGTGATGTCACAATGGGTTAATATTGAAATACTATAATTGGTGTCCTTCACCATCCAATCACATTCAAACTTTGCAGCCAATCACAAACATTCGTACTGCAATCAGGAAGTATGTTTCACAAAGACTCTCTCCAGCTCCAGTTTACATTGAAAGAGCCGCTCGCTGTGTCAAGCTCTCTGGAAATGTTCTGCATGTTGTTGAAAGGACGCTTATTGATGATTCTGTGTCGTTGCTATTGCATGTGAGTGTGCAATTAATTCCATTTCTTTTATTCTCTGCTCCTGTGTTTGATTGCGTTCTGTCATTCAGCAGTTCTCAGTCTCTGGTGCTGTATGGATTTATTCCGTATTTATTTATTTCGCGATATATTATAAATTGTCCCTAGTATAGGTAGGTGGTAGGGAAACACAGGGACAGGTGGGGATGCGGTAGGAATATGGGATTAGTGTAGGATTAGTATAAAATGGGTGGTTGATGGTCGGCACAGACTCGGTGGGCCGAAGGGCCTGTTTCAGTGCTGTATCTCTAAACTAAACTAAAACAAATAGCACTGAAACAGGCCCTTCGTCCCACCGAGTCTGTGCCGACCAACAATCACCCATTTATACCAACCCTGCAGTAATCCCAACCTACACTAGGGGCAATTTACAATGACCAATTTACCTATCAACCTGCAAGTCTTTGGCGCTGGGAGGAAGCCGGAGCACCCGGCGAAAACCCACGCGGTCACAGGGAGAACTTGCAAACTCCGCACAGGCAGTACCCAGAATCGAACCCGGGTCCCTGAAGCTGTGAGGTTGCAGTGCTAACCACCGCACCACTGTATCTTTCAGACTCTGGTACTGTGTTTGAGTATGACATCCATTCTGTATCTGTCAGTCTCTGTTGCTGTGTTTGAGTGTGAGGAGTTGAGGCGGAGTGTTGCGGCGAGGAAGATGGAAAAGAGCGTTGGTGCGATGACAGAGACTTAGTTGACCCCAGTTTGCATTGGGATTGGGTCAGTGGTAGGTCCGTTGGGAAGGATTTCAGCTTGCATGTCATCATGCAGTCGTTGGAGGTTGGTGACGAATTTTTCCGGCAGCCAAATTTGAGGAAGACGTTCCATAATCCCTCCTGGTTGGTAGAGTCGAAGGCCTTTGTAAGGTCAGAGAAGACCAGGTAGAAAGGTTGCTGCTGCTCCCTACATTTTCTTGGCATTGTCTTGCTGTGAAGATCATGTCCACTGTGTCTCTTGATGGACAGAATCCACATTGTGATTCCAGTGGGAGAACTTCAGCCACGAGGAGGAGACAGTTGAGAAGGACTCTTGTGATGACCTTCCCTGTAGTGAACAGCTGGGATACCCCTCTGTCATTACCACAGTCGGTCTTGTCACCATTTTTGGTGATGATCACAATGACAGCATCTCAGAGATCCCTGGCATGCTCTTGTCCTTCCAGCTGAGGGAAATGAGACCATGTATTTGTGTTAAGTGTTCTTCTCTGTCGTATTTTAGATTTTCAGAGGGAATTCCATCTCTGCCGGTGGCCTTCATTTTTTTTTTTACCTGTTAGATTGCCTTTTCAATTTCTGTTGGGCTGGGATTGTGCTGACGTCATGGTGGGTAACATGCTGTGGAATGTGGCACTTGCATCAAGGACTGAGATGCGATTGAGAAGATCTTCAAAGTGCTACTTCCAACGAGTGCTGACTGCCTCTCTGACCTTGATCAGTGTCACTCCATTCTTTACTCTCAGTAGGGTAGGTCCTTGGTAATTTGGGCCATAAATGGTCTTGATGGTGCTGAAGAATCCACACATGTCGTGGCTGTCAGCAAGTTGCTGTATTTCCTGCACTCTTTCAGCCCATCAGCTGTTCTTTAGTTTGTGTAAGCAGATCTACTCTACAGGACGAGTGGGAAACTATTGAAACTACATTGCCTGCAGTCCTGAAGCAAGGCCACTCCAACATCTGTCATCGGGCTGCAATATGCTGACAATGCTTGCATATGCGCACACTCAGAGGCCAAGCTTCAAACCCTCATCGATGCATTCATGGAGGCGCATGAAAGAATTGGCTTGAAGCAAAACATCCGGAAATCTAAGGTCCTCTGCCAGCCTGCTCCCCGACACTGCCCCCGACTATTAAGATCCACGGCGAATCACTGGACAATGTGGATCACTGCTCATATCTTGGGAACCTCCTGTCACCAAGGGAAGATATCGACAATGACACTCAGGATCGCTTCCAGAAGGCCATGTGGCCCATAAATCCTGCTCTGCCATTCAATAAGATCATGCCTGTTCTGATTGAGGCCTTAATTCCACTTTCCTGCCTGTGCCCATTGACCAATGACTCCCTTGTACATCAAAAAATCTGTCTATCACAGCCTTGAACATATTCAATGACCCAGCCTCCACAGTCCTCTGGAGAACAGAATTCCAAAGATGAGCAACCCTCTGACAGAAGAAATTCCTCCTCATCTCTTTCTTGAATGGGAGACCACTTATCTTGAAACTGTGGCCCATAATTCTACATTCCCCCACAAGGAGAAACATCTTCCCAGCATCTACCTGTCCAGCCCACTGAGAATCTTATAGGTTTCAATAAGATCACCTCTCAATCTTCTAAACTCCAGTGAGTAGAGGCCCAATCTGCTCAACTTATTCTCACAAGTCAACCCTTCATCCCAGGAATCAGCCTAGTGAACATTCTTTGAACTGATTCCAATACAAGTATATCCCTCCTTAAGTAAGGAGACCAAAACTGTTTGGAGTACTTTAGTTGGGATGCCACTAATGCCCTGTACAGTTACAGCAAAACTTCCCTACTTTTATACTCCATTCCCCTTGCGAAAAATTCCAACATTCCATTTGCATTCCTAATTACTTGCTATACCTTCATGCTAACGTTTCTGTAATTCATGTACCTGGCACCCAGATCCCTCAGTACAGCAGCATTCTGCAGTCTCTCTATGTAAGTAATATTCTGTTTTTCTATTCTTCCTGCCAAAGTAGACAATCTCACATTTTCCTATATTATACTCCATCTGCCAAACTTTTGCCCACTGACTTAACCTATCTATATCTCTTTGCAGACACTTTATGTTCTCCTCACGACTTTCTTTCCTACCTATCTTTGTACCACCCATAAATTTGGCAACGGTACACTCAGTGCCTTCATGCAATTATTAATATAGACCATAAATAGTTGAGGCACCAGCACTGATCCCTGTGACATTCCATTAGTTACAGTTTTCCAATCTGAAAATGCCCCATTTGTCCCCACTCTCTGTTTCCTGTGAGTTAGCCAATCTTATATCCATGTGTGTGTAGTTTTCAGTTTGTATCTATCAGTGTCTGGTACTCTATGTGAGTTTTGGACTCTTTCTTACTCTCTCACTGCTATTTTTTGTGTGTTAGGTTGCTTTAGATGACTCAGGCTGAAGTACTGTGAGTGAGTGCAGTAATCAACCTATATCTTTCAGCATCTGGCACTGAGCATGTGTTTCAGCATCACTCTCTATCTGTCAGTATCTGGTACTCTGTGTGAGTGTGGGATTCATTATATAATCCTCCGTCCCTGGGACTGATGGCAAGTCTGGATTTATTCTCCATAAAATGTCAGCACAGCAACAGGCCACTGATGTGGTTGGTTTTAAGCAGACAATATATTTGAGGTTTTGCTTAGTATTAAATATCTGTCACTGTGAACACAATAGTGAAAGATAATGTATCCTACAATCTGATACAGGATTAGTGTGCAAGTGTAACTCAGGCTGTACTAATCAATTTGATCAGTGCCATTCAGTCTGAGTGAGTATCTTGGACTTGCATGTAAAATGAGCTCAGTCTGGAATTGTACAGTATCTTCCATCTGACACTATGAGGTTTCAGGACTGGTATGTAATTTATAGCTCAGACTATACTGATCAAATTTATAATGTATCTTTTAGTTTCACAATCCGGATGAGTTTTAAACTGGAATCTGAGTTTGGATCTCAGGTTATACTATATTTCAGAATCTCTCAATCTGATTATGGACTTGAGTCTAATGTATATGTCTGGAAACATGATGGGAATTAATACTGATAATAAACTCATAACCTGTGTAAATATTGGGCTGGTATTTAACTTGAATCTCAGAGTACATTATTGAGGTTAATTCTGTAACTTTGAAACAGGAACCACGTGTCAGTTCTCTGTGTGTTTAATTTGTAGCTGAGGTTGCACTATTGTGGGATTGACACACTGATAATTTGATTGTGGGTGAGATGTTGGACTGGGATTTATGTATCTACCTGTCAGTGGTAATGAGTTGGGGTGACATAGAAACAACGTCTGTCTTTCCTGCTCTATTTGATTGATGGATTGAAAATGTGTCTCTGGAACTATTTCTGCTGTCTGAGACTGTGGAACTGATGACCTGTCTGTGTCTCTGCACTCTGTGAGTGATAATGTACGTATTGTGTGTGAGATGGAGCTGGTGGCACTCTTCCTTGTAACTTGGGTGGAGGAAATAGCCCATTTATTCTGGTTCATTCAATCATTTGCCTGTTTGAACAAAAGTATGTTTGTAACTAAAATACAGGTGAGATCAAAGATATAGAGTTTTAATGTTTTTAATCTCTCAAATAATAATCATTATGGATACCCGCAAAAGAACCACCGCAACACAAATATTGTCAGTGTTTCACTCCACTACAATAAGTTTCTTCCCATTCTGTCTCCATCCCCTTGTCCACACACAACCGGAGAATGGCCTCTCCACTCACTCCATGTTCTGAGACCAGTTTCAGATCCACTCCGCCTCCTACAAACAGCCCCCGCCTGCCCCTGAACTTGCCCCGGACTCGATGCTGATCTCTGAGTCTATCTGCGGACATGCTCCCAAAGCGATGTCCTGCTGGAAGGAGGCTGTTGTTTGCTCCCTTCCCCCGGGACCGGGATCTCTCCATTCGCGGCTGTTTTAAACCATCTTCTTCCGCTCACAGGCAGTGCTGGGGGAGGGGAGCGCAGGCCCAGATTTCTGCAGCACATCAGCCAGAAACGTGGAAAACTTCCGGCACAGAATGAGTCCATTCGGCCCATCATGTCCGCGCCAGCGGAATGAGAGGGATATAGCCTGTTCCCACAGTTTGTTGTTATTGGACAGTGAAGTGTGGAAACAGAATCGGACAGTCAGGATGTGGGGAGTTACACAAAGAGAATCTATTATAGGCACCAGGTGAGAAGTGTGAAGGACACATTTTAAACAGCGGCTGTTTGGTTTCATTTGAACGGTTAGACCATGGGAGCGGGAACAGGAAATCTGACCTGTGTAAAAGTCCCTGTTCCGTCGGTCAGTCCCGTTCATGGCCCAGTGGATTGTTTCTGGATGTTATTTAATTGTTGTAAAATGGCCAAAGCCCCTGGTATGCAGCAGCTGGGGGCTGCAGGACTGCAGTGGAATCAGACACTGACTCTGTTTGTGTTGCTGGCTTTCCTTTGTGATTGTTCACAATGATTATTCATTGAAAAATTGTTTTGGTCTCTCTTGTAACTTCCACCACATCTCTTCCTGAATTATAATTAATACTTTTTCTTTCTACAGGCAATACTTGAGGAAGCTGAATAAATGTAGTGATTCCTCGACACAAGGGGAAGTGCAGCCAGCTCCTCACACACAGTAAGTACAGTATCACTCACAGAGAGCAGAGACATCAGTTCCACAATCACCGACAGCAGAAGTAGTCAGAACACAAAAACACACAAAATAGGAGCAGGAGTAGATCATGTGGCCCGTGGAGCCTGCTCCGCCATTCAGTACCATCGTGGATGATCTTAGGCTTCAATTCCACTTTCCCGCCGGCTCGCCCTGATTCTCTGAGAGATCAAAAATCTGTCTATCGCAGCTTTGCATGTATTCAATGATGGAGCATCCACAATCCTCTGGAGTAGAAAATTCCAAAGATTCACAACCCTTTGAGTGAAGTAATTTCTCCTCATCTCAGTCCTAAATGATCAGCCCCTTATCGTGGGACTGTGTCCCCATGTTTTAGATTGTCTGACCAGCAGAAACAATCTCTCAGTGTCTCCCCTATCCAGCCCCTTTGGAATTTTGTATGTTTCAATGAGATCACCTCTCATTCTTCTAAACTCCTGAGTATAGGCCCAATTTACTCAGCCTCTCATCATAGGACAATCCCCTCATCCCAGGGACTAATTTAGTGAACATTTGCTGCACCGCCTCCAATGCACATATATCCTTTCTTAAGTGTGCAGACCAAAACTTCACACTGTATTCCAGATATGGTCTCACCGAAATCCTGTACAATTGTAGCAAACTTCTTTATTCCTGTATTCTAATCCCCTCGCAATAAAGGCCAACACGCCATTTGCCTTCCTAATTGCTTGTTGTACCTGCATGCTAACTTTCTGTATTCCTTGTACAAGAACACTCAATTCTCTTTGAACACCAACAGTTACAAGTTTCACACCTTTTTTCAAATATTCTACTTTTCTATTCTTCTGACCAAAGTGAAGAACTTCACACTTCCCTACATTATACTCCATCTACCATCTTCTTGCCCACTCACTGAACTTGTCTATATCTCTTTGCAGCCTCTCTATGTCCTCCCACAGCTTCCCTTTCCACCTACCTTTGTATCATCAGCAAACTTAGATACATTACTCTCTGTCTCTTCATCTAAGTCATTAATTTAGATTGTAAATAGCTGAGACCCCAGCACTTATCCTTGCAACACTCCATTATTCACTGCCTGCCAATCTGTTTATACCCACTCTTTGCTTCCTGTCCATTAACCAATCCTCTATCCATGCTAATATATTACCCACAATTCCATGAGTCCCTTATCTTCTCTATTAACCTTTTATGTAGCACCTTATTGAATGCCTTTTGGAAATCCAGGAATATGACTAGTTTCGCTTTACCCTGCTAGTTACATCCTCAAAAAACTCTCATAAATTTGTCAAACAAGATTTCCCTTCAGGAAAATCATGTTGACTTGTTTGAATGCTTTTCTCAATGCATTGTTCAGACTTCCTGAATTTTCCCAAGGACTGATATTAGGCTAACTGGCCTGTAGTTCACAGTTTTCTCTCTCCCTCCTTTCCTGAAAGGCAGTGTAACATTTGCCAATTTCCAATCTGATGGAAATTTTCTGACCCCCTCCCACACCCACTGCAATATTGCAGGGAACGGGGGTGGGGAGAAACAGCCTGTCTGCCCCAGGCCAATCAAGGCCCTTAATTGGCCAATTAACAGCCACCTATGGGCCTCCTCTCTCTGCTGCAGGTATTTTATCCTCGGTTGGGTTGGGGGCGGGGAGGCAGTGTGGCAAAGGCACCAAGAACCCTGCCTGATAAAACCAGGCATCTTTCTTGCGGGCTGCGGGGGGGTCCTCCTGATTAGGCACCCTGTTCCCCATGGAGGGCCACCCTCAAAGCTCCAACCGCCCCCATTGGGCACCCCCAGACCCTGTACCTGACCCCCCATTGCCTCAGACTTAAAGGTAACATTATATATTCTATCAGAACAGACTGAATGACAAATAACATAGCACTCCACAAAACTATAGTGTTAGAGTGAAAGATATTGTCTCAGTTATTTATTGCAGCCTGAGCTACACATTATATGCCAATCTAAAATCACATACAGTTTCAGACTGAGATACAGTATTTATTCCATAAATGCAAAATGAGCTACATGTTCCACAGGAGTTCATACTATTGAACAAGCCTGGGCTCTTTTCTCTAAGTGGTCACCTAATAGAAGCATTGCATAATATGAAGGGTTTCGTTAGGGTAGAGGTAGAGATGTTTCCCACTTGTGGTGGAGTCCAAAGCTGTCGATATGAAATAGTCAGTAATAAATTAAATAAATAACTCAGGGGAATCTTCTTTACCCTGCTTTGACAGCACTTGAGCTGCTGAACATTGTTACATTTAACATCAAGCTAAATGATTAAATGAGGCAGAAACAATTTGAGAGATTTGCTGATGGGATTAGATGAAGTAGGGTTGGAGTAACCTCATTGGAACTACCAGCACTTGGGCAGAAAAGCCTGTCTCTGTGCTGTAAATACTATGTAATTTTGTGTAGAGTGAATCCAGAATGACAAACTAACCCAGAGATTAATGGCTACTGAATGCATAACACACACAGGCAGTACCAGAGACTGACAGATACTGAACAAAACCCACACTCACAGGCAGTACCAGAGACTGACAGATGCTGAACATAACTCACACTCACAGGAAGTACCAGAGACTGACAGATACTGAACAAAACCCACACTCACAGGCAGTACCAGAGACTGACAGATACTGAACATAACCTACATTCACAGGCAGTATCAGAGACTGACAGATACTGAACAAAACCCACACTCACAGGCAGTACCAGAGACTGACATATACTGAACAAAACCCACACTCACAGGAAGTACCAGAGACTGACAGATACTGAACAAAACCCACACTCACAGGCAGTACCAGAGACTGACAGATACTGAACATAACCTACACTCACAGGCAGTGCCAGAGACTGACAGACATTGAAAATAACCTACACTCACAGGCAGTACCAGAGACCTGCAGATACTGAACATAACCTACACTCACAGGAAGTACCAGAGACTGACAGATACTGAACAAAACCCACACTCACAGGAAGTACCAGAGACTGACAGATAGTGAACAAAACCCACACTCACAGGCAGTACCAGACACTGACAGATACTGAACATAACCTACACTCACAGGCAGTGCCAGAGACTGACAGACATTGAACATAACCTACACTCACAGGCAGTACCAGAAACTGAAAATATTGAACAAAAAGTACACATGCGGACACTACCTGAGACTGACAGATACTGAACAAAATACACACTCACAGGCAGTACCAGAGACTGACAGATGTTATGTCCATCCCAAATTCACAACAGAAAAAATAACTGAGAGATCCAACAGAAATCCAACACTTACATATAATACCAGTGACTTAATGGTACAGAATTAATCGCACTCTCAAATATAGTGCATGTGACTGGGATACAGAATGAGTCTATACTGACACATACTACCAGGGAATGACAGATACAGAATGAATCACACAGTCACATACAGCAACAGGGACATTTTGGCACAGTATGAATCTGACAGTCGTGTACAGAAACAGAGGCTGACAGATATCAAATGAAACCCACACACACATACAGTGACACTGAGAGCTATAACATATATGCCACATTCATATATAGTACCAGAGATTGACAGATGCAGAATGAATTCCACACACACAAACAGTTCCAGAGCCTTATACATTCAGAGTGAATATGACACTTTGTACCAGAGACTGACCAATGCAGCATGAATCCCACACTCCCACTCAGTAATAGAGACTGACAGATAGCCACAAATAAAGAATGATTCTCATTCTCATGCACAGGACAACAGACTGATTTGCCACAATGGTGTCTCTAATCTTTGGGCAAACTCAGTGTAATAACAACTCATCTCCATTCCCAGTATTTCTAAATCCCACCTGTCCTCCATAATCTGAACAATTATTGCATGTCGTGTTGACTGTCTGATCTGTAAACTGCACTGGATCACAGATTGCTGACATTTGCTAGCTGAAAGTGAGAACTGCAAAATAGAAGCAGAAATTGGCACAGCCTGTCAGGGTTAATAAACAGGTAATGTGAGGTAATAAACTTTGTAATAAACTCATATTGCTTCACATTTTTATACTGAAAATAAAAGTAATCAATTCTTAATAAAAATGTTTGCTACATTGATCTGATATTTGTAAATGTGCCCTGTTATATATTACACTACATTGAGCAGTATTTCTGTCTAAGTTTTCAGGATACTATTTGCATTACTTCAAATAAAGAAAACATAACGACACAAAGAACTGAGCACAATGCTGAAAGTTTCACAGCAAACAGTCAAAAGGGAAAGAGATAACATATAGAAAGAAAAAAAGCTAAAATACTGAAAACACTCAGCCAGTCCGGAAACAACTGTGGAGAAGAGAAGCTCGGGTTAATGGTCCAGTTCTGTGACCCTTCTATAGACCTGAAACATTGCTCCTCCCTTCCTCTCTCCACAGATACTGCTGGAACTGCTGAGTGTTTCCAGAATCTTCTGTTATTCAGATTTCGAGTGGCTGCAGTATTTCTCTTTTTGAAGAATAAAACAATCCCTGGGAGGGAATGAAAGTTTACATAAGAAATAAGAGCAGGAGTGGCCACTCTGCCCATCTAAATAGTTCCACCATTCAATAATATAACAGCTGTTCTCCAACCTCAACTCCATCTTACCACACTGGCACAGCCCCCTTGATTCCCTTAATATCCAAAAACCTATCGATTTCTCTTGAATATACACAATGATTGAGCATCCAGAGCTCTCTGGGATAGAGAATTCCAAAGATTCATAACCCTTTGACTGAAAAGAAAATCTCCTCTTCTCAGTCAAATATGACCAAGCCCTTTATACTGCGACTGTAACCCTTCATTCTAGATTGCCCAGCTAGAGGAAAGATCCTCCCAGCATTTACCATGTCAAGCCACTGAGCATTTTATCTGCCAGTGAGATTACCTCTCACTCTACTGAGTTCTGGGGAATAGAGGCCTAGTCTATTCAATCTCTTCTCAGAGGACAATCCCCTCATCCTAGGAAGCAGCCTAGTGGCACGTCTCTGTACTCCCTCTAAGGAAAGTATATCCTTCCTTAGATAAGGGGACCAAAACTGCACAGCACTCCAAGTGTGATCTCACGCTGTATAATTGCAATAAATACTCATACTCTAATCTCTTTGCAATAAAGACAAACATATCATTTGCTTTCCTAATTGGTTGAGTACCTGCACGTTAACTTTCTGTGATTCCTGGACAAGGACACTCGGGTCCCTCTGAATGTAAACATTTCCCATTCTCTCACTAATTTCAAAAATGTTCTGTATTGCTGTTTTAGATTAGAGATACAGCACTGAAACAGGCCCTTCGGCCCACCGAGTCTGTGCCGAACATCAACCACCCATTTATACTAATCCTGCACTAATCCCATATTCCTACCAAACATCCCCACCTGTCCCTATATTTCCCTCCCACCTACCTAATCTAGTGACAATTTATAATGGCCAATTTACCAATCAACCTGCAAGTCTTTTGGCTTGTGGGAGGAAACCGGAGCACCCGGAGAAAACCCACACATGCACAGGGAGAACTTGCAAACTCCACACAGGCAGTACCCGGAATCGAACCCGGGTCCTTGGAGCTGTGAGTCTGCGGTGCTCACCACTGCGCCGCCCTGCCAAAGTGTTTAACTGTACACTTCTCCCCATTATATTCCATCTCTCACATTCTTGCCCACATACTTAGTCTGTCTAAATCCCTTTTCTCCCCCTTTGCATCCTCCTCACAGTTTACTTTGCCACCTCACTTTATATCATCGGCAAACATGGATAACATGACATTCAGTCACCTCATCTAAGTCATTGATACAGAATGGAAATAACTGAGTCCCGAGCACCAATCCTTGCAGTATCCAACTACTTACAGCTTTCCTGCCGAAAATGACTCGGTTATTCCTACTCTCTGTTTTTTGTCTGTTAACTACTACTCAATCTATACTAATATATTATCCCCAAATTGCATGGGACCTACATTGGTGTAATAACCACTTGTTTGATAACTTATTGAATGCTTTTTGAAAATCCAAACAGACGACATCCACTGGTTCCCCTTATCTACCCTGGCAGTTACAACATCAACATATTCTAATAATTTATCATTGACAATTTCCTTTTAAAAAATCCATGTTGACTATGCCCAACCATATTCTGATATTCCACATCACCCTTTACCATGTCTGTAATAATAGATTGTAGCATATTCCCCATTGCTGATGTCAGGCAAACTGGCCTCTAGTTCTTTGCTTTCTCTCTCCTTCCTTTCTCGAATAGTGTCGATATGTTTGTTTCCCTCCAATTCACAGCTTCCAGAATCCAGGAATTGGTTCTTATAAGGAACGGGAATAGCTGTGGAAAAATGAATCTGAGTAATTCTATTCTGAGTCCACTGTATGATTCAGGTCAAATAATAATTATCAATAAAAATGAGTAAAATCAGAGTTCAATTGAACTTTAATTTGAAGGAAATCAGCGTTGGAAATATGTTTATTCAAATTATACACTTCTTGCTTTGGGAAACAAAATTCCTTCGAGACAGCACCCAACTCAGTTCCTATCTTTCAGTTTACCATCTGAGGAATTTAAGGAACGCCAAACTGTAATGGCTGGGAATCAAACCCGGGCACAGCTGCTTGGAAGGTCATTGACCTGAAACATTAACTCTGTTCTCTCTCCACAGATGCTGCCTGACCTGCTGAGTATTTCCAGCATTTTCTGTTTTTATTCCAGCTGTTTGGAAGGCAGCTATGCTCATTGCTCTAACAGCATCGCTCACATGGAGCAATACATAGAGTCTTTCTGTGGATTTTGGGACTGGGCCGCTGTCTTTTGGTCTCTGATGCTATAATCACAGCCAATAAAATACTCAGCTCAGTTCCAGGTGTTTAAAACTGGTGAACTGAAAGGCGACATGATGTGTCAGGATGTTTCTGAACAGCAATAATCACAATTTTGCAACACAGAAAGAGTTCATTTGAACAATTGTGCTGCTCTTTGAACGATCTATCCAATCAGTCCCACCTCCCTGTCATTTTCACATTGCCCTGTAATTTCCCCATCAAATAATGATCCAATTCCCTCAGGAAAGTTATTATTGAATCTGTTTTCACCTCCCTTTTCAAGCAGTACATTTCTGATCATCAGAACGCGTGTTAAAATATCACCTCATCTTCCCCTGATTCTTTTAACAATTCTGCGTCCATTGGTTACAGACCCTTCTGCCAGTGGGAACAGTTCCTCTTCAACCCATTAGAATGTAGAACACAACTATTAAATATTACATTAACATCTCTGCACCAAGAAGAACGACCCTAGATTTGCTACAAAAACAAGAAAAGCTGGAATCACTCAGCAGGTCTGGCAGCATCTGTGGAAAGAGAAGCAGAGTTAACGTTTCGGGTCAGTGACCCTTCTTCGGAACTGACAAATATTAGAAAAGTCACAGATTATAAGCAAGTGAGGTGGGGGTGGGGTAAGAGATAACAAAGGAGAAGGTGCAGATTGGACCAGGCCACATAGCTGACCAAAAGGTCACGGAGCAAAGGCAAACAATATGTTAATGGTGTGTTGAAAGACAAAGCATTAGTGCAGATTAGGTGTGAATATACTGAATATTGAACAGCAGCAAGTGCAAACCTGAAAAAAAACCTGAAAAAAACAGTGGGTAAGCAAACTGAACAAACTAAGATGAAATGAAATAAATGCAAAAAAAGATAGTAAAAAATGTAAAAAAAGAATGTATAAAAAAGGAAGAAAAAATAACTAAAAATGAAAGTAAAATGGGGGGCTGTCATGCTCTGAAATTATTGAACTAAATGTTCAGTCCGGCAGGCTGTAGTGTGCCTAATCGGTAGATGAGATGCTGTTCCTCGAGCTTGCGTTGATGTTCACTGGAACACTGCAGCAATCCCAGGACAGAGATGTGAGCATGAGGGCAGGGGGGAGTGTTGAAATGGCAAGCAACTGGAAGCTCAGTGTCCTGCTTGCGGACTGAGCAGAGATGTTCCGCAAAGCGGTCACGCAGTCTGCGCTTGGTCTCCCCAATGTAGAGGAGACCACACTGTGAACAGCGAATACAGTATACTACATTGAAAGAAGTACAAGTAAATCGCTGCTTCACCTGAAAGGAGTGTTTGGGGCCTGGGATAGTGATGAGAGGGGAGGTAAATGAGCAGGTATTACACCTCCTGCGATTGCAGGGGAAGGTGCCCTGGGACGGGGACGAGGTGGTGGAGGTCATGGAGGAGTGGACCAGGGTGTCGCGGAGGGAACGATCCCTTCGGAATGCTGACAGGGGAAGGGAGGGGAAGATGCGACTGGTAGTGGCATCACGCTGGAGGTGGCGAAAATGGCGGAGGGTGATCCTTTGGATATGGAGGCTGGTGGGATGAAAAGTGAGGACAAGGGGAACCCTGTCACGGTTCTGGGAGGGAGGGGAAGGGGTGAGGGTAGAGGTGCGGGGAATGGGTCGGACACGGTTGAGGGCCCTGTCATCCACAGTGGGGGGAAATCCTCGGTTGAGGAAAAAGGAGGTCATATCAGAAGCACCGTCATGGAGGGTAGCATCATCAGAGCAGATGCGTCGGAGATGGAGAAACTGGGAGAATGGAATGGAGTCCTTACAGGAGGTAGGTAGGGTGTGAAGAAGTGTAGTCGAGGTAGCTTTGCTATCCTTTCACGCATCTCTAGTGCCATTCTAGTCAATCTCCTCTGCACTCTCTCTCAGGCCTTGATATCCCTGCTAAAATGTGGAACCTAGAATTAGACACAATGCTCCAGCTGAGGCCGATAACCAGTGAGATTTATAAAGGTTCAACATAAACTCCTTGTTTGTGACCCGTATTCCTATTTCTGGTTTCTAACCCAGTGTCGGCTCTGAGCTGTTGAAACTGCCTGAATAAATATTTCCGCCCAACAAAGCGCTCAACTTAGAGGCCGGAATGTGAGAAGCTGCTGAGAATAAGAGACCCTCGCAGCCAGGCGTCATTTCCCGGTGGATTTTTCAATAGAAACTGGGGCTGGAGAGAGTCTTTGGGAAATGTAATTCCTGAATGCAGTGAGAGAGTTTGTGATTGGTTGCAGATATAAAACTATTGTGACATCACTGCCAATCACCCAATCACAATCTTTACTTTCTCCCATCCCTCATTAGCATAGAGCTGTGGGATTGTCTATTTAATCCGCACTCGGAAGGGGTTTGGTTTATTTCTGTATCTGAAACTGAAAATGGTAAGGTCCCCCCACCAGGCTCCCAGTGGAGCCATCATCCACCCTCCCTCCAGCTTCGCTATCGGGGGAAGTCGAGGCTTCTTGGTCTACGCTGGGCAGCCCAGAGTTTGCCGCACCTGTGGCAAATCTGGTCACATGGCAGCCAACTGCAGCACGGTTGTTTGCAAGAACTGCAAGGAGGAAGGCCATCAGACCAAGGACTGTAAGCAGACTAAGTGTTGCAACTTGTGCGGTGCAGCAGGCCATCTCTACAAGACCTGCCCCAAACGTTGCCTCAGCTATGCTCAGGCGGCAAGGTCCAAGGAAAGGCCGGGAGAAGGTTCGACGAAGGCGTCCGCTGTTCGAAAGGAGACCAGCAACCTTCTTCGCAGTGAGGAACTTCAACCTGAGAAGGAAGAGGAGGCAGCTGAAACCAACGACCCAGCACCTACCCAGCGCCCGGAAACCCCTCCTCCACAGACAGAATCAATGGAGGAGGAGGCAGCAGATGGACAAACAGGTCAGTGGCAAGTGGTCCAGAGGAAAACCACAAAGAAAAAACATCCCAAAGCCACCACCCAAACCAGTGGCAAGAGGAGGCTCTCTTCTGAATCAGACTGCAACAACTCCTCTTCGCTGGACGGGGAAATGCTGGAACGACAGCCCCTTCAAAAGAGGCGGCAGAATTCCGAGATGGATGATAAGGCATCCCAGCCCCCGGGCACTGGAAGCTGTGATGGGCCCGGTGTGCCCCAACCCCAATGCCTCACACGTAACGACGTGGCCAACGCTTCTCAGCTCCGGGACAGCGGGAGCAAAGACACGTCTGGCGCTGTGATGTTTTCGAGGAGGAACAGATGGAAGCAGCTGAGGACAACCCAATGCTCTCTGCCTACAAGACCCCCCCCCGATGTCACCCGAGCGGCACAAACCCTGCATGAAAAATCAGGAGGGGTTTCTGAGCCCAACCAACGTGAAACTGCTTGCGCACACGATGGGTATGCAGGAACATCCCGAAGGACTGGGACCAGCGAGGACAAATGGTATGGGAAGCAACAACTAATTTTTAGTAAAGAATGGGTGTAAGAATTGCTTCCATTAATGTGCGTAGCATTAAATCGACTACGCGATGTGTTTCAACCTTGGATTACCTTGCCAAGGTCAAAGCTGACCTACTGTTTCTGCAGGAGTGTGGAATACCACACCTCAGCACCTACAGGCAGTGGTCGCGATGGTGGTCCCACGGGCCATCGATCTGGTCGGGGGGTAATGACTGACGCTCCTCCGGCCTGGGTATTCTGCTGTGGGGAGGTAACTTCACCATCTCCGAAGTTAAGGAGGTGGTGGGAGGCCGCCTCCTCGTAGCAGACGTGATGTACAACAACGCTCCGCTCCGGTTGATTAACGTGTCCGCCCCGGGACAACGCTGCGAGCGGCTGACCGTCTTCCAGCAGCTCCCACTGCTGCTGGCGACGTCCAGGCCGGTCATCCTAGGCGGTGACTTCAACTGCATCATCGATGCGGCTGGACGATCCGGCAGTGACGACAGCAAACTGGACGCTCCGTCCAGATTCCGAGTAGAAACAGTTAAGGATGCCAAACTGCACGACGTCTTCAGCAAACCTGCAGACGGAGCGCAGCGCAGATACACATGGTCAAGATCGGACGGGTCTGCCCGTTCCAGGATTGACTTCCTGTTTGTGTCCCGTGCTGTCACGGTCGGAGCCACCGACGTCAAGCCGGTGTTCTTCTCCGACCACTGCCTCTTACTGGCCGACTGTCACTTACAGGACGACCAGCGGGTTGGCAGAGGGACGTGGAAGCTCAATGCGACACTGCTGACCCCAGAGAACGTTGAGGAACTCAAAAGGGATTACAATGGTTGGAGGACCGTGAAACCCCTCTTTGAGTCTCCAGTTCAGTGGTGGGAAGCGATTAAGGAGAACATCAAGAGGTTCTTCATCCACAAAGGTGTTCAGAAGGCGAGAGAGAGACAGAGGGAACTGTCCCGACTCCAGAAAATTATGCAAAATCTACTCCGGTTGCAGTCAATGGCGGTCGAGGTCAAGGAGGACCTCCAAGAGGTGAAGAGCCAGCAGGCCTCGCTCTTTGCCAAGGAGGCCTCCAAGATCATCTTCCGGTCCAGAGTCCGCTCCATCGAGTAGGATGAGACGTGCTCGCGTTACTTCTTCCAAAAGGTACACAGAGAGAGCTCTGTTATCAGCAGCCTGAAGGAAGAAGATGGCTCGGTAACGTCTTCGCAGTCCGACATACTAAGGATCAGCAAATCCTTTTATGCTGGGCTGTATGACGCGAAGCCCACAGACAGCAGAGCCTCCCAGTCCTTCCTGTCATCTATCACAGAGGTCCTAGATGACAGCAGGAGGGAGAGACTGGACAAGCCGCTAACTCTGGACGAGCTGACGAAGGCCGTCGAGTCTTTCGAGACGAGTAAAACCCCCGGGAGCGACGGCTTACCAGTCGAGTTGTACTCGGCCCTGTGGGACTGGGTCGGCCCGGAACTGCTGGAAGTATACGAGAGTATGCTCCTGTCCGGCAGCATGTCAGAGACCATGAGAAAAGGCATCATCACCCTCTTTTACAAGCAGAAGGAGGAGAGGGCAGAAATCAGAAATTGGCGGCCCATCTCACTGCTTAATGTTGATTACAAGATTCTGTCCAAAGTCATCGCCAGTCGAGTCAAGTCTGCTCTGGAGTTGGTGATTCACCCCGATCAGACCTGTACTGTACCCGGCAGGAAGATCTCTGATAGCCTCGCGCTACTCAGGGATACGATCGCCTACGTACGGGACAGGAGGGTTGACACCTGCCTCATCAGCCTGGACCAGGAGAAGGCTTTTGACAGGATATCGCACACCGACATGATGGACGTGCTTTCCAAAATGGGGTTTGGGGAGGGAATCTGCAATTGGATCCAACTGCTCTACACAAACATCAGTAGCGCAGTGTCAATCAACGGGTGGGAATCTGAAAGTTTCCCGATCAAATCTGGAGTAAGACAGGGTTGTCCTCTCTCCCCTGTCTTGTTTATTTGCTGTATTGAACCCTTTGCTGAGTCTATTAGGAAGGAAGCGAGCATAAGAGGGGTGACAATCCCAGGCAGCGGAGGCACTCAGGTCAAAACCTCCCTGGACATGGATGACGTCGCCATCTTCAGCTCGGATCCGCTGTCCGCGCGGACTGATGAGCATCTGTGACCAGTTCGAACTGGCCTCGGGAGCCAAAGTTAACCACGGCAAGAGCGAGGCCATGTTCTTTGGCAACTGGGCTGACCGATCCTTTGTCCCCTTCACCGTCAGGTCAGACTACCTGAAGGTGCTGGGGATATGGTTCGGAAGGGCCGGGGCGTGCACCAAAACCTGGGAGGAGCGAGGAGCCAAGGTACGACAAAAGTTGGGCATGTGGGGGCAGCGATCTCTCTCCATTGTGGGTAAGAACCTGGTCATCAGGAGCGAGGCGCTCACGTTGTTGCTCTACGTGGCGCAGGTCTGGCCCATACCCCACTCCTGCGCCGTGGCAGTCACCCGAGCCATTTTCCGCTTCGTCTGGGGATCTAAAATGGACCGGGTCCGGAGGGACACGATGTTCAAATCTCTGGATATGGGCGGGAAAAATGTACCCAACATCGCCCTCATCCTGATGACCACCTTCGTGTGTGGCTGCATCAAGCTATGTGTAGATCCCCAGTACGCAAACTCCAAGTGTCACTACGTGCTGAGGTTCTATCTGTCCCCGGTGTTGCGAAGGATGGGCCTGGTCACATTGCCGCGGAACGCTCCGTGCAGTTGGGCGGCGCCGTACCACCTATCCTTCGTGGAGCAATTTCTGCGGAAAAACACCTTTGACCACCGGTCCATCAGGCAGTGGTCTGCACGGAATGTCCTCAAGGCCCTACGGGAAAAGGAAACGGTGGATCCTGTCGGATGGTTCCCCGAGCAGACCGTCAAAGTCATTTGGCGGAATGCCTCATCACCAGAACTTTCAAACAAGCACCAAGACGTAGCTTGGCTGGTGGTGAGAAGGGCCCTCCCCGTCAGATCCTTCATGCACACCCGAAGTCTCGCCTCCTCCGCACAGTGCCCCCGCGTTGGCTGTGGTGGGGAAGAGACGGTCGCCCACCTCCTCCTGGAATGTGCCTTTGCAAAGCAGGTGTGGAAAGAGATGCAGTGGTTTTTGTCAAGGTTCATCCCAAGCAGCTCTGTAACACAGGAGTCTGTGCTCTACGGGCTGTTCCCAGGGACGCACACCGAGCCAAGCATCAACTGCTGCTGGAGGACTATCAATTCGGTGAAAGACGCCCTTTGGTCTGCCCGAAACTTGCTGGTCTTCCAGCGCAAAGAGTTGTCCACCACCGAATGTTGCAGACTGGCACATTCCAAGGTCCAGGACTACGTGCTGAGGGACGCACTAAAGCTTGGGGCAGCCGCAGCAAAGGCTCAATGGGGAAAGACCACAGTGTAAGGTTCCCCCACCAAGCTGGACTGAGGGGCTGGAACCATGGGAAACCCCTCGAACTGTATCGGGAAAATTTTCATTTGCTGTAAATGTAAAAATGTAATTGGCATGACAAATGTGCAATGGAAGGGTTGTGAAGCAACTCATGATTGTATTGAAGGAAACTGATCTCCCTTGCAATGTTTGTATTTTTTGGTGCTGTTTGAAACTGTTTTGCA